>NW_027655922.1:0-399312 GCF_964235325.1 Thermobia domestica
TGTTCGTATGTGTCATGTTTGTATTTTTTATTTTTTCTTTGCAATTTGGATTGCAACATTGTTTTGAATTTTCTTTCGGTATTTTTTATTTTCAGTTTCCAATTCTATTTCTTAACTTGTAAATTTAATGTTGTTTTGGATTTTATAATGTAACATTGTGTTTTAATGTTGTACTTTTAATATTCTTTTGTATTTCAGATTGCAACATTGTGTTCTTTAAAATTTTATGCTTCTGCATTTTTAGTTTTCAGTTTGCATTTTTATTTCTTCACTTGTAATTTTTATTTTGTTTCGAATTTATAATGTAACATTGTGTTTTAATGTTGTACTTTTAATTTCCTTTTGTATTTTAGATTGCAACATTGTATTTTGATTCTGTATTTTTAGTTTTGAATGTTTCAATTTTTAAACTTGTATTTTTAATTTTTCTTTTGCAATTTGGATTGCAACATTGTATTTTAAACTTTTGCTCTTGTATTTTTGATGACAACACTGTTTTAAGTTTTGGTTCTGTATTTTTTAGCTTTGCATTTTTTAATTGCAACATTGTGTTTTAAGTTTTGCTTTTATATTTTTTATTTTCCGTTTTGTATGTTAGATTGCAACATTGTTTTTAAATTTTCTTTCTGCACTTTTTATTTTCGGTTTGTACATTTTGTTTGTAAGTTGTATTTTTTTATTTTTTCTTTGCAATTTGGATTGCAACATTGTGTTTTAAGTTATGTTTGTACACTTTACTTTTGGTAACTTGTTCTTTTACTTTTAGTTTGTGTATTCAATTGCAACACTGACTTAAATTTTACTTGTTCATTTAACAATCAAAAAGTTTTATGTAATAAATTTTAAGTTTAATCGTGTTGGGATGTGTTAAAAATAACTTTCTTATGTTCAAGTTTATGTTTTGATAATTTTAATATTTTCGAAATGTAATTCCTCTGAGCTTCTAATGAAGCAAACAAATAAAAAAAATTAACAACAAAGTTCCTGCAGAACTGAATAATTGTATAACAAAAACAATAAACTAGTTTAAACCGGTTTAAACCATTTTAAACACCTGTAGCAACGCAAACAAAAGAAATTCCTAGCATTACTAACAAAGGAATTTTTTAGACCGATAACACATTGGAAAAGCATACAAACAAGTAGTTATAATTATTTCAAGTGTTGCAAACTTTAATAGTGCATTTACAAATTACATCATATTGCGTAATATCAGTATTATTAATTTAAAATATGTTAAAGCATCTGCGTACGAGATTACAAACCAAATGCCTTTGGGTACGAGATTACAAACGAAATGCGTTTGGGTACGAGATTAAATTTTGAAAGTATAAATCCAACGCAGCAAGCCGCGCCGCGCACTATAGAATTACTAGTGTTAAAGTAAAGCCACTCATTGGTATACTCTTTGTTGTTAAATCATTTATTTTAAAATACCAATTTTATTATAAAGTTACATCTAATAATAAACTTTAAAATATATCTTAAAGTTACAAGTCTTTTGGAAGTTACATTTACTAAACGTGTACAGGAATTGTTCATACATTCTTATGTCCATCTTCGATTATGTTCGGCAATTTTCGGAACCATTCGTGTGATACATTAACCAGCATGTACAGGAATTGTGGATAAACTCTCATGTTCATCTTCGGTTAGGTTCGGCATTGTTCGGAAAACTTCGGGAAACTTCGGGAACCTTCGGGAACCTTCGGCAATCTTCGGGAATCTTCGTGTGGAGTTCTTGGAATTTCCATTTATTAGTGTTGATAATAAACAATCAATAAAAAGTAAACACACTTCCTGTTTGTACTTTGCGTGCTGTAATTAGTCTAAATCAATTTTATTACGACAGTTTGTAAATTACAATTATCGGAAAGTGCTAAAGGATTAACCGATAAACTTAAAAGTATATCTTCGGTAAACTAAAATATACTTAGTGAGTGACAAGTGGTAGTGCATCGATACTAAACTGAAAAAAAGTTACGGGAAGTTTTATCATTGTAGTTAACGGCCAGTGTTAGTGCAATTCCCGACAAGCTTTCAAGTGTGTTGTCGGTAAACTTACAACTAAATCTGTTGTGAACTAAAACAAGTTCGGGAAAGTTTTATTATTATATTTACTGGTAAGTGTAAAAAATTCTTTAAAAAGTGTATCTTTGGTCAACACATTGTGAATTATATCATAAAAGTCTACTTACAAAACCTTGTCATTTAAAAACTGTGAAAAGAAATATCAAAGTTCTGTGTACATTATTGTGTAAAATATTTACTGTATAAGACAAAAAATTCATATTCCAATTACATATTTAGTGTGTCAATCACACAATGGAAGGACAATCTGTCATCTGTACCATGTTGTCAGCACAACAAGCACGTGGATATGAAAATCCAAACGAAGTTTTATTTACATGGGAAGTGATAACACAATGTCATGCTACGGGTGCAAGGGTAAGCAATGAAGCTTATTCCAAGTTATTGCAAGCGTTGTTTATGCACTTTGGTTGTGATCCTCATGTTGTTTTGAAAAAATGTAAGTGTGCAAAAGATATTATTGATTTATATCATGTAGGCTTCTTTCGTCAAGATAATATAAAGAATTTAGCTCGTGAAAAGTTTATGGAACTTGTGTCTGAAGGAAAAGCTAATAGTTTAACTACAAATGATTTTAGCGTGTTCATGGAAAATTTTATAAACTTTCCAAGTCCTAATACTACTAATGTATCACAACATACCATGTATGGGAGTGGTAAAACAAATGAATATTTTCGTATTGTTAATAGTAGAATCAAACAATATAGTTATTTTGGACTTACAGGAAAGGAAGTTACAATTGAACGTATGCAAACTAGTGGAATAGATGATCCTGAAAAATATATTCAGTTGTTATTTGAATTTGTAAAGGATCACGTTTTAAATGATGCCGATGATGATATGTATGTTGGTATAACAATAGAAAGTTCTGCTTCTACCATTAATAAACCAATATACATTTCGTGGCGTCAAAAGTCGGATTTAAGCTCCGACATTCTATTTCGTAAAATTGAAAATGTTTTAAATAGTAATGAAAATTATTTATTAGGTGATAAAGTAAATTTCAAAATTCATATTGTTGATTCACGTAAAGGTAGGGGACGAACAAGGGGTTCATCAAAATTTGTTGATCTTGTAACACACATGGAACAATGTACTATTCCTGTAGAAAAGGATGTGTATTGTCTTCCTAAAAGTATTATTCTTGGAATGGGTAAAGCTGATCATCGTTATAACTATGTATATCAATTGAAAAATCATTCTGAACGTTTGATGAAACAAGCAAAACAATTGTGTGTCAATGCTAAAGTTGACATTGAAATCCATGATGGATGTACTATTGATGATGTAAAAAAGTTTCAAAATAAGCTAGCGCCTCATTATCAAATTGTTGTTTACGAAAAGAACGGATTAACTCGAAACTATAATGTAATTTATCCTGGAATACATGCATCAAAGAAAATTTTGATTTTGTACAGTGAAGGACACTACGAATTAATTACCAACATTACAACACTATTAAACAAACGGAAATATTGTCAGTATTGTTTGAAAGGTTATCATCATACACAAAATCATAAGTGTAACTTTAAATGCCCAATGTGCGAAAAGTATCACAATGTTTCTAATAATGATAATAATATTAAAGTTGAATGCCTTGATTGCCATAGACTGTTTTCTTCAGAAGAATGTTTTGCTAATCATAAAGCAATAAATGTTTCCGGAAAAAGTATATGCGAAACAAAGAAAATTTGTGTCCATTGTGGTACTATAATTGACATGCGTTCACGCAAGTCTGAACATGATTGTGGTGAACGTTATTGTAAAACATGTTACACATATGTAAGCGATGACCATATTTGTTTTGTTCAAACGGCTATGATGCAACATATAGATACCTTTTTGTACATTATATTTGATGTAGAAACAATGTTGCTTCCTAAAAATGAACAAGGAGAACAAGAACATCATGTAAATTTTGTAAATTGTATTCATGCTTGTTACAAGTGTAAGGACATGAAGCTTGATGATACATGCTTTGTATGCGGCGATAAAAATGGATTCCGTTCGTTTGATTTTCACAACATTGAAGAATTTGTTAATCATGTATTAATAACTCGACCAATGTTTAAAAAAATCGTTGTGCTTTCCCATAATGGCAGTAATTATGATATGCAATTCTGTGCTAAAACTTTGATCATAAACCATCATTTTACACCGGAAGTAATAATGTCAGGGCAAAAAATTATTGAAATGCGTTTAGGACAAAAAATTTACTTCCGTGACACATATTTGTATATGGGAGTTAAATTATCTAAATTACCTAAGACGTTAGGTCTTTCTGCAAATTTACGAAAGGGACATTTCCCATACTTGTTTAATACATTAGAGAACCAAAATTACATAGGTAAAATTCCTGATCTAAAATATTTTGATCCTGATTCAAGGAGCACTGAAGATCGAGAGCAACTTATCATATGGCACAAAGAACGTGTTGCAAGTAATGAGGAATATAATCTCCAAAAGGAAATGATTGAATATTGTCGGAATGATGTTAAAATTTTAGCAGAGGCTGTCATTAAATTTTCAAACTT
The DNA here is from genome assembly GCF_964235325.1 of Thermobia domestica. Lineage (NCBI taxonomy): Eukaryota > Metazoa > Arthropoda > Insecta > Zygentoma > Lepismatidae > Thermobia > Thermobia domestica. Next base: position 4,626 of record NW_027655922.1, read on the forward strand.
AATTGAAGACAAAACAAATGGTATCCAATGTTTTATCGTCTCGTCAACTATTGCTAGTTTGGCAATACTAACATATCGTACCTTATATTTACCTAAAGAAATTATTCCAATTATTCCACCTTATGGGTTTGACCATCGTGATCGTCAAAGTCTGAAGGCAATGTACTGGCTGCGATACTTAGAACGTACTACTGGTAATAAAATTCTTCATTCTGGAAATGGTTTGGAAAAACGATTTGGGAGGTATAAGGTTGATGGATTTGAAACTAAAACAAATACAGTTTACGAATTTCATGGATGTTACTATCACGGGTGTTTAAACTGTTATCCTACACTACGACACGTGTCCCTAGATTCTACCTCTAAGCAAGGTACATCATTACAAGATCGGTATGAAAACACCACCACAAAAATAGCATTTCTTAAAAAATTAAATCTTAATGTCATTGAAATGTGGGAATGTGAATGGGACCTCATGGTAAAAAATGATAAAAAATTACAACAGTTTATTCAAACACAGTGTCATGATCTTGTTGATCATCTGGTACCTAAAGATAGTTTTCATGGTGGGCGTACAGAATGTTTTAATGCCTTGTACGAATGTACCAGCAAAGAGTTTGTGTCATATTATGATGTTACCAGTCTTTACCCCTGGGTAATGGCACGTAAGCCACTGCCTATAGGAAAACCTATAATATACAAGGGGCCTGACTTTCCTCAAGTGCAAAGTATTCATGGATTAGTGAAATGTAGTATCTTGCCTCCCAAAGACTTATATTTTCCAATTTTACCATATACATGTAATGATCGCCTTTTGTTTGGGTTATGTCGTACGTGTATGGAACAAAGTGACAACAACTGTATGCATAATGATGCCGAGCGTGTCCTTAATGGTACATACTGTACTCCTGAACTTCATGTGGCTTTAGATCTCGGATACAAAATTCTACAAATTATCGAAATTTGGGAATTCAAATTATCTGGATCAGAAAATAATTTGTTTAAAAATTATGTCAATTCCTTCTTAAAAATGAAACAGGAGTCTTCAGGGTTTCCTAGCTGGTGCAAAACTAAACAAGATCAAGAAAAATATATTGCAGACTATTATGAACATGAATGCATTCAGTTAACGGAAAATAACATTCAATCAAATCCTGGTCTAAGATATATTTCCAAAATATTTCTCAATTCCTTGTATGGCAAATGGGGACAAAGAACAGATTTATCTCAATCTGTAATTGTAGATACTCCAGAAAAATTTTTAAGTTATCTATGGGCACCCCAATATGAGGTACAAACTGTATTGCCTATTGGAGAGCGACATCTCATTGTATCATATAAAAACATTGAGAACAAAAACAAGCCATGGAAATTTTCCAATGTTGTCCTTGCAGCCTTTATCACCTCGTGGGCGCGTCTAAAACTTTACGAATTACTAACAGCTATAGATCCTGATCGTGTATTGTACTGCGACACTGATAGTATTATGTTTGTACAGCCACGTAATGAAAAGCCTCCACTTTCTTTGGGTTCCTATTTAGGTGAGTTAACTAATGAAGTTCCTGATGGCTGGGAAATTGATGCCTTTATAGGCTTAGGGCCAAAAAATTATGCCTATAGAATGAAAGAAGTTCAAACAGGGAAAGTAGATTATGTATTTAAAATTAGAGGAATTACTTTAAATCATCGTACACGACAAGAAATTAACTTTGATCATTTTTATCAACTAGTTCGAGATAAAGCTGACAAAAAACAGTTACACAATCCAGAAAGAATTGTTCGTAAGCCTGGGTTTGTCATCGTATCCAAGTCTGAAACTAAAACACATCAGAAAGTTCAAAATAAAAGACGACGATTAAATCATAACAGTATTACTGACTATAGAACATTGCCATATGGTTATCAGAGTAATAACTGTGTTAAATGATTGGTAGGTGTGTGAAATGAATGGTATTCTGTATATATGTAAATAGTAAACTGTCTAAAGGTAGCATCATGGAGTAACATGGTCATAATATCATCAAATATGTCCATAAGTTTTCCTATCTGTTGGTACTTGTACGTATATATCATGTAAATATGCCAATAAGTTATTAAAAATATTCTAAGTATAGTAAATATCTTATTTAAATATATCTATATATGTATATCAATATGCCAATATTGCAAAATAGAATATTGTAAAGTATATAAATACAATAAAGCGTTACAAATTATAATAATATGTTTTATTTTTCCAAACAACTATTGATATCATACGAAGTATTTTTATTCTATATAAGATAAAGGAACAATACCTATGCTTCATATAAGGTTATTTATACGTATTTTATGTTCTTACAATAAATGATGGTAAGTTCAAAACCATATTGTCGGCATAATGTCTACTATAAGGTAAACAAGCATCTTAGAAGTAAGTAAAAGTATAAATACTATACTGAAAAGATATCTATAAGTAAATGGTTATAGCACAGTGATATCCTTTGTGCTTCAAATACCACTAGAACATCTGTGGTATGCTCACATTATAAGGTAACATGATGTGTTCAGCCTCACAGTTTGAGTAACAAACGAACCATTCAATATTACAAGAGGACAAATACGTAAAAAATCACAATATATACATTCTAACATGGTATTCAAGATAATCTATATACATAAGGAATCAATTCATGTGTTTGCAATCATCTAGCATATCACCACAACAACATATACAGCTCTACAATACAATAAAATAAGGCTACAATCCAATATTAATACAATAGATACACTTCAGGTGTTTGCATCCCCCATAGTATAGCCCCTAAAGCTACGCAACCAACAACACATGCTTAAAACACTTACATGCAAACGAAAAATAATATGTCTACAATATGATACATATATTCCTGTCCCGATATCAAAACTAATATACATACATACATACATACATCTACCCACTTACAAACTATTCATATATACATGCAATTTCTTATTCGTCTAAGCTTCGTACCCCATTAGACCCATACAGTATCCAAACATGATATTCTATGCTAAAATCTTATATCAGCAACACACACATCTACCCACTTACAAACTAATCATATATACATGCAATTTCTTATTCGTCTAAGCTTCGTACCCCATTAGACCCATACAGTATCCAAAACATAATATTCTATGCTAAAATCCTATATCAGCAACACATACATCTACCCACTTACAAACTAATCACAAATACATGCAATTTCTTATTCGTCTAAGCTTCGTACCCCATTAGACCCATACAGTATCCAAAACATGATATTCTATGCTAAAATCACATATCACCTACACATAGATGTACCCTACTTACAAACTAATCACAAATACATGCAATTTGTCATTCGTCTAAGCTTCGTACTCCATTAGACCCATGCAGTATCCAAAAGATGATATTCTATGCTAAAATCACATATCACCTACACATAGATGTACCCTACTTACAAACTAATCACAAATACATGCAATTTGTCATTCGTCTAAGCTTCGTACTCCATTAGACCCATGCAGTATCCAAAAGATGATATTCTATGTTAAAATCACATATCAGCTACACATAGATGTACCCTACTTACAACTAATCACAAATACATGCAATTTGTCATTCGTCTAAGCTTCGTACTCCATTAGACCCATGCAGTATCCAAAAGATGATATTCTATGTTAAAATCACATATCAGCTACTGAAAATACAATATCATTACATAAAATATGTTTCTTTGAGTTGCGCGCATTTCCTTCCACATTATCTCATACATTTACGTACAATACGCAGTGCTGTATATTACATATATCCGCAAAATGCCTCTAAATATACGAAAAACAGTAAAATCCATTCTTTGTAATCCTTTTCTTTAGCATCTCATTAATATTCATTATCATCTCCTTAATATTCATAAATAATTAATTCATTACTCTAGTTTTTAAAAGGATAAAATCATTTATGCAAAAATACCTACAAAAAATCTTCCTTCAAAACTTCTTCCAAAAGCACAAAAGGGAAAGTTGTCTTGCGTACACATTCATTCACTCTTTTTTTTTTTCCTCTTTGAAACTCAGGTAGGCACGCTCACTCTTTCTCTTCCCCCCTCTACGTTTGTGGCAAGGTCTTAACAAAATGCGTAAAAAGTCAAACACCCGTTTAAAGTGATCCTTTGCTCAAAATAACAACAGAGTTCCTTCATGCAATCCTACGTGCGGTTTCCTCAATATGGGGCAATACATTAACTTTTAAAAAGTGACACGTACCTATCTCATTCTTAAATTCTCTGTCGTTAGAATAATGATTCTTATTTCTTTCTTTTTTCACATATTTTTGAGTTTCCATGCAGTGGAAATTACAGGCCCCCCATTAAGCAATGTCCAGAGAACAGCACAGTTCCCCACCTCCAAAAAAAAAAAAACCTGGAACACACACACATACAAGCAGGTGTCTATGTTACGTTCGTTACTCCGTCAAAGCGCTCTCTCACTCTCCCCGCCTTACATCTTAGACAGTCAATATCTTTTACCAATTGTTCTTTATCCAAAGTTTCCCATGTTTTTCTAAAAGTCATTTCACATGTCTGTCTCACCTCCTAGGGTTCAAGTATTGTGCAACATCCATATGTCACATTAAATTGACACTTTGTTACTTCCTTAATTGACATAATGATGAAAATACGTGACAGCTTCAAAAGAAGCATCTGGTACGATTACAATGGTGTTTGTCGGCTATCTATTGTCTATAATACCTCACACGAAGGTTACATTTACCAATATGACTACTTTTTTCATGCATTGTTTTCTGCCTTTCTCCTTTAGTTAGGTCACCTTAGAACATCCCATTCTTTTATTATAGGTGCCTCCTTTCTTTAGAATTAGTTTCTTGAATACCAAGACCAACTGCGTTCAAGATTAACGAAAAAGACTTGTGTGGACATGTTCTGAAGTTCCTTTAGGTATTTTCAGCATTTGAAGGAGGAATAACCAAGGAAGAAACAAGTTTCTTAAAGAATTGGGGAAAAAACAGTAAATAATCAACATAAATTGTATAAATTAATATAAAATTGTATTAAAATATATGATAAAATAGATCAGAGGAAATTTACGCCCACTTTCGTGAGAAATTTGCACTGTTGATTAATTCTTGTGAGACTGAAGGAAATTTGTACCAGTTTTGGTGAGAATTTTGCACTGTTGACCAATTGTTGTGAGAATGAAGGAAATTTGTACCATTTTTGGTGAGAATTTTGCACTTTTCTCCAATTCTCGTGAAAATAAGGGAAATTTGTATCAATTTTCGTAAGAAATAAGGCGAAATTATATCAATTTTGGTGAGAAATCTGCACTGTTGATCAATTTTGGTGAAAAAAGGGCTCTATTCTACTAAATCCCATTTTGGGAATCTTCCCGGGATTATTCCCGAAAAATATATTCCCCGGAATTTACCCATCACTATTCACAATCTGAACGTTCATACTTAACCCTCGCATGGCCACTGGGGTACGTAAAGTCCTCCAGATTATTTTTTGAAATCATTTTCTGTGTTATTTTCTTAGAGCATTGTTTCTATAGCTATATTAATATTTTCGAAGTACGCAAATGTTAATGCTATAAACATTCCTACGAACTTCTTCGTTTATTTGTTATAAGCGTTGGAGGACCTAAGGTCCCCCACTATATACCTTTATGCCACTTAAAATTTTCTATTCACTTTTGGTTATAGTGGGGAACCCCAGGTACCCCATGAATGTTAATGATCTTTATGCTATGCAGTGATGGGCAGGGGGAATATTCCGGTGGGAAGGAAAATAGCAATTGAGAATATACCCGCGTTTTTTCCCTGGCATATAAATTCCAGGGAAGAAATTTCTTTTATTTCTTTATTTTATAAATTATAAGAAGTATATGACTAATTACATTGGTTTTATACTGTCAGTTTTACAATATTTAATAACATGATTTTTAAATTTCCATATCCATTTGTAGGCTACTATAAAGTAGCAAAATACTAATTTATAATTGAAAAGGAACAAGTCAGTAAAGTAATCTACAAATTCTGTAGAGGTAGATTTGAAGTATTATCATTTTACACACCCAATCACCATTAATAATAGTAGTTGTCTGCTGTTTATGACTCACAGGTTCTGAATAGTATGAAATTTCGAGATATGGGTAGGAAGAAAGGTCACGTATGGCAATGTTGCCTGCAAAATTCTAAAGATAAGTCCATATCTAGCATATATTGTGGACATAAATATGTATGCGGAAATGTTGATAAAATGGTGAGACATGTGTTGTCTGGCAGTTACCCAACTTAATTTGTTTATAACATTGAAAAATTTAATATAGTGGTATTTATAATATCAGTAGTAGGGTCAAGTTTAGAAGATCCACTTTCTTATAACTGTTTAGCGGTGTAAAAGTATGTGGACTTCCTATACCAAAAGTTTTTAAACGTATTTACACGCATAAAACATATTGTAAGTAAACATACATTTGTGCGTACTGTCTAAATATAATAAAATACGAGGGTCATTCGGAAAGTAAAGAACGTTTTGCGCTAGCGCGTGCGCGTGTTCCCCCACCCCCGCTAACGCTGGGTTATTGACCTGGACATGCTTTAGCCTCAGTCTGGCACAGGTGCGATCCGCTACGGTCCGTTATTGCTTCGCTGTGCGACTGTAAAATGTGCGATACAATTACTGATCCCGCCAAGTGTGAGGTTCGTAGTATGATAAGATTTTTGAATGCAAGAAAAGTGCGTCCGATAGAAATTTATAGACAAATCACTGAGGTGTATGGAAATGTAATGAATGAAGCATCAGTTCGTAAGTGGTGCATTATGTATAATGACGGACGGACGAATGTGCACTATGAGGAACGCTCGGTCCGGCCTTCTGTTGTGACTGACGAACTCAAAGGAAGAATTGAGCGGAAAATTCAAGAGAATAGGCGATTCACTATTGATGGGCTGCACGAATTCCCAAAGTTGAAAGACTTTTTGGGTGGAAGCCACTACGGCAGTGATGATGAACTTAAGGAAGCTGTTAGTGATTGGTTCAACAGTTTGGCGGCAACTGTGTATGCCGAAGGCATAGAAAAACTTGTACCACGGTATGACAAGTGTTTACATTTACACGGCGACTATGTCGAAAAGTAACTTAAGTATCACATAGTATGTAACACAAATTTCGCCTTTGTATATCAGTTATTAAAGTGTTTATACAAAAACGTTCTTTACTTTCCGAATGACCCTCGTAATATAATACCGTTCAGAGTATACATTTCAATCGATCCTCTGGAGACGACAGTAATAAATATATTTTGATTAAAAATGGAATTTTAATTTTTAATCTACATAGTAATAGAATGCAAATTTCTCTCACTTACCCATAAATTCCCTAATATTCCCAATTTTGGAACTGTTCCCGGGAATTTTCCCTGGGAATATTCCCGAAATATATTTTCCCAGGAATTTATCCATCATTATCTTTATGATGACTTATTAAGTTGCTGACAAATGGAATTATTTACATTACGAAGTACCCTGTTTGCAGTCAGTTTCACAGTTCCGTTTGGAAGGTTTCAAAATAGAAATTTTGCCAGGAATTACATCATCCAAATGTTGACCACTTGAAAGTCACTTCAAACTTGTCAAGTTAAGGTTTTATATCCTTTTATTACAAGCTTACTTGTTAACCCATGCAAATATTACAATTTAAAAAAAATATTGACGTATCTATATAATCAGTACGAAGTGCATGAACGCGCTTGCTGTAATAATTAGCTAATTGAAGGTTCGAATTTCGGGGTCGGTCATCATTACTGAGACTTTACTTCTTGTCTTAGGCCTCACAGAATAAATTCCAAGAAGATATCTTAATTAGCAGTATATCATTTTCCTCCGTTATATACTGTGTTGAAGAAGTGAGTGCCTTAGTTTAAACGTAGCGATTTATAAACAAATTATGCTTTATATCCAGAATGACTGAAAGCAGTGCCTTATCCCGAAATCTTGGGTGGAATTTTTGATACTATTCTTGAGAATTGCAGCATTCCAGCCAGTAGTGGATATATATCTAGGGTAGGGATGGCCAGACGGATCCGGATCTCGGATATCCGGATCCTATAAGATCCGGATCTCGGATCCGGAATTTCGGATCTTGGATCCGAATCCGGATATCCGGTTCCTGGATCCGGATCCGAAATTTCGGATCTTGGATCCGGAATTTCGTATCTTGGATCCGGATCCGAAGTTTCGGATCTTGGATCCGGATCCGGAATTTCGGATCTTGGATCCGGATCCGGATATTCGGTTCCTGGATCCACACCCGAAATTTCGAAGTTCAGATTCGGACTTCTGTTTTGAATATTTTAGGCCTTAGATTGAGACCCAGAACTAAAATATCCATATGTATAAAATTTACTAGGTGAATTTTATCTAACTCAGTGGGAAGACAATTCAATTTAAATGACAAAAGATTACATGAAAATCTCATTTTCACATTTTTCGGGGTTAGACCTCTGTTGCGCACACCCCATCATTTAGTCTTTAGTGTATCTTTAAACGTACTATAAGTATGCCATTTTCATCTCAAGTCAGTTGTTGTATAGATCTGCCTTTTGTTATATATTAATCGAGTTAGAATTAAAATTCGATTGTTTGTGAGACCTATGATAATATTTTCAGAATGAGTTATAACGTTGAAAAACTGCATATTTTCTTTGTGCCACATTGGAATTTAATGTAGTCTATCTTATACAGTCGGCTCTTATGATTAATTCAATGATCTGAACTCCTGCAGCATTACGCTAAAATCATGGATGTCTGAATTTTCGTCATCATTTCTTTTCTTTTTCTTTTTTTTTATTACGAGCAAAATGAATATCATAAGCGGCTTTTTACATAATACATATAGACGCAGATCAGTCAGTTGGTTGCTTAAAGTTTATAGCAAAGCTATTACATTTCTAAGACCCTGGCGGCCTTAGGACAAAATCCATGGCTTTCTCATAAAATCTTAAATCTCTCTATATAAAAAGGGCAAAATCCTGAGTGACTGAGTGACAGATCACCGTACAGGCCAAATCGCTTAAGCTACTAACTTGAAATTTGGACAGTTTATAGGCTTTGTGACGTAGGATACCACTAAGGAAAGATTTTGGGAAATTCGACGAGGAAGGGGGAAATGGAGTGGAAAATATTGATGATTCTTGACGTTAGATACTTCAAATTTGGTATTTGGGTTTCTCATTGAAAATAATTTGATACTTGTTTAAGTGCTTTTTGATATTTAAATTAGAAGGGGCAGGGAAGATGTAGAAAGTAAAAGAACGGGTAGTAGTTGCAATTATTGCAATTAGTATAATAATATGCCTATATCTCGGGAACTTAAAGGGTTAAAAAAAATGGAATTTGGTATTTGGACTTCTCACTTAAAATAATTAGTTATGTATTTCAACGTTTTTTTGATAAGTGGCCCAGAAGGGAAGAAAAAGGGCGAGAAGAAAATTAAGTGTGGATTACAATTATTGTATTAATATGTTCAATCCTTTAAGGTTAGAGACTTGAAATTTGGTGTTTGCATTTCTCATTGAAAATAATTTGACATGTGTTTCTGTATTTTTTGACGTTTTAGTAAAAAGGAAAAGAAAAGAGATGGAAAGGAAAGAAGGTGGGGATTGTAATTATTATAATAACATGTCGATATCTGGGAGTCTCTGAAGGTTAGGAGCATAGAATTTGGTATTTGGACTTTACATTTGAAATAATTAGGTATGTACTTAAGAGTTTTTTGATGTATGTCTTAGAGGGGAAGAAAAGGGGCGGGGAAAAAAGACTTTCATATCTCGGAATCCTGGAATGTTAGAGAAATGAAACTTGTTATTTGAACAAAAATTCGTTATGAAATCCTTCAGTTTTACGTCCCACGCTTATGCCGGTTAGGCTAAAGGAGACGGTGATTATGAGAAATAAATGAAATGAAGAAAGTGGGAGGAAACGGGAAAACCCCGAGAAAACCCACGAGCACGGTGTTTGTCCACCACAAAGTCCACACGGCGCGAGCTGGGATCGAACCAGGGACCCCAAGCACCGGAGGTGAACGCTCTACCATTGAGCCACCGCACCCCCTTAAAAATTGTTTGCAGGCGTATGATGTGCGAGGCCGTAGACCGAGCAAATGTGTGGGCTGGGGGGAAAGCCCCCATGTACTCGCACTGAAATTCGGTATGTCTCGGGATACCGGAATGTTATTACATACAATTTGATATTTGAACTGAGATTCGGTATGGTTGTAGGTTTACGAGGTACGAGGTCATAGGCCGATCAAATGAGATATCAGAGGGTCTAAGGGCAAATTCCCAGACATTTCTTTTTAAATTGATTATGATTAGAAGCTTTTCTGGTGCGAGGCCCTAGTAACGGGGGTCTAGTGACGAAGCCCCCAACTAGCCGAGGTCTGTTAAGTACATAAATGTATTTGCGTAATGACTGGAAATTGCATGTATGCCTGTGGACAAAATTGCATAAGTAGCCACGAGAAATGACAATCCTTTAAGATAAAAATTTTAAAAAGCTACCAAAATGTACTCTTGAAAGATTTGTATATTATGTTTGCGCAGGGACGAATCAAGAACGGACTCCTGGAGGGGGCGGATGGATTCTTAGGGGGCGGTTGGGGATGCTAGCAGTGAAAAATTACTTAATCTGAAATTGCCACAAATTACTACTAAAGTACACTGTTAATGGTGGCGCTGGGTAGGGGCGAACGACTTTTCGCCCTCCCCCTGCATCTGCCTATGTGTTTACATGAATGATATAGCTCCTTATACAAACTATGCAGAGTTAATAGTAGTGGATTACTAATTACAAAGATACGTGTTACTGCTCGAGGCTCCATATGGTATTTTGTATACACATACAGTACATTAATACATTGATTTTGATACATTAATTGCCATTTAGAACTTCATCTCTACTACAATTCTTAATTCTAACTGGAGAGATACGGTCACAGAGAAACGTATTTTTAAAGAAAGAAAAAATCTCACCAAGAGCAAGAAAAGGAAGTTTCTCCTTAATTTGATTTGATCTATATTTTATGGGCTGTTCTATTAGCAATGGCCTAGCCCATCACGACTAGGAAATGGCCTCATTCAGTGACCACAATAACTCAGAAAGAATTAGAAAAGTAAGCAGCCTGAGTCTAATGAGGAAACTTGGGCTTGAGACTAAGGTTTCATCCCAGCATTTCATTAGTGTTACAGAAAACAAAGGACAAATTTCCATCAGGACGCTTTAAAAAGATTTACTACCTTTTCGGTCAAGTACTTCCACTAGAATCGAATCTGACAATGAGATTGCTCTCACCTAAGTCGACAGTTTTACGCAATGAAATTTGGAGTAATTGTGACATATTAAGGCACGAAAACCAAATATCAACAGAATGAAGAGAACGCAAGGCTGTCACACGACCAGATACCAAAAGTGTCTTAAAATCTTATTTTAAGCATAGGAATGAAAATCACTTTGTCAATAATTTCGAAAATTTTGCTGATTCGGAACACCCGAATTTTCTGACACGGACTTTCGAATCCGGATCCAAGATCCGAAATTTCGGATCCCAATCCAAGATCCGGATTTTCGGATCCGGATCCAAGATCCGGATTTTCGGATCCGGATCCAAGATCCGGATTTTCAGATCCGGATCCAAGATCCGAAATTTCGGATCCGGATCCAAGATCCGAAATCTCGGATCCGGATCCAGTGTCCGGATACCGAATATCCGGACCCAAGTGGATCCGGATATCCGGATCCAAAAATATCCGGATCTGGCCATCCCTAATCTAGGGGATACGGCTGTTTCGGTGTAGAACGTTTTGGTGCAGGGCGTTTCAGTGTAGGACGTTTCGGTGTACGGATGTCACGGTGTAAGGACGTTAAGGTGACAGGCTGGTTCGGTGTGAAGGTTCCAATGTTTACAGCGAAACGTCCACTCTTCAAAATGAAAATTATTCGTTAGGGAGAAATAAATTCATGAAGTAGGAAATATAAATTAAAAAATAAAATAAAAATTTAATGCTGCTGTAATTGGCAGGTTTTACTTATTTATAGTGAGTCCCTCGCTTCACTGTATGTCAGAATTTCTTTTATCCTCAAATGTTATAATTCTGAATTGATTTGGAAGACTTTTTATGGTAATGATATATTGTAAAAAAGTATGTTATGCATAAATATTGTGAACACCACGCACACCTTTTTACGGCAATAACTGTGCACAAATCGCAAAATGCTGCACAGTCTTTGAAAGGAAATTTTCAAACACAGGTGGTGTTTCTTCCAAATAATCGCTTCTATATCGTGCATACCCAATAAGATTAGCAAATCTAGGAGAAGGAAAGTGATTGTGAATCAGTGATGGGATCTTAAATATATTATTACGGAGATGTAAATTCATGTTAGTTGTAGAGAAAAACGGTGTCAGAAAAATGTCTCAAGAAAATTTTTTAACGGCCTAAAGAACACAAGAGGCTGAATTCTACCAGCTGTACCTGCAGAAATAATTTTTATTATGAGTTGCTTTTTTGTTCTTAAAATAGGTTCAAAGTTGATGAATTGTGACCACCCCATGAAGCTAATAACAAAATGGAATTTGCATTAGACGCTTGAAGAAAAATCTCTTGGAACCATGATCTCACAAGACTTGATGTTAATTTTTCCGGATTTGATGCTTTCACAAAGGTATTTTCAAATTTAAAGGGGTTGTGTTGGACTATAAGACCAAATGTTCCATTGTTTCCTACAAAATTAACAGTGGACATAACAAAACACTATTTGCAGAAATTAAAGGCTGTATGATGTAGCTACGAGTCATAGAATTTACTGACTGTGCCACACTTTCTACTGTTTGTGTCCCTGTAAACACTAGAGTATGTCCCGTCTGCATTTCCAAATTAAACCGTATTGATTAGAGTTATAAATGTTTTTTTTTAATAACATGTGTTGCTTCACATTCGCGACAAATGCATTGGCACTGGCTTCTAACTTTTTTGGCTATAGATTTAATCAAACTTCCTGTTGATATAAGTACAGAAAGGGGTTTCAAATTAGTCCGTATCTTCTCTCAGTACCCCCAGCCAATTATAATTGTTCTTGGCTGACTGCAGAACATTTCAAACGAAGGGACTATTTGTAATTGTAATCATCATATTGGATCCATCAATTTGAATTTTGTAATTTTAACGTCAGGTTTTGAATCACCTGACGTAAAACCGCCTTGGTAGTAAGCTGGCCGTATCATTTATTTTACTATTTTAATGATTATTTTCTGTTTATGCTTGGAGGCTATCTCTAACGTTCAAATGGTGGTTTTTACCCTTAAACCCGCACAACTGCCAAATTAAAAAAATACGTCACGATTATTTTTGATATTCTAGATGTATGCAAAGTTTCATTCAAATCAGAAAATTACACTTCCGCAATTGTGTAGTAATTCTCCTTGTTAGTGCTGTTCAAATGGAACAAATAAGTTAATTGGCGGGCATGAAGTCAGAACAAAGAAAAAATACGCCGATGTTACGAAGAGACTGAACAACGTTGGGTAAAATTACAAATCCGATGATGTAATTACAGCCTTAAAAGGAATTGAGTACAATTTTAGATTCTGAGTTGAGTAGTTCTATGTAATTTTAATTTTTTCAACAAAATTCCTTTGAGCTATTATTCAGTTTGTATATATTATTACTGTATCTTAGGAACTTTGTGCAATATATTTATTTCTATTTAGAAATTATGCTGAATACTTTGCAGTAAATTTGATTGTTGAATTAGATTTGATTATTATTCTATAAAACTCGACTATGGACACCTCTGAATCGAAATTATTGTTACGAATGGATTGGTGTTATTTTATCATCCTGTCTCAATAACAATAAGACTCAAGAACAATGTTAATAAGTTTACACTATTGCAGGGTGGCTACACTATGACACTTCATGACTGTTCATTTTACAAACATATGATTAATGCAATCTAATATTAGGCTATACACCGAAACATCCTTTTCAGCCAAGCGTCCTTACACCAAAACGTCCGTGCACCGTAAGTCCGTACACCAAAACGTCCTACACCGAAACATCTTGCAACAAAACATCCTACACCGAAACACCCTACACTCTATAGCTAGTTATGGGCAGTGGGAATGTTCAAGTTGGGAAAGAATTTTAAAAATGGAAATATTCCCGGGTTTTTCCCTGGCCTATCAATTCCCGGGAATGAATTTATTTCCATTTCTTTACATTATCTTCCAAATTATAAGAACTATATGACTAATTACTTTATTTTAAGATATTATGATTTATTTCTAGGTTTTAAAGAATTTGGAGGTTAAAAATTTAAAATTATTTGATTGTACTTCATATAACTAATAATGTGATTTTTTTCAAGTTTAATTTCCATTTGCGTTAAAAACTAGAGTAATTGTTTAATATTCGGGGCCAAAACTAGCAAAAAGTAGGATGATTTACGGAAGAAGTAAGTTGATAATAGTGTTCAGGTAGCCAAGAAAGTATCGGACACATTTTGGGGGGGCAGTAGGGATTTGTACAAATCGTAAAGGTAAGACGAAGTGATCTATGTGAGAAAAGAAAGTGAATTGCTGGTAACGAAGATAGAAAACAACGTGCTCTGCGGGGCTATAACCCGCCTTCACTCGCTAACGCTCGCTCGGCAATGCTGTCGGAATTTAACGTATGATATTGCTAACGGAACTTAACGTATGAAATCATAAAACAACAACATCGGAATAGAATATCGCAAAAAGGTAGGTGCAAAATTTGACCCGCCACAGCTAAACAATCGCCAAAAGTAGCAAAGTACTAATTTAAAATGATGGAAAGAAACAATTTTGTAAAGAAATGTAGAATTATGTAGAAATAGAAATGAAGTACTATTAATAACCCTGAACCACCGTTAGTAATACACGTCAGAGTGCCTCCTCTCTCTGTCTCGAATTTCTGAAGAGATTCTCGAACTTCTTTTTACATGTGAATTAACGCATGAAATTTCGAGAAATGGGCAGGAAGCAAAGTCGTGTGTGGCAATGTTGGATGCAAAACTATAAAGACAGGAAAGTATCTTGTAAATATTGTGAATATACATATTTATGCGTAAATGTTGACAAAATGGTGAGACATATGTGTTTTGGCAATTACCCAACCTAATTTGTTTATAACATTTAAAAATTTAATATTTGGAATTTGGATAGATAAAAATCTCTCCTGGGATGTGCAAATAACTAAGCTTACTAAAAAATTAAACCAAATGTATTTCGCAATTAAAGTACTTAAAAATGTTTTAAGAAAGTCTATTTTAAAAACAATTTACTTTGGATTATTCCAATCGAATTTAACATATGGTATTATATTTTGGGGAAATACACACAAGGCCAAAGTAATTTTTACTATACAGAAACGAATAATAAGAATGATGGCAACCGCTTAACCAAAAGATCACTGCAAACCAATATTTAAAAAACTTCCAGTGTTCTTCCAGTACCGTGTTTGTATATTTTAAATCTATTGATATTTGTAAAGAGACACCTATAAGATGTCCTTACGCGAGTAGAACAGGAACATGATCATGATACAAGAAACAAACAAAATTTTTCTATTGTAGAACACAGAACAGTATAATATTAAAAATTGTGTAAATACGCGGATATCATCCTTACAATAAACTTCCGAAAGAAATAAAAACTCAGGACTCTGTTGCTAAATTTAAAAAGAACTCCAGAAATATTTATTACAACATTGCTTTTACTCGGTAGAGGAATACATGAACTGCTAAGTGAATAGAAATGTTACATGATGTACAGTAAATGAATGTCATTGCTCGCTTTTAGCATTAGATATTAGTTGGAGGATTTCTAAATACACTGCAAGTAATAATTGCTAAATTTATTTTTAACAATGATGTCATGTAGAATGTACAGTGTAATAAGATGTAAGAAGTAAGGCTTAATTATTAACCTAGTGTGTGTAATTTTCACTATTATTGTTTCCTTTACTTTTGTATTCATATACAAATGACGTGTCCACTTCACATGCATTGTAATACAATGCTAAATGTATGAAAAAGGACGAAATAAATAAAATACAATATGTTTATAATATCAGTAGTAGAAGTTAAGAAAATTCCCTAACGTGTACATTTAAACTGTTTAGCGGCTTAAAAGTATGTGGACGTACTACACCATTTTTGAAACATTTACTTTCATAGAACATACTGTAAATAAATATCCATTTTTCGTATACTCTAAATATAATAAAATATTAATAAAATACTATAACATTTTTCAGAATATACATTCTAAAGACTCCGCTGGGGACAACAGTAATAATATACTCTGATATAAAAACGAATTTAACTTTGAAATCATAATATAATAATGGAATGCAATTAACCTTTGTGATTGTACATAAATTCCCGGAAAATTCCCATTTTTGGAAATCTTCCCGAGAATATTCCCGAAAAATATCTTCCCGGAAATTTGCGCAGCACTATATATAACCCGGGTCCGGGGGCTACGCAACCTCACGATATATTTGTTATAGTCAGGTCTGACTGTCTCAGCAAACTTGTGCATACCCAAGCCATCCTCAATTATACTAGTGACGCGTTCCAAAGAAATTCATTCATTCATTCATTCATTCATTTGCCTGTTTCATTAGCTTACAAAACATGAGAAATTCTCATGTAAGCATTACAGTTGTCAAAAAGAAAAGAAAAAAACATACAATATTATCAAGTACCAGAAGTATACATCATGCAATCTTTCTAAAAATACAAAACCACATAATTAGGTAACTGTTTGTACCACACCATGCATGTACTCACGGGTAAGTATCTGTTTCCAACTCTTCAGTTAATGAGTCATTTAAATATTCTTTAATTGTGTAATAGCACTTTTCAGTGAGTAGATTATATAAAGTCTTACCAAGAATGGAAACATTGGTCATATTTTTCAAGTACAGAGGAAGTTTATTATACAATCTGACACAATTCATGTACACGGTTTTGCTTATATTAGCATATTTTTGATGCATCACAAATATGTCACTACCTTGTCTTGTATTATGGCTATGAACATTTTTATTAAAGATAAAAAGATGCTTGTTTTTCACAGTAAAAAGAATATATTTATAGATGTATAAGCTGGGGAGTGTTAAAATTTTTGCTTCTATGAAAACCTTTTTACATGACGATTTTGTGGGTAACCCAAAAATTATCCTAATCGCTTTCTTTTGCAATCGGAAAGTGCTTAAACTATTTTCAGCAGATCCCCAGTGTATTATGCCGAAGTTAATTAATGAATTAAACTTGGCGTAGTAAAAGCTAAGAAGTGCTTCTCTCGATACACTACCTTGAAGTTTTTATAAGGCAAAACACACGCTACTTAGTTTCTTGTTTAAAGTGGAGATATGAGCAGACCATGAAAGATCATCACTTATGATTACACCTAAAAGCTTTGTTATGCATGAATATTGGAGTAAGTTAGAAGATATTTTTGTTCTAGGTGATATACGCGGTTTTCCTGGAAAATGAAAATGTAAGAGAATCGATATATCATGATTTATAATTAACCTATTCGCTGTTAGCCATTTTACTAATTTGTCCGTAAAAATGTCAGATTTCCTCTCAACTTCTATTGATTTTCCTGATATTATAACACTGATGTCATCAGCATATAGAATACATTTCGCTGGATGCATAAATTCTAACAAATCATTTATATATATCAGGAAGAGAATAGGACCCAAAGTGGAACCTTGAGGAACCCCTCTGACTATAGTTGATAAAGACGAACAAGTTGTTTGAAACCCATCTGCAGCTAATTTTGATATTTGTACCGCTTGTTGCCTACTGGATAAATAAGAGAGAAACCAGTTGTGAGCTACTCCTCTAATACCATAAGCATACAACTTGCTTAAAAGAATAGCATGATCAATTGTATCAAAAGCTTTGGATAAGTCGATGAATAGGCCAACAACATATTTACTGTTTTTTTAATTCAAGAGCTATATTGGACATGTAATCAAACAAGGCTGTTTCAATACTTTTCTTAATTTGGAAGCCATGTTGTGATGGTGATAGTAAGTTACATGACTTCAAAAAATTGCAGAGTCGTGACTTCATCACATATTCAAAAATTTTTGAAAACGTGGAAAGAATGGAGACTGGGCGATAATTTCTTACATCATGCATACTCCCCTTTTTATGGAGAGGAATTACTTTTGCCACTTTTAACACTAATGGAAAACATCATTTCTCAAGAAATAGGTTAACTAAATAACAGAGATGATTTACAATGAAAGGAAAACAAAATTTAATAACAGTCACTGGAACTTCATCAAAACCTGAAGATCCCGAATTAGACATCTTACTCAATATTTTCCATAGCTCCTCTACTGTTGCTGGAATTAAAAAGATCGTATGTGAATGCATTGGAAATTTCATCGAGTCGTCATAACTCGGTTGTATGGGGTCAGGAAATGGTACACTATCTAGAAAATAATCATTGAAGACATCTGCAATCCGCTTAGGTTCTTTAATAATTTCGTCCCCAACTTTAACATACTCAAAGTCGCTCTTTTTGTTGTTTGTTCTACCATTTAAGATTTTCCACATAGTTTTAGCTTTATTAGTAGAATTAAGTATTGTGGAGCTATTTGATAGTAATTTAGCTCTTTTAATTACTCTTCTGTATATTTTCCTGTACTTCAAAATATAATTTCGAAAGCTGTGAGGAAGTGATGTATTTATTTTGAGTAATCTATTATATCTAAATAGGTTACTTTTAGAAATTTTAATGCCTTTAGTTAACCACGATTTAGTGGACGACGTCCGGATTTTACGAGTAACTTTTGGAAACGCCATATTGAAGTAATGTAAGAAAGTTTCAAAGAAGTATTTAAACATATATTCAGTGTTAGACGTATTATATATGCCATCCCAAGACTCGTGAGAAAGCAAGAAATTTAGATATTCCATATTATGACTGGAGAAAATTCTCTTTGTAACTGTGTATACTTTAGACTTAAGAACAGTGGTATTGTTTAAAGTGATTTTTAAAATAATCGCATCATGATCAGAGAAACCGGGATCAAATACTTCAAGGTTATAGGCAAATTGATTTTTACTAATGATAAACTGATCTAGCGCACTTTTATTATGACGTGTCGGTACATCCACTAGCGTTTGGAGATTGTACACATTCAGCAGATCTCGTAGATCGGATTTCTTTTTTGTTCCACTATCCAATTTACATTAATATCACCACGGATGATCATTTTTTCAAAGTCTTTTCGTATGAAGTCCAAAAGACTTTCCAGTTTCTTTAAGAAAACAGTAAATATGCCGGATGGCGACCTATAAATGCATATAATACAAATGTTAACACTTGGTAATTTAATGGCTACGGCTTCAAAGTCAAATTCACAGGTAAATTTTGTAATATCTATTTCAGAAGCTTTTAAACTGTTGTGAACAAAGATGCATACACCTCCACGTTCGTGTGAAACACGAGAGAATTTAGTGGTAAGATTAAAGTTTTCAAAATTGACCTCCTTAATAAGTGTATCATTTAGCCAGTGTTCACCAAGACAAATAACCTTACATTCTTTCAAATCATCAGCTAAAAGTACATCAAAGTATTTGAGTTTATTCTTGATCCCTTGTACATTCTGATGAAAAATACTTATGGTATTAGCTATCTTGGGTTCGGATTTTCCATCTGGTGTGCTAAAAAAGTTACATTTTTTTCGTTACTTTGTCCGGCTGCAAACGATACTGTATTATCATTGCTAAGACCTGTACGGGGGAAAGTAAGAGGAATGGGATCCCTGTTCTTGTTCTGAGCCTTAATCATATTACTTAAATTTTCACATACATGACGCTTTCCTAGATTATTCAAATGTAAACCATAATGGGTGTGAAATTCTCGTGGAAGACTACTTACATCTAATAACTGTACATTTTTAAATCGACTACAAACTTTGCTAATGATGCTATTTGTTTTATGTACTTCTGAGTTAACACAAGAACTCTTCAATAGATCATGCCGGTGTGGCAGATTAACTACTATTACATTTGTATGAGTAAGAGTGCTGAGTGTAGTCTTCAAAACACGGACAGCATCTTCGGACTCATTTTTTGACACATCATTAGTGCCTCCTATAAGTACAACAGTATCAGTATCTGAGAATGATTTCTGGTCCACACATGAATTTACAACGTTATTTACTTTTGCACCAGGCTTAACAATACCTACTACGTTCATATCATCACACTCCTGCATTAATCTGGAAGCAAGACCACGACCATGACTATCTCCTACAATGAACACCTTCCCTTTTTTTACCCGATTTACTGAAATTGAGTTTCCATTTTCAACACCAAAACATGACTTACTGCTTGAATCCTGTGACGGAAATCTTGGGCGATCCTGCTGGTTCAAACGTTCTACACGTCGCACTAGAATAGGCCTATTTCCTAGGCTAACTTGCTTTACACTATCACACTGGCCACTTAACTCACTGAATCTGTTTTTTGTTTCAATATTATAATCGTATTGTAGACCTGATACTTTATTACCCAGTAGTTTACCCTTAGTATTTGAGTTGCACACAGTGTCGTGTCTCTCTGCAGCTTTGACACTCCATTGGCAATTTGCTCTTGCACTTGCGTTGTGGATAGGGCTACAAATGATTTTCGGAGGGCTAGAATTTCCACTATATTGTGATTTCCAACTGGAAAAAGATGGTATTTTCGCGCTGTTATTAGGTTCACTAGTAGCATTTGGGACTTCGGCCGTAATTCTTACGATGTCGCTCCAGGTCTTTCTATTTTGCCTTGTACTTAACGATTCTTGACCCAATTGTAGAAATTTATCTTGGCGTTGTAGTTGCTGGATATCTTGCGCTAAGAGTTCGACATCTTTACGTAATGAATGTAGTTCATCAAGAAGATTTGAAACAAACTCAGCTGAAATTGATACCTCACTAAGTTGATTGTCATTTGTTTTTTCACAGCTACTACACGACATGCAAGACCAGCTTAAAATATTGGAATTTTTGTCAACTGCACTGCACTTGCCAAAATGAAAGAACTCCTTACATCTTTCACACTTTATGCCGTTTTTCAATAGTCTTTTACATTTACCACATTTAGTATTAACTGTAAAATTACCTGACATATGGAACCCATTTATACTGTCCAACACACTGTCCGCCATGATTCCAAATGCCTAGAATCTCTGACACAAGTTTTCCTGAGAAGGTAAAAACTGGGAAATAGGAGGTGGAGCCAGACCTCAGACTATAATAAATATATCGTGAGTTTAAAAAGTATATAAATAATAGCTTATACTGGTATTATGTTTGTCACTCACAAATTGAGGTGGCCTAGGCCCCCCGGCTCCGGGCTATATCCACCACTGTCTGAAATGACCCAATTGATCCACTCCATGTCTGGACTGCACACACGGATAAAGCAGTCATAGGGTGAATGAGCCACTAGTCAGCCCCTCACCGGTAGTCATCCACTTACGCATTTTCGAAACAAAAATAGGAAAACATTACGTTTTGACCCTTATCAATATAAAGCTTAGCTTTTAGACATTCATCTTGCACACAACCGATCACATGTCACACCGAAATGTCACCTAGTGTCGCAGCAATAGGTGAACAAAGAAGACGCTATGTTGTAATGCGTTAATCTGCTACGTAAAAAATAACAGACGAGACTTTTTATTACAAGTGTGTATTTCTTATCTAATGTAAAAATAATAAATATTCTTTTTTATTTTTTAATTTGTATATATTAAGGAAATGAAAACAGAAAAAATATTTTTGTAGATTTTGAGCATTTCTTTTGTATAGGGGAGGCCGAGTAGTGGAATTGAAAAATGATTGATTTTCTAATGGTCAGCCCCCGGAGTTGAGTACTGGAATTATCGCATACCGGTATGTATGGAGTTTCGTCCATCTCATGCCCAGACTAAATATTCACTTCCCTTCTGTTAATAATAAACAGTATGATTCACAAATCTTTGTTTTTTCTAGTATTCAGCCCTGGTAGAAAATGCAAAGGCCGAGTACTGGTGCCTCGAAAGCCAAAAGTCTGCCCTGTTGGTAATTTTACTGCAATTTTAAATATCAATATCCAAATTTGCTAAAACCAGTTTCCCACTTACTCATTTCATGTAAGTAAATATACATGAATGAAAAAGGAAGAAAAATGGAAGTTCAGAAATGAAAACGGTGGTCAATTCACCAGTACTTAGAAAAGTCTCTCTACAATGCACTGTGGGCTGTAAAAAAAGGAATGACTATACGTGAAGCTAGCAGAACATTCAATGTTTCTCGCAATACAATGCAAGATAGGATTCATGATCGGGTGCATAAAAAGAAAAGGAAAATGTGATCAGATCCAGTGTTAACACTACCAGAAGAAAATAAGCTAGTTCAGTAAATTACTGAAGTAGCCAAAGTTGGATTTGGGCAAAATAAAATGGATATATTAAATACAGTATACAATATTGTAAAAAGTGACAATAGAAAGAAACCTTTCAAAGAGAGCTATCTAGGAGAGAAATGGTATAAATTGTTCTTACGAGGAAACCACTAGCGGATCCAGAAGGATCGTTTGGAGGGGGCGGTTCGCTTCCTGGAATATGAGTGTAGAATCAAGGTGACCATAATTTTAGTTTGCAAGAATGGGACGATAATGAATCCGGGGCTGAAGGGGGGGGGGTAAACCTGATTCCCATATTTCATTTGGGATCCGAATTTGCAATTTTTAAAAAAATGAAAGTTTATTCTTTCCGTAGATTTAAATTAAATATGCACTTCCGTTTCGTAGGCGTAGCGGTGTCATGATTCACTTTACAGATAGTCTCCGCCATATATCAGATGCGCTGTCTTGGCCAGCACTTGTACAAAACAAAATACTACATTGACGATGGCATTCATTTTAACGAAAGAGTGTAAAATTTGCTCTAATAATTTATATTTTGAATTACAATTGCGAGACAACAGTTGAAAAAAGGACCGGTCTACGCAAAAATAGATAACTGTATACATGCATAAAGAATAATACGAAATGTTAACAAATTACAAAAGACATTATGATATTTCTATGAATTTCTTGGTAGCTTAAAAATAATACAATAATTAATTATAAAGTGATGTTCAGTAGTATATAGTACATAGTGTTCCAAGTGGGCCAAAACATAGGAAAGCAATCTTTACGTATTGTATTCATTTCTATTTATATCAGGATATAATTCAGCAATTGAAAATTTAAAAGAAAAAAATATAATACTCAAACTGAACTCCAAGGATATATTAGTGGCACCGTGAATATTCCCCTTGGCGATTGTCCGAACATGATTTGAAGTCAAACTAACGTATAAAGAAATGAATTGTGAATATATATATCCTATATAAATATATTGCAGTACTCCTTAGCCATATAAATTACTAGTTACTACGAAGGAAAGTGCATAATTTATTCAATAAAATACTCCAAATAATGTAATAACAAAAATATCAATACTAAGTGTGCTCTTATTAAAACTCAACAGAAATTTTGTCAATCTAGTACGAAATGTGTATACATTTTACATGAATTAAAATATGAATTAAAATTATATGGAATCACAATATAAGCCATTATAATGCATAAATAGTAAAAAAAAAATTAAAAAATGAAATCCTCTGGAAGATTAGCAAAGCCTACAATAAAATGAACGAAAGATCAGAAATGTAAAACCAAAATGATATTTCCGTTCATTACTGCGCACAAACCATACTTCTTTTACATACCGACTGGTGATATTATTTGACAATATCAGATATTTCAAAAATGCAAATTAAGATTTAATATTGAAAAAATCACCGTTAAACGAAATTACAGTGGATAATAAGGTACGTATAACTTGGTTTTCTTTCATCTCAGATATAATATAAACCTCTTTTGGCCTAATGGCTAACACGCTTACCTTTGGTGTGCGTGATCCTGGGTTCTATTCTCGGTGGGATTACAGTTAAACGAAAAAAATGTGGGTCGGATTCCATTATAATCAGTAAGTCCACGTCTCCTTTACCCGTCTTGGCACAACGGTGGGACGTTAAACAAACAAAGTAAATATCATATGCATAATATATAACTGTTTATTAAAATATACTATATACACACACATTTGTTTACGATTGTAGTTGTGCCCTTTTGTTTCATTTAAAAATTTAGAAAAGCAAATTCAAAACCTTTTTTTGAGTTCGTTCATCTTTCTTGATTTTGTTTGCGATTCAGATACATCCAAGGAGTTCAACTGTAGACTCAGACTCATGACTTTCGGGGAGTACCCACGAGTTGAAAATAATTATGGGCAAAAACCGTGACGAGCGGAAACACACAGAACGGTCTTAGTCACCTTGCAGTACATCTTTCGCCCTTGCAGTACATCTTACCCATCGCCCCTTTCTTTCTTCGAATTTCCAAAAAATCCTTTCTTAGTGATACCTACGTCACAAATCTTTTCTACTGTCCGAATTTCGAGTTTCTAGCTCAAGTGGTTTGGCCTGTGCGAAGATTAGTTATTCACTCAGGATTTCGTCTTTTATATATGAATTACAATAACAGCTTGTGTTATTTCCCAAGAAAAGATGAAATGCCATTAAAAGTCACAATGAATCCCTGATGCCTTCCTAAAGTTTCCGTGTTGAACCCCAAGAGACCTGCTCTCTTTGTTGATCTAGTAGCTAGCAAAGCTACCTTTGATCTTTGATGCATGAGGTTCTGTGGTTTGATTCCCGGTGAGTATGCATCAAACGCACTACAATGGTTCAGATTCAACTTAAACTCTAGTTTTCGTTCTCTAAAGCATCGCTTTTGACAAACAACATAAATACATATCAATCAATCAACCAACTAAAAAGTTTCAGATTCAAAGAGCTTTTTGGTAAGGAACGCTGAAGACTGATTCTGTTTATTCAAGGTAAAGGTAACTGAAGTTTCGGAACCCGAATTCCATTTTCATATCTTTTTCTAAAACATAATTTTAGAATATACATTTTTAGTTCAAAGAGTTAGCCGTCTTACTCTCCTTCCTACACCTGTTCTTCCGTCGAATCAATTATATTCTCGCTACTTTGGGGTTAATGGTGACCGCTTCAAGGAACTAGGGACAGAAGTATTTACAATTCAAAAATGTCTATATTAAATATTAAGTACCACACATTTTGATTAGACTCTGCTAGGCTTGTCACACAGATTGGATCGGCGGGAAAAGACCATATTTGTATTTCTCAACAGTAAATGCTGAAAGTAAAAAAAAACACCTTTGGGGGGGGCGGTCTCCCCCTCCGCCCCCCACGTGGATCCGCCAGTGGAGGAAACCCAGAATTAGTTTGCAGGGTTCCCGAAGGCAAGAGTAACATCTCCGAAGAATTTATTCGGAAGTGGTTTAAAGAACTCGAGGAGTACCTCCAAAGCTTTAACGTATCCGATATTCTTCAAGATCCCACCCGAATCTTCAATGATCATAAAACAAGTTTTAGCCTTTGCCTTGAAACTGGTAAAGTTATACATCGAAAGGTTTGAAAAATGTTTAAAAAGTCCGACGTGCCATTGACAAAGAAATAATCACTGTTCTAGTTTTCTCTGCAAACGGCGAAACTGCATCTCCAATTTTCCCGTATGTTAGACCACCGCGTGACATACTCATACGTGAATCACTCATTTCATCAATGCAAATAAAAATGTGTATTGAGGCGACTAGCTTAAACTCAAATCGTAGAGTATTGTCATGATTTCATAGGGACATTTTCTGTGTCTACAATAATAGACACAGATTGGTTGGTATTTGTGACAGGAAAATGAAGTTTTTTTTTCAATTAAACACTTGTTTTGCTTATGTGTCACGTTACTGTGCAGTGTGACAAGATGATTATGTGGAGCTTACATCCTTTTGTTAAAACGCTTTTGTCGTTCTTCTAATTATAAAGTAACTGAATGCGTGTGCGTGAGTTTATCCCTGACGTTAGTGCATCCTCTACGATATTTGTAGCAATTGCTTTCAATTTGACATTGTTAGTCATAGGAAGTTAAATATTTTCAATATCGAGACACTTTTAGAAAAAATCAAAGAGGCAAGAACTTCAGATAAAGACAGTACAAGAAAGGTGATGAAGATAACCAGGCTAATACTGCGGCTCCACCTCTCTAACATCCGTCAACTATAAATAAATTTATCAATCAGAAAATTAATCTTCACGACATGAATGTCGTTGCATTTCTTGTCTATCTCTGTAAAGCACAGCAAAGGGAAACAAAATTTAAAAATCATATAGGGCTGACACTCGTTAAAGGTGAACTCGGTTGTTTTAAATGTACAAGTGCAAAGGAAACTTCGGTTTCGGAAAATTCGGAAACGTGTGAATCCCTTGAAATTCACTTTTAACACGTTGGCTGTCAAGGACAAATTGGGTGAAGCACATTGAGAGCCAAGTATGAAACTTTTGGAAATGAACCAGTTTGGTGATTTTGCACCAAATACAGAATAAAAGGCATTACTCGTTTCTTCTTCTTTTACTTTCTTAAAATTCAACCAACGTCAACTAACTTAACATACAAATGCATAAATAGTTGTTTTGAAAATAAAAAAATGAATTTACTATAAACAATAACAAAGCTATTCTTTTATTAAAACAACGCTAGTGACAATTTCACGCCATTGTTGTCAGGACGTGCTGGTCTCCGGCCCGGGGCCACAAAAGCAGTGTAACATTCTGAGGCCAAAGTTTAGTTTTGATCCGAGAAACAAATAGTAAGTGAAACCTCCGTGCGGCTATCCCGGCCTAGAGCAGTAGCTCAGGTGATACCCAAAAGAGAGTATCACAACTCCATGCGTGACACTTATTGAGACCTGTTTTCGGGTCTCTTGGCAGCCAACGTGTTAATCTACTGTTATCTCTATCCCTAAGCCGGATCTTCTTTCTCTTTTGTTTTCGTACGTTCTTTCACTAGAATTAGCATCGCATCAGAACGAAAAGGGTTAAAAAATTTTCCCCCAAAACAAAGTATCTCATGAGTGGATTATGTTACAGACGAGAAATTTGTTATATAAAGTAATTACTGAAAACCAGTAGGCAAATCATCTACGCTGTAGGAGATGAAACCGAGCAGTTTGCGTAGTATTCATAATATATAAATTTCTATAAGATATAAAATTACTATAATGTGCAGACATTCATATCATCTGATGCAATTTAATGATCACGCAGTTTAAAGATTTTCACCTGTGAACCCATACATCTTGAACACAACATCTAAACTTGTTTCGATATTTTAGTGTGTGACGTCTAAAACTGCAAAAAGATCTCCTGGCACAGAAGATACATATTAAGAAAAACAACGAATTTTCATTATTTTTTTTCCTATACATCGCCATTTTCTCGTTACTTACGTGTCCCTTTACTGGTGTAGTGTATTCGACATTTGAGTGAATATGTTGAAGAATAAAATTTCTGCATGCGGTAACTCATGCACATTACGTGGTCCATTCTCGAGCAAATACTCCAGAATATTCAGGGGACAAGTCTTTGTAGACAATGTACAACTAAGTACACTTACGTAGCTTTAAGAGCCACATACATGATACAACTTATATTATCACATGTTGGTGGGACTAAAACTTATATAATATTCCATGCGTAACGTTGTGATGAACATTCAACATTTATAAAACCTTATAACACCTAAACTAGAAAAACAGTTCCCATTTAAATACAGCTTGAAGAAACTGTTTACTTCCTCGTCTTTACCAACGCATTCTGAAAAAAGTAAACATTTAATTTATATTGTCTCAGTAAGTCACCTTCAGTTGAAAGACAACATCCCGAAACTGGCCAACGCTTGATTCAGGTAAGAAGATCGAGAACCTGAACAGATCCGGCACTTAAGGGCAATACGAAGCGCTTACGACCGGTTATAATAACTGAATCCGTAAAATACAAAGGTTAAACTTATGCATAGCATTCTGGACATTTAATTCCATAGATTGCACTCTTGTGATCAGGTATTTGTTCCCTTGGCTACAATCACATAAAAATCTTATTATGCACACGTTCGCGAAGATATGAATGAAGAACAAAAACAATACTTGCACTAGCTCTGAGCTGCATTTAAATGTTTATAGTAATTTACACTGTGTAATTTTAGGAACACTAAATAAAAAATGTTAAAGATTAAAGAAATATCGCCAAAAATATCAGTACACCTTCGATAATCTACGAAACACATTTACTATGCGATTAATTGAACCCAAGGGCATACAACCTCAGAAGTAAAACATCACTACATAATGTCATCGAAGGAATAGAGCCAGCCCGCCTGGATTTCAATTACGAACATTCATAGGATCTTGTTTTATTGTTTTTTAATTAACAAAACGGCCTGTAAAGCTTCTGTTTAACAAGCATCTTACGACACCCCATGTGTATTACTGATGCAAGGGACATAACCCTTGTATTATAAACACTTCTATTTCATTACTTGTGTGCTGATATGTGGTCTCTGAGCAGTGTAAAGATCAACTATACCGATAGAAAAGTAAACCTTATTTTACTTTAAGCTAACTTACTCAATAACTTTCTTTGGAAAATTTATTATTCTTTTTTACCATGTGTTATTAACCAACTATATATTAAGGTTGTGACATAGTATGTAATCCAGCTAAAGTGAAGACGACACAGGTGAGAAACTCTTTTTTTTTCTCAACGTAACCCTGCATATGAATTGAAAAGATCTCTTGTCAACCTGGTACACGCAAATATTCTCATTCCTAATAGAACTGCAAGTAGTGTTGACAACTCATATCTTAAAAATACGCCTGTAGCTGCAAGATAGGCCTATTCCAGTATCTGCATTTCTTGACATAATTAGAGGAAGAAGTATTACTCATGTAAATTAAATCCAAAAAATAACGTATCACGCAACGTCATTGGTATTAAGTTTAGATTTCCAGAAACTAGTAAACTTTGGTGACACACATAGGAACGAAAGTTTATTGAACCGGCCGCAAGGATCATAGACGCATATAGAATGTCTTTGTGGTTCCCTGATGCCTTTCAGTAAAAAAGGAGCAATGCTAAAATGCTCAGGTATGAGCGAGGAAGTTCTAATTAAGTAAAATTCCACGTAACTTCTTTGTTCCTTTACTATTTAATTTTATTTATTGATATTGTACTTGCGCATTTCAGAACTAATGAAGTTGCAACATTCAACGGAGAAACAACGTAAAATTACATGAACCAATTTGATCATTATAAATGACGACACTCACATGTAGGCCTGAAATTGAAGCACTCATTAGAATTAGCAATCCAAACTAGATGTTTAAACTTTAAGGTGTAAATTAAATACTAATCATTAAGCGTAAATTCCCTCTAGCCTAGAATTACCATATCAAAATTATCAAATGTCAAAACAATCTTTCAGTAAAAGCTTAGTTATTACTTATTATAATTATTTTTTAAGAAAGAAGACTTCATTAACTTCGGAAAATTATTTCTTTTTACTACCTTACAATGGTGTTCACGATGTATATGCTGTCTCGTTTTAAACGAAAAGTACTTTGTTCAGTCTTTGTCCAGGTTCTATTCCGATCTAAAGCAGGGTAGAGTAAAACATCAGATTAATGAGTTGAGTTGATTTTGAGTTTAACGTCCCGTTCAGCAGCGAGGCTATATGAGACTTGGACCTACTGATTAACGTGGAATCCGAACCACATGAGCTCCCGCCGGGAATCGAACCCGGGTATCCCACGCCAAAGGCGCGTACGCTAATCGCTTAGCCACGAGGGAGCTCAACATCAGATTAAATTTAATACATAAAGCATTTATATCGGACCGCGACTTGGGTACGCTATTCACGTCACTTTCCTTTCTCCGTACAGCTTTCTCATTTTGTAAATCAAAGTAAAAGACAATTCAGTTTTACTGCAGTAAGATGTCAAATTGAGCGCAGTATTATGAGAAAAGAGAAACAGCTTATATGATTATATTTTTCTCAACACAAAATGAATCAATCAAATACACACACACACACACACACATACACACACACACATATATATATATATATATATATATATATATATATATATATTATAGAGAGAGAGAGAGAGAATCAAAAGTCTGGACACGGTGAAATAACTCGAGAACTTAACTTCGAATCGAGAAACCAAAAAACACGTGTTTATTAATATTAAAAGAAACTATGTGACGAAACCAAACTCGACCTCTAGACCCACCCAACTTTGTAATTTCAAGTGGAAATACCAGTTTTTGATTGCAGATTTGGATTCTACGACCCAAACTATGTTAGGTTTCATCAACACATTTCCCTCGATGCATAATATCGCGCTATAATCGGCCAAAGTAAACAACTTTTTGGAGTGAAAAAGAAAGACATTTTGCTGACAGCGCGAGAATCGTTTCCAACAGATCCGTCACCGTTAAAGACCTTGCACTTATAAACGAATCGATCAGAAGAACGTCGCTTTAACATGTGAATGAACGAACGAGCAATACCATCCCAATGTTGCAATCCCATGTCATCTGTCACTAAACATGTTATAATTCACACATCCATACATTGCATGTGAGATGAGAACACTATAATGGATCGAATAACACACACACACTCACACACAAGTATCACTTCTTGTACAAATGCTCCACTATAATGCCGAAATTACAGGTTACGTTTATAACCTTCGTCATCTCTATCCCGAACGAAAGTTCGATCAACGTACTTAAGAGGCCTCCATGCCACGAAATTAAGGTGGTACCATACATACATATTAAAATGTGAACTCGGTTCACACAATGCTCTTTAGTGGTAACTCATTTAGTTTTCAAATTATATTGGAACGACAGAATCAAATCTTGTCTAGGGTCCGATTTGATAAATTTGTTGATAACACATTATAGATATTTAAAAATTTAATGATAAAAGAATTAAAAATAAAAAGAAAAAATACTACCACAGACTACTATCCTTTACAGACTACAATTACTACCCCTATTACTGCTATTAGTAATACTACTACTACTACTACAGCTGCTACTATCACAAGTACTACTACAACTACTAGTACTACTATTCTACTGTTAATATATTCCTACCATTGCTACTATACTATTACTACTAGTAGAAGTAGTACTATTACTACTAGTAGTAGTTGTACTATTACTATTACTACAACTAATGCTACAATTTCTATTACTGCTACTGCTACTACTACTACTAGCAGATACTTATATAATATACTATAATAATAATAATAATAATAATAATACAAGAAAGTGAGGCGTTCCTGGCAGGGTACGTCAATTTGAAAAGCGCCATGTTACTTACACCTTTATTCCTAGCTGACGTTAGGGGAAAGGAAGAAAAAAAATATTGGGTCGCCGATATTATTCCTTTGTTAAGCTACAATTATAGACCAGTGAGCACAACGCTATTAAACTCCAAACTCTTGCACACTAATGGCATCGTCGGTACGGAGAAAGAGGAAGATAAGAAAAAAAATCATTTCATAACAACACCACATACCTTGCAATCATGTTTATTCAACACTCTTGTAAATAACGTATAAGATTGAAAATAGCATCGACATAAGTGATCATGGACAGCTAAACTCAATTGTCAGAAAAAAATCATATGTATTCAGTCTTTAAAGATTCCAGAAAACTTCTAGCGCCAACACAACTAAAAGATGAGGAACAACAATATTTGAGCATTATCCTTAATAACAGTTAAAAAGTTGTTTACGTCCCTCGACCAAATCAGGACATAATCTTTGGTAGGCTGAATCACAGCGAGTGAAGGGAAATTACAAATTACATTACTGTTTACAAAACATCTCACCGCAGAGGGAGTAAGCATGTGACTGTGTCGACTAACCTTCCTCCCTAAACACATAACGTTTCCACTACTCACCGCAACCAACTGTTAAGAGGGCACTTCCCTCGACATAACTTACAATTTAACAGCGGTGGTAATAATAATACATACTGCAGAAACATTATAGGAAGTACAAGACCAACCAGTAAATTAGACTCTACCCCTGACACCATCACATCAAAGTGTGAGTGATATTTCAATGCCCACCGTCTTCGACGCGTCCTACTGAACTAATAAGTAGCATTATAGCTAGAGATATGACATGAAGACAACTCGAGGATTTACATAGATTTTTGTTGTGTGGCAACTTAATACTTAGATTATGATATATATATATATATATATATATATATATATATATATATATATATATATATATATATATATATATATATATATATATATTGTAATGACCAATACGGAGTGTCCACTACCGGACAGACATGAGCTAGCCGTCGCTAATCAAGCTTTTACTTCACCAAACATAGTACTTGTAAATAGACAATACGGAGTGCCCGCTGCTGGACGAACATAAGCTAGATGGTAGCGAGTGATACTTTATACATCTAGGCAACTCGGGAAATGATTCCATTCAAAGCAAGAGAGAAATGGTGTTGATATCAGACTACCCCGTCGGCGTATGATTCGACTTACTCGATAGAGACTCACTTCGGTCTACTCAAACATGTTATGGGTAAGATTTACTTGAGACGATATTGTAGACATTGTAGAATCGATATACATATAGTATGTAAATTCACTGAGTAACCAATGATTAATAATTATATATTGTCTTTGTTTCATAGAACGACTCGAGACAATAGAATAGACACACGACAATAATAATATTGCACTGGATATTATCAACGGAAACAAACTTAAACGAATTATATGAACTGCAGACAAGTTCTTTTACAATTTCCAGAACGGCGTTACTCCTTCCATAGATCCAAATAGAAATAGTAAAAACGGAGTTACCTGAAAAGGTGACCAAAGCTCACCCAACCTTTTGACGCTTACTAGTAGACAATACCGGCACCACAAGCCAGTTCAAAGAGCTCAGTTTTGGGCAGCATCTTCGGGCGGCGACTGCAATGACCTCTCTGCATCTCAACACGTAGTAACTGTAATCATAGCCACAGGTGCAGGTTGACCAAATGGCGACCTTCCTTTCGGTTAACAGCAACCAAGTATACTTCATTAACTCTCTCACCAGATGAATGAGATTCCACCGTATAAGTTGCTGGAACACTTACGTTCACAACAACAACCGCAGATGAAGATTTCACTGAATGATACGCTTAGATCCCACAGAAACAGGCGGAATCAGCCGGCAAGTAACAAGGGATGGAGTCCCAAATTAAGGAAAGGCGGAAACGGAGTCACTACTTCAAGAGGAAGAAGCCGTACACAAGATCGAACTTCATCCAAGAGACAGTTCTCAGTGGGACTATCAGACTTCCGCTTACAACATAGCGAACGATTAACAAGTACAAGCCAATCCCAGAAGTATCCGGAACGAGCACGAGCTGAATGTTCGTAGGTGAATTATTGTAATTCACTACACGTACACTGAATCTATTATCACTATTCGGTCATGGCATCTCCTATTAAAAGGTTTGTAATAGAAAACCATCACTTTGCTGCATGACACGCAGTAATTCATGTCTAAAACAAAGAACGAAGAACTACGCCTTCATTCTCACCACCACCATGTTTGTTCAGTGCGAAGAGCTAAAACAAAAGGAAGCGCGCTTCTGCATCCCGCTTGTTCTCTATTTGGTCGCTCCTTACTACGCATCAGAGCGTAATACCGAAACGAAAACTTTAATAGTAAAATATATATAACTAAATAAAAATAGAATTTACACAATTCAATGTTTATATATGTACGTTTATAACAAATCCCTCCGTTTAAACGAAACACAAAATTTCAAATTATTTCAAGCAGTAAGCAACATCTATCGAGACTGAGAGACATCCGCTCGACGCAAGCCATAGACATACAAAGAAAGTAGCATATTTCAACTACACATGCTAATCCAATTGTCGACAATCTTGAATCCTTCATGAGGGTCGAGAATTGAGAAAATATAAAAGAAAATAACACTAACTAAGAGCTGATTAAACATCTTAACGATTAATCTCTTTGAGAAAATGTAACGCTCAAAGAGGAACGTTACAAAGGTGAAGAAGAAGAAGGAGAGAAAGAAGAAGAAAATTAATTCCACAATAATTTCACCGTGAGACTACTCGCGCGAGATTTACTGAGGTCTCGTCTCGCACAAGTCAGGCGAATCGATGGCGAAAATTTTCATGATGCCGTCGCTTCAGGGGACAACGTCGTGCCACTGCTGGGCCGAAGACAACCGTCTTTCATAGCTGCCGTTCCTGAACAGAGGCGGGGTCGTCACGGTGTCCGCTGCCGATCCGACAAATGGGCATCCGAATTTGAACCAGCACTAGCTCACCCTTTTCGCTGCTGCCACAAAATAACCGACGACGGTCCGACGAATTTCGTCGGCAATTGTTCATGGGGATCGTCCCGGATCCAAAACCTAATAGAGGTTCAGATCCCACTTTCAATTGTAGGTCGAGTCTCTCGCGTCCCACTGCGGAAAAGGAACGATCAGCACCCTAACAAACCCAATAGTCACACATTTTCTTCTGTTTTTTGATCACATGCATACTTATTTCACCATGTCCACAGCATTGAAGCTAATTAAAGTTCATATAAGAAGTTCTCCTGATTTCGCCATTACAGCGCCACGTCGCACTGCAACAACGATATTTCGACTAAATCTTATACAGGTTTGAGCGCAGAATTCGACTTTACAATAAGAAATAAAAGCTTCCATTCCAAATGTTTCAGCTAACCCCACCTAGCGGTAGGGTGCGGGATCGTGTTCGGTACCATTGAACATTTTTTGTTGATCCGACGCGTATTTTCAATAGACTGTCGGAGATAATATCAAGCTCATGAACGAAGAGTGGAGCATCTAATTTCGCCGATATTACACATCGAGAAAAAGTTTTGATTATACTTTACATTATTTGGGATGTAATCTGCGAATTTTCAATAAAACATTGGGGCTTCCATTTGAAAAATCAATACCCTCCGCTACTTTCCAGAAGGTGGGGGTAGAGTGTTGCGTTTGATATCATCTGCTAGCTTCCTGAAACATATTAAATACTTTTTTTGTGCTTTTTGATCAGAAGTGTATTTCTCCAGTTACTCTACCGTGGCCAAACTTTTGTTCACCCGTTACTTCAAATATAAATTAACTCCACAGTTACAGGCTTTTTTGATAGCTTCACACCATTCAAACATTTGCGCGTTGTAGGGCCAATTCTACACTACCATAAAATCTTTTAATCGTCAGATAATATAACACTGGTCGCAGTGGTCATGTACGATGAAATCTACTACCGCGACAAAATTGAATCATTCCGATAATTTATCTTTGCCAGAGAATGGCACAATCGACCCTAATGAATGTTATATTTTAGCGATTAGAAAACAGTTATATCAATACATTTTCATCACAGACACAGAAGTCAAAAAAGCACCATAGTACAATAAGCAGATACTTCAATAGCTATACTTTTCTATAATTCCCCTTTCACTTTTAATTTTTTTTTTTTTATATTTTGTCCTCTATCCGCCGCTTTTGAATTTTCTGGTTTGCAACATTGATACTGCCCGA
This sequence comes from Thermobia domestica, assembly GCF_964235325.1. NCBI lineage: Eukaryota > Metazoa > Arthropoda > Insecta > Zygentoma > Lepismatidae > Thermobia > Thermobia domestica. The sequence continues at coordinate 40,371 of NW_027655922.1, forward strand.
AGCCCGAATGAAGAAGGTGTGCCTTTCTCTGTGTCTTCTGTCTGTGGGTAGTGTGCTTCTATACAGTGACGAGAAGGAACAAAGAAGTGAACCAGTAACACTGAACGAGAACAGAAGTCGGAAATACTACCAAGCTCATGAACGAAATGGGAGTATTTAGCTGCCATATATTTTCCCCAATTACTGCACCATATTATGCATTGACGGAAAAGTGTTGATGAAACCGTACATAGTTTGAGCCGCAGAATCCAAATCTGCAATCCAAAATTGGGTTTCCATTTGAAATTTCAAAGTTGACCCCACCCCAAGCCCCTGGAAGTGGATGTAAAGGGTCGACTTTGGTTTCATCAGATAGTTTTCTTTAAATATTATTAAACACGTGCTTTTTTGGTTTTTCGATCCGAAGTTCAGTTCTCGAGTTATTCCATCGTGTCCATACTTTTGATTCGCTCTATATATATATATATATAGTCAAATGGGGTGAAATCGGACGATTACAACTTACTTAGTTGTTTTTGTAGTTTCAACTGCTATTGTTAAAGCTAGAAAGTCGCGTTTTCGGTTGGTGGTCAATAGATGACGTCACGTGCATTAGCCATAAATATCGGAACAATAATGTAATTTACTACCCCTATATACATGAGTACTGGATCCAATTAGCTAAGGATAGAAGTCAGTGGACTGCTTTTGTGAACGCGGCACTGAACCTCCGGGTTCCATAGGCCATAGAGTTAGTTAGTTAGTTAGTTAGTTAGTTATATACATGAGTTGAAATGCCATTGTTGTGAAGAAAAAATATATATCCTTAAAAACAATGTTAATAGAGACCAAACTATTAAACGGTATGGGATCTATTGGCAAAAGTAACAACACTCAATTACTTGTGAAAAACATATGTTGATAATACAAATCGAAATCTCTCATTTTGCAACGTAGTGCCAGTTTTGAAGTGGAGTGGAGTGACCTGGGGTGAATTCGGACGATGCCACGGTATTATAAGAAGCAGCTTGGCGTTCAGCCGAAACGAAATTATGACTCTGTGCGACTTGAAAGTGCTATTCATGCAGTCAAGGAGGGAAGAATGTCTTATCGTAAAGCAGCCGAAGCTTATCAGGTGCCGCGCTCGAGAATAGAAAACAATGTGAATAAAAAAAAACACGAGAACTATGGGCGGCCAAACTGTTCTAATTCCAGAAGAGGAAAACATGTTGGTGAATGGCATTCTTAGAGCTGCAAAGTGGGGTTTCCCTTATACATCTCAAGACATCAGGTTTCTTGTTAAAGGGTATCTGGACAGAAAAGGGCGAAGAGAAAGAAGATTTACCAATAATTTACCTAGCGTAGATTGGACACGGTCATTTTTCAAGAGACATTCCAACATACTTGCCGTCAGACTGAGTGAAAATATCAAACGTTCTAGAGCTGCAGTGAGCCACGAAACAGTGAAGAAGTATTTTGATAATATACGTCCACTTTTGTAGAAAACCCCAGCGAGTAACATCATCAACTACGATGAGACTAACCTAAGTGACGATCCAGGGTGAGCAAAGGTGATTGTCAAGAGAGGTACAAAACACGCAGAAAGAATAATCGACTCGTCAAAAACCAGTGTGTCAATAAAAATGGCAACAGCCGACGATGGTACTTTACTCCCATCATATGTTTTATATAAAGCGGAACGAGTGTGGGATACATGGCAGGAAGGTGGACCTGAAGGGACTAGGTACAATCGTAATCGTAGTGGATGGTTTGATCTTGCAGTATTTGAAGATTGGGTTACCTCAGTTGCCTTGCCGTACCTCAGAACTAAAGAAGGACCCAAAATCATGCTTGGCGATAATCTTTCGAGTCATCTGTCCCTAGAATTTATTCAGCAGTGTGAACGTCACAACATCTCTTTTGTGCTGCTACCATCTAATAGCACTCACCTATTGCAACCTCTCAATGTTTGCTTCTTTCGACCTCTGAAAATTGCATGGAGAAATGTGTTATGTAATTGGAGGAAGTGCACACCTGGCACTCTCTGAAAGACGTGTTTCCATCGCTTCCCAAGCAAACTATGAACAAACTTGATCTTGAAGCTTTGCTGGCGTCTACTATTAATCCAATGTTCTCGGGATTGCTGTCAGAGTAGGTGTTGCTGTGCTGAGCTTTCGTTACCATACAGCGGCAACATCTTCAGAGCTGTGTGTTGAAGTGTGCTGGTCGTACAAATTATATAGTGGTCTTTAAGAATCGCTGTGTTCCTATTGGTTGTTTATGTTGGCCAATGGCGTGCTCTGATTTTGCTGGTGGAAACTGCTCTGATTGGCTGATGGTTCTTTTCGTACTGAGAAGCTGGAACCAGACGTCAGGTAGATGATAACCTTCGTCTCTGTTGATGGATGGCTTGTATGTACGGATGAATAAAGATTCATGTATTTTCCTGTCCCAGAACTGTTTACTTTTCTTTAGTACTTCAATTTGGTCCCACATGGCCGTATGATTGTATTGTATGCAGTGTTCGGCTATTGCAGATTTTTCGGGTTGTTTAAGTCTGGTGTGTCGCTGGTGTTCTTTCATTCTGGTGTTTCACCTATGTAAGTGGCGTTACATTCACAGGTGATCCTATAGATGCCTGGTGTCTTTAATCCCAATGAGTCTTTTGCACTTGGTAGTAAACTCCTGATCTTCGGTGGAGGGCAGTGTACAGTCTTGATGTTGAATTTCTTCAATAGTCTTGCTAGTTGGTTGGAGGTTTTTCCATATATGGAATAAGTGCAATATTTTCCTTGTCTGCCGTGTTGTTCTCTTTTGTGGTGCAATCTCTGCTACTGTATTTTCTCATGGCTGTGTTGATCTGTTTCGACGAATATCCGTTGAATTTGAATACTGTTTCCAGGTGAGACAGTTCTGTGCTTATATTATCTGGATCTGCTATTTGGTATGCTCTGTGTATTAGAGTATTTAACACCCCCATCTTCTGTGCAGGATGATGAAAACTGGTCGCATCGAGGTAGAGATCAGTGTGTGTGGGTTTCCTGTAGATTGAATGGCCTAGACTTCCATCTGGCTTCTTGTATACGAGTACGTCCAGGAACGGGAGTCTTCCTTCTGTTTCTGTTTCCATTGTGAACTGGATGTTGCGGTGTATAGAATTCAGATGCTGCAGGAATTCGTCGAGTTTCTGTCTGCCATGGCCCCAGGACAGAACATTGAAGACAGAATGAAAGAACACCAGCGACACACCAGACTTAAACAACCCGAAAAATCTGCAATAGCCGAACACTGCATACAATACAATCATACGGCCATGTGGGACCAAATTGAAGTACTAAAGAAAAGTAAACAGTTCTGGGACAGGAAAATACATGAATCTTTATTCATCCGTACATACAAGCCATCCATCAACAGAGACGAAGGTTATCATCTACCTGACATCTGGTTCCAGCTTCTCAGTACGAAAAGAACCACCAGCCAATCAGAGAGCAGTTTCCACCAGCAAAATCAGAGCACGCCATTGGCCAACATAAACAACCAATAGGAACACAGCGATTCTTAAAGACCACTATATAATTTGTACGACCAGCACACTTCAACACACAGCTCTGAAGATGTTGCCGCTGTATAGTAACGAAAGCTCAGCACAGCAACACCTACTCTGGCAGCAATCCCGAGAACATTGGATTAATATGAACAAACTTGCCGCAAATCAAAGTGATAATATCGTGAAGGCATTTCAAGCGAATGGGTTAATTGCTTTCAACCCAGATCGTGTTTTGGATAAACTGCCAAGTCAAGTTGAAAATGGCAGCGTAAGTTATGGTTCCTGGTTAGCAAGTTTTGAAGATATGCTGCGACACGCACGGCACTCAACTTCAACTACTGGAAGAGCTCAAAGAAGAATGATCAACGTTTTCCCTGGAAAGTCAGTTGTGGGACAAGATGTTCGGGCAAGTGAGAGACAGGAAGTAGAACCAAGTGATCCCCAAGAAAACGAAGAAATGGAAAGTGAAGTGTGCAACGTGACTACAGAAGAGAAGGAAGGCATGTTGGACGTAGAAGCTTTTGTTGTGGTGAATTATTACTACTCGCGGACTGGGAAACAACTTGCAAAACAGTATGTTGGAGTTGCGACGGATGTGGGAGCAAAGGATGTGGAGGTGAAATTTCTTCGTTCATATTTGAATAGTTGATCGGTATTCGTTTTTCCACCAGTTGATGAAGATAGGGTCGGCAAAGAACAGATTCCCCGAGTGTTAGCTAAGCCTCGTGAAGTAAGGGGTAAGTTTTACTTCCAAGAAATTATATATTAATCTGAAGCACTAATGAACCAACGAAACATGATTGTGGGCAAAATACTTTTTACTTGTTCTATTGATGTAAACCAATATGTATTTTTCCCGTTCAAGAATACTGGTATTTCACTATGTTAAATATAGTTTAAAATGTGTAATCGAAAGTATGAAAGTATTCAAATATATGTCTGACAACCATCCTTTTTGCTGTTAAATATTATTTACTGTCCGATTTCACACCAGAGCGACACAGCTTCGGACTAATATGCAGAAATGCTATAATGTTCGAAATCACCCCACCACGTTGGGTGACATCGGACATATTTTAATATTTTTAACTATGTGTACAGTTGGTCAAAACTTCTTTTGATTCTTGTATTCTATTCCTGAAAGACATCCCCCACGATATAGCTATTTACATTAGCAAAATAAGGTAACGTAGTTCCAGCACAATTGAAAATGTCTCAAATCCGTCTGATTTCACCCTAATTGACGGTATATATATATATATATATATATATATATATATATATATATACTATTATATATGTGGAAATATGTAATACATTATCTAGTTTCATCTAAAACATTTTAAAACCTACTTTTACTCAGTTTAAAGAAGAAAGCCAACTCTTTAAGTGAGAGTTACTCAGAGTACTCGTAATCCCCGATTCCCTGATAAAGTCCCTCGTGGAAGATACACACCTGCAAAGAACTTGGCAATACTTCAATTCCATTGCAATATTATATTTGCCATTTTATATTATCAGAGTTATGTGAACTAGTAATCACGTTCAGGGTGCCTTCGAAAATAAATTCTATTCCTCTCCAAAAGATAGGAAATTTTCCCCAGTACATATCTTCGAGTATGTCCAAGGTATATTATCAATATTTTCTCACTACGATTTCATTTCCTCCCCATATAATATGGTGGTATAATCTATTAGTTCTTACTACTGCTGACAAGAATTAGCCTAAATAGTCGAGCAATTGTAGATCGTCCGTCACATTCTTGTAAAGCTGAACAGCAGTTTCTCAACTTCACTACTGTAAACGACAACTATGCAAGTTCCACTGTGGTTCTGACCCCACGTAAACAGAGCGCCTTTAATAACATCTTTTGGATAATCAAATGTAATCGATTAAACATTGAAACAGAACTGACTTAACGCTTTAATATGATAGTTCTCATCTGATAATTATAACAAATGTTTAATTAACCAGAAGTTAGCGGACAACGAAAGTAAGAAAAAATTTCTCCTATAAATGAGACAGAAAGTTTGACCAGTTGCAAGGTGACTTTTGATTTCGAACTCTAGAAATGGTCCTGTTATAAGATGTATGATCAAATTTGGGTAATTGGGAACGGATATTATTGCTCAGTACAATAACGAGTAATACAAATTATCAGAGGTATATTTGAATAAAAATTGCCAAAATATTTACGTCACAAGATGAATATAACATAAATATCAAATATTGCAGTCTTTAGTGAAAAAATATCTCCAATAGCACAAAGGAAAAGGAAACACTCTGAAGTTAGAAAGAGATTCAAAAGTTATACAAGGAGTGTCTCTTTTGGTTAATTATTGAAACGTCTCCTCTCAACCGTAACGGCTGATCAAGCGATATAAGTAAAGTTGAATATTTATTATAGCTAGGCAAAAGGCAAGAGGCAAAACTACCTGAAGCGAAGTTCTAATTATGCTAAAATGAGGAAGTCATTTCCTCCACAAATCATTTACTGTAGATGAAAGTCCTAGATATTTTCATTCTTCTTCGTTGTCTTTTTATCTACCATAAGTTCTGTTTTATTTCCCACGCTAAGCATAGATCTCAGGTACAATTGCTAGTGGTAAGCTATGTCTCATAATCCCTATATATTACTTATGATCTTGAGCTACAGAGAACTCGCATTCCTTCCCTGTACAGACAATAGAATACAAACAAACATTGGGTTATTGCAGTTACGTATTTATCTACTTCTAGCAAATAAAGGATAACTCTTTCTCAAGGAACAGATATGCAACAAATGTACTCTGTCAGATTTCAAATTTGAGTTAAACATTTGCCTACTCCTAATTATTCAAAAAATATAATAATTAATAACTGAATAAACGGACCACTGAACAGATGTTCCTAATAGAATGTGTGCTTACCATTTCATTAAACAATTATAAAGCGTGGTCTAATATGTTTGATACTAAACGATGGTGTAACATATTATCATTAAAGACAAAGTAAGAAAAGGTACCCTTAAATTATAACTTGATGATATTTCATTAGAATCAAGTATTGCTGTCTTGATGCAAGAGAAACCAGGTATCGATGCATTGTAGACGTTCGGGAAACTTGAAGAAACACAATAGTTAAATAAATCATTAACACATTTATTTTCTTTTCAACGCTATCGAACCCTATCGACTTTAATCGAATGCTTTTTCTCATGAATTCCCCTGCCTTCAGTTGATTGTTTGTCAACATTTAATTCTAAGATGGTCAGCTTTAATTTTAATGTTCTGTATGTACATCCCCATGATAAGAGGGAGAGGAATCGGATGAGATGCATGATAGTGATAGAATAAAGAAGTGCAACGCATGTCTGAACTTCGAGGAACATGAACAAATGGTGTTCGTAACCGCAAACAATACTTGTCGGAATTTATGGTACAACCAGAGCACTCTGTGGTAGAAGTGGTGATACTGTACTTGAGCCAACCAGTGTCCTCAAAAATGGCCAATGTTCAAAAACCAGATAAAAGCTGACAAAAGTCATTGAGAAGCAGCAAGAAAAGATCTTTAGTTTGCGAGGATACACGATCATATGATGAGAGTAACTATCATAAGATATAAATATCCGAGGCATGAACATTTACGAGTGAAGGTAAATAACCTAGACATTAAAATATTTACTAAAGCTGAATTTTTGGTCCTTTTAGTAGAGTTCGATCATGATACACCATACATCATTATCACAACTATCACAATAAATGAAGATTTCATTAAAGTTAAAAAGTTAAAAAATGTCGATAATATCTTTGTGCGGTCTGTATTTGGCATTCTTATTTATTAGGGTATTCTATATACAAATTAATACTACAGTGTCAGACAAAATAAATAACAGAAAAGTATGAGCCATTGTATAATGCCAAATAATTTGTTGTGACGAGTAAATTATAAATAAGCCAGTGACCTATTACTCCTTATAATAAAAAAGTATTACCGAATTTCCTGCTAACGGAATAAAGTTCCTATTGCACTTAAACCTTCCAAGACTCATAAGTAATCGTGAGATCTGCCTGCAGGTAATATCGTGTTTGATGTATTACTGAGTGATCATTTTACTTACGAGTATCCGTTTTAACAAGAATCAAACTAAACACTACTCATAACCGAGACAGTATTCAATCCTAACGCTCAAGGTTTGGAGTAAGGAGATTTATAGAATATATCGTTACGATACTTATTTCACTGCTGAACAGTCTCACACTTTACGAACTTAAGCATGCGTTAAAATAATTCTCATTAGGATAACAAAGTTAAAATAAATGAAATGAAAAAAACAATATAAAGAAGTACTGGAAGTGTTGAAAAAAAAATTAATAGAACATAACTGATTAAATAAACGCATTTAATCGTACCTGAGGTTCTGAGAATTATCTGCTTCTCGATTGTCATTTTGTTCAACGTCACCTTCGTTATCGTTCTTATCTCCAAGAGTGGAAGACATTACACTGCATGATTCTTCCGCGTTATGTGTAAAACCGGAAGATTTTGACTTGATTTTACCGTGAGAACGATTGCCATTTACAAGTTCATCACCTGCTGATAAACGAGTAACCAAACATATTGCTTTCGAAGTTAATTTCCAATCGGATATTGCTTCATCATTATTTTCTGGACAAATATTTTCTCTTTGCGTTACACTCTTTCCATCCTTATATTCCACACATATTGTAAGAGGATCTTTATGATCATTAATGTTACTAGTACAGACTGTGTAATTACATTCTTCAAATGATTCATTTTCTCTTTTCATTTCAACTATAAAAGGTACATTTTCTTTTTTCATTTCAATTTTGTTACAAGCATTGAAATAAAGGAAAATAATTTCTCTCACATACAAACTGTTCACGTTGGAGATGTAGAACATTCAGCACTTCATGTTCAAGAAAGACAATAAATCTGAAAGCAATAAGAAAAATATTAGTTTATATATATATATATATATATATATATACGAGCAAACATGCTGAAAACAACAGTAAATGCCACTTCAATTGAATCTCACTTAGAGGTTCAAATGCTTTTAGCATCAGACTAGGGACGCAAGAGGTAGTGAAATCAGTATTTCCTGAGATATTCCTACTACTCATAGCAAAATATCGGTATCTAAATACCAAAAAACTAATCAATATTTGATTATTGACTTTCTTTTCTTTCACGCTAAACCAAAACCTAATTTATTGTTTCTAAACTTTACACACAATTATATTATCGGGATATATTATATTTTATGTTTATTATTCAATATTTACCATACATATCTTACAGAAGTACGATTCTTGTTCTTTTCCTCTCTCCATTTCAAATGAAGTTACGAATTATCAAAGTACGATCAGTGTTCTATGATGAGAAAAAACGCAAAACCTAAGATTCCTTTCCTACATTGCTGGCTTCTGTTACTTAAATAAAATTTGAAAAGTCATCTTATAAAATTTATCCACTTAAAAGTAGATAATATTTACAAGACATACTATAATATTCTAAAGACAGATCTACTTATTTTCTAAAGCCTTTCGTCTTTACTCAAATGTACGTAGTGTAGCAATTTGTAGTTAAATTTATTTTGTCGTCGTTGTAGCAAGTTTAAATTTTCTGTTCTCGCATTTTTCGTTATTTCGCTTCGCCGCCGCTCAATCATTACTGGATACATTTTTGTCTGTTTTCTACTAAAAAATAGTATTTTTTGTTTGATTAGATGTATTGGTGTTTAGAATCCATTTTACTTTCGAAGGACCATATGGGAGATGGTCCTACTGGAAAATATTAAATCAAACAACATGGTTTCTTATCAGAAATGAACAGGCTTTCCGTACAGAAGGCACATAGGCAGCCCAAAATGCATCCAGAAAGTTCTTATATAAGGATGTGAAGAAGACAACTGCTACTTAATTTTTGTATACTTCACTATATTCCTACCTTAAAGAAATAAGTCTAGTACGTCCGTAAGTATATGGCATAATTTACTGTACAGAAACACTTTAGAAGAAGATATTCGCTCTCATGATATATTTGTGTGAGATGTAATGATCATTTTCTTCGATAATTAAAACATTAAAATCAATATCACCAAGGCTGAACATCTAAAAGATTTATCGGCATATATGTTAATAAAAACTACATCTGTTTTGAAAATTAAAATGAAATAAAAACGCGAGAGATCTACGTTGCATTTCTACTTAACCAAATTTCTGAAATAAATTCATTTTATTAAAATAAATGTCTTCTCATATAAATAGGATTTTCGCGATTAAAACGATTATCTTTCTCATCTGGGTGGAGAAACCTGTCATATTTTCTACATTACAAATTAACAATAGAAAATAATTTTCCTTCTCTTTTATGAATATTAGTTTTAGTCAGAATAAACTCCTCGTAAATTGTAAAAGGAGTTTCCTACTTGCGACAGTGAAACCCTCCTCCCGGAGCTACGAAATTCCACGGTAGGATTTTTTTCTACACGGTAGATGTACTAAAGATACAAATACTTTTGCAGTATTTCTTTCACTCTCTGTGAAAAATTTTCTCAACTCATCGATGCTATAGTTAATTAATCCAACGGCATAACAGCAATGGAGGTGCTAATCATGGCTATACACGAAGTGGCCGCACTTACAAGGAGTGGTGAATAAACACGTGTTTCAGATCGAAATTTATTTTGTTTTTCTATATACTTGTACGCAGTTAACAATCTTAAATTATACTATTGATTTAATACATCGTAATTCAAAATGAAAATGAAATGAAACTATAAGTTTAACGTCCCACGGAAATGCCGGTTAGGCTAAAGGAGACGGTGATAATTAGATATGTATGGAATGGTGGAAAGAAGAAAGTGGGAGAAAACGGGAAATCCCCGAGAAAACACACGAGCACGGTGATTGTCCAAAACAAAGTCTACACGGCGCGAGCTGGGATCGAAAAAAGGACCACAAGCACCGGAGTTGAATGCTCTACCACGAGCCACCGCGCCCCCCACACCGTAATTCATTTACTACATAATGTGCAAATGCTCTTTACTACTCTGTGTGTGTTCATACCCGATAGCGACGTGTGTTGTGTCTTGCGGAAAAACTGGCGAGAAAATATATCTGAAGATATCCTACCCCTAAATTTAGAAGAGGTGTTTAGCGAAACCGTACGTAATCTTTTCTTAAATCTCTAATTTAAGAAAATGAGCTCTTTCGAGCGCTATATACGCTGACATAAAAATTCGCTAACAACGCTTTGTAGGTACACGGATACACGCGTAAATGAAAAGAAACAAACTCTAATAAACACACATCCAAAAACACCCGAACTAATGAAACATACAGAGAAGAACTTAAACTTAGATATATGGGTATAAATATTACATTTTGAAAGTATATCTATTTACCACTACAGAGATTCCTTTATTAAATTACTGATTCTTCTACAGAGATGAAATTCGAGTTAGAGACAGCACACAGACTGACATCTGTTAGGCTTGCAAACAACGGTTTCGGGTGTGTTGATTGTACACATTTATTTCTAAAGAACTTCTAATTACTTTACAAACTGGTATATTTTGACCATTTATAAATTAGTACTTTGATATTTCTAGTGCAAATGGAAATAAAAAAATCACATTGTTAACTAGTATTATAAAATGTAGTCAATGAATTTCATTTTTTTATCCTCAATTTATTTGAAACCAAGAAATAAATGATAGTAATGTGCAGGTTTACTTTTGGCGCACTGCTAGAAATAATTTTTGAAAAATTAAAAGTCTTTCATTAACTTGCTTCTTATTGTCTCCTAAATCATTTGCGTTGGGCGAGATGAAAATATATCATATCGCTTAGATGAAACTAGTATGCAACTGGAAGTATGAGTAAAACCTACAGTGCAATAAACAAAAAAAAAACTTATGCTAGGTGGACAGTAAAAAGCATGAATAATGGGTGATATCAATAAAAATAAGTAACTACTCCTGAGAAGTCCTGCTCGAGAATCGGAGTAACTACACCTGGAGTAATCTCCTCCCTCAATTTTGTATCAATAAAACAAGCCACTACTCAGGTCTAGTCTGCTCCAGATTTATGAACGTTTTCTCGCGCTTCCTCTGCACGTAGCACTGAGTCGTATCAATAAAAGAAGTAGTTATTCATTTCTCCCTTCCGTCGCGTGGTCATTTCGTTGTTTTTAACTTATGGCGTAATATCCTAAACGCCATGGAAGGGACAAGTAGCAACGACAGTTTCAATTAAAATGCATTTGTGGATATTATAAAAGTTCCAGTGGTACTTTCAAAGTCACAGTTACCAGAAAGTAAACGAAGGAAAGCCGAAGCTTTGAAGGCAATTACAGTGAAATGCAACGAAATATCAAATACATCTACAAATGAGACACAAATCCAAAAGAGAATCTTTAATATCCGAGCGAGCATTAAGAAAAAAAAACTAATTTGAAAAAGAAAACGGGAAATAAGAAAGTAATACTGAAACCACGGGAATGAACTTCTTGGAACTGATGGATGTAGATTGGAATCCAACAATATCAAGATTAGCACGACAAGTGCATATCACGTGTTGTCCAAGGTCTTTGTAGATTGTTTGGCTTTAAGAACGAAATCAGACACTTGGTCCTTTTGTTTCCTTTTTTAAATAGTCCAGCCAGTCACGTCATAAAGCACATCCATCTGATTGCGTTTTCCACACCATACATGTCCCCTTTCACCTTGGCATAAAAAAAATATATATTCTCATGTATACACCCTTCCTATCAGCGTTGAGTTGAGTTGGTTTTGAGTTTAATGTCCTTTTCAGTAGCGAGGCTATATAAGACGAGACCCACTGAGTAACTTGGAATCCGAACCATATGAACTCCAGCCGGGAATCGAACGCGGGTCTCTCATACCAAAGGCATGTACGCTATCCGCTTAGCCACGAAGGAGCTCTTCCTATTAGCGTATTCGTCTCCAAAATACTAGGTTTCTTTATTGCCACGTGTTTCTAGTCAAGTGCTCCGATAGCACCCGGAAATGTATATTGTTCTTGCCACTCTGCCTTTGCTGTTTGAATATTACACACACCTCCGGAAACAATCAATTTTCAGATTTCGCAATAATCGCATCCATTACACTTGTAGTAGTCATAGACAGTGGCGGCGGTTGGACGTCAAAAGTGGGGGGGCAAGACATGATCTCAATATTTTTATATTAATGTTAGTTTTTTGGTTGCTTCTAACATTTTGTTTGACGAAAGGTTGTATAACTATTAGGATACTGTATTTTCCAGTTAAAATACCGTATATCTTGTTTCATATTTTACTAAGTAAATTGACAAGAGCAACGCAAGTAGATACTAGCACTTTGTACTCTTAAACAACGAAGGTGTAAGAAAAGTTTTGATTCCTTGCTCATGAACATCTTAAAATTCTGTCTGGAAAATTAATTCGTGTGGTCAGATTAGGGGCTTATTTGATAACAAACTTGCAAAACAAACAGAAATAATAATATTAACCGAATAGTAATGAAAAATGAGGCTTGTTTCGCAAAAGTTATATTGAAACTGGGAATTAATGAACAACTTATATTTTTAATTCCATGCATGTTATTACATGTTATTTATTACTCTTAGAAAAACAGTAAATACTACAAGCATATCCTGCGACATTTAAAGAACTACTTTTGCAGCTTCCCGAAAAATAATCGTTGCCATTAGGTACAGTTTTCACTTTCTTGGAATACATCAAAACCCAACAATACTTAGAATCACTCCACACTCCAGTTATGCAAAATAATCCTAAAACCTAGAATTATGTTAAATTCACTAAATTTATTTGTATATACAAAATTGTATACAGTATGTATACTCCTAAATTCATATATTACACTGCAAAACAATGCCGCGCCTTTGACGTGGGAGACCCGGGTTCGATTCCTAGCGGGAGCTCATGTGGTTTGTATTCCACGTTAATTAGTAGGTCCACGTCTCATATAGCCTCACTGCTGAACGGGATGTTAAACTCAAAAAAATCAAATCAAGATATTCCTTACCATTAGAAAGAAGAAAAGACATTTTAGGAACTGTCGATTTTTGTGCAATTAAAGAATAATTTGTGAACAGTGTTTCTTCCAGACATGCTTTTGGGAGGCACTGCCCCCCGAAGCTCTGAGAGTATCCCACCCCCTCGAAGGAGACCAAAATAATACATCTATAATATAATAATAAATAGAATAGTACGTGCAGTGCTTCCCCCGGAATACTAAGTGTGCGCCCCGGAACATTGTTTCTGAAAGAAACACTGCTTGTGAAGAACTTCTTTTTTTGCGAAATGTTATCTCAATTAGTTCTAAAGCGACTGACTAACATATCGAGCCCTTGTAAGAAGAAATGAAAGTACACTCTAATTGTGGCACTCCAATAGGTTAATTTTTGGGCCATTTTTCGTGGCAATTAAAACGCAATTCATGTAGCTATCTTCACTGTACGGGAAGACAACCAATACGTACTCACGGAACGGCAAATATTTTATGGCACCATTTTTATTCTATGAACCATTAATACATACAAAAACTTTATATTTCCAAAATAAAATGGTGAAATTATGAAATTATAGGCCCTATACATTCATGAGTCATTTCAAAAAGTGGGGGGCAACTGCCCCCCTTTGCCCCCCCTAATCGCCGCCCATGTACAGTACTTTGAGACACAACAGAATCCCCTGACATTCAATTCAGACCTAGAATCCCGGATCACTCACGTAAAGCAAGAAAACCCGCATCTTTTCGTCATTACTTAGTGCACCACCCCAAATTTCCGTTGATTCTCCTAAAAAATGTTGTGCTAACTACTTTACATTTTCTTTCATGAACCTGTTTTTTGTAATCTCCATTTGCAACATTTCTATGCAATTTATAAGTTTTACTACATAGCAAAACAATCATATACTCTGCCATATTTCGCACGGAGTCACCTATTTAGCTTGCTCCACAAATTTGGAGAAGTTACTAGCATCACAGAAGAGTCTTGATTTTTATTGATATCAAACGCGGAGTAGTTATTCGGCTCGAGAATAGAGGTGTGGTTACTTCAAAAGGGCGGGGCTTCTCCGAGGTCAGCCGAGACGACTAGTGCTCAGTTCTCTTTTTATTGATACCAATGCGAGTAACTACTTCAAAATTGGGCGTAATGAGTAACTTCTCCGTTTTATTGATATCACCCAATGTCTAACCGAATCAGACCAGGGTGGAGCTGTTGGCCCCGAAAGGTAGCGACAGGGTGTGTCCGGAGGCATCAAGTCCGTCAGCAAATGTAAGTATACGTGTAAGTGCCAAAACTAGTGGGTTTTGGCAACGACACGAGTTTCAATAACACGTGTCATGGTTTCAAACGAGTAGCGCTCCACTTGTAAACATACAATACAACTTCCGTACACTATGCAGAAATACACCAATGGTGGAAAAGTTATTAATACAGCGGTATTTCAAGCGCAGTCACATTGGCCGTAGGGCACTTGTAATGATTTTATACTAAAAAACCTACGATTGTAAAACACCTACGTAATTCTATCGCTTGCAGAATTTTGATATTAAAGTCTTTTTATGCAAAATATTTAATTTTACCTTTAAATCTTCCAATATATGGTGCGCGAAAAGTAAAACAGCACCGTTAATAAATGAAAATAATGTAATTAGCCATATGGTTCTTATAATTTGCATAATAAAAAAAATGGTAAGAATTTCCTTCCAGCGGAATTTATAGGGCAACGGAAAGACCAGATATACTTCCGTTTTAAATTTCCTTCCCACCGAGAATATTGCCACCGGCTATTACTAATCTATCCTGTAGGCAACAAATGTATAATTATTTATGTATACTTCACAAGTAGCAACTAAGAAATTAATACTTAATTGCCCGTGTATTAATGTTTCATATGCGTGGGTATTCATATATCTGAAAGTCTTCTCTTCATAAGACTATTATCAGTCAAATAGGTAGGTGCACCAGCTTTCTAGTCAAATGTGCTACTATTGCTAATTGGTCAAATGTGTACCTCAAACAGAGGATTGATGATTGAAAAACAAAATAGAATAATATACAGGACACAATCGGGAAGAATGGACACAAGTCGGGAATAAAGTCAAAATCAGGAAAAAGTCAAAGTCGGGAAAGGAGTTCTGACAGGGAAAGAGGGCGAAAAGCCAAGGTGAACAGGGCAAAAAAGTAGAGGAAAGTGGGAAGTGGAAAATGAAAATAGAAAAAGTATAAAAAGAAGGGAATGTATGTACGTGTAAATGTAACAGAAAGTGTAAGTGTAGTGTAGGTGTATCACTGGGCCCACTTAACTCCTTCCTCTTGGAGCACTACTAGCTACGATGTATTCACTAGCTCAGCCGCTGTCGAACTCTATCTGAAAGTCAACCCACTATCAAATTCAGCAGATCGTCTTCCTCTTCATTCACACACAATGTTGCCAATAATCGTCTGACAGCGAAAACAAAGCTATCGGTTATCGTCTTTCAAATTATATTAGAAAGAGAAAGTCGTAAAATCGTACACACGTAATAATTGTAGTAACAAATATGGCTACTACTAACAATAACATAAAATTATGTAGCACATTGAATAACTGCAAAAAAGTGTGCGTTGTAAAATGATCAAATATTCTTGTATTATCTCTTGGACATTGTCGTATCAGCATGAATCTATGAACCCCCCTCCGGACACAATCCCACCATGTGATAATATCCCCGGACATATCATAATCCCCCTTGACTGAACATAATTCCCCTCACATTTACTGGATTAAAAGGTCTCCGCCTTATGCAGATTCCTTTTGACGTATGATTAGAGTCATACTAAAAGCCTGACTACTGTAGGAAACATGTTAGTCGAAGTCTTTAGTATAGCACTAACGACTCCTCACAACGACTCTGCATGAGGCCCTCTATGTTTAGCTAAAGGGGTTCAGTTCTTTTATTTAAAAAATGTTACAGTATTGGTAATTTCTGTTACATTCGCTTAGTGTAGGTTAGTTTGGTTAGGTCAGGTTTCGTTCCATTAGTGTAGGTGTCCCGCATAATTTTCCAATAAATGATATAATTTGACTTATTTCTACTAATATTAGGTAAGTTTATTTTACCTCAGGTTAGCTTACGTTAGTGTATGTTAGATTAGGATAGATTTGGATACCTTATGTTACGTCTAAGTGCTTCCATCGTTCATTTCTGCTGTAAATTTTGTGTTTTCTACGTGCTTCTCGACCCAATGTACTAAACATAGTCCCATTAAAATTAAATCTTACTTGGACAAAACCTGAGCATAATGCAAATACAATAATTGTAAGAAACGGTTTTACTTAATTTATTATAGGAAGCAAATGCCAATCAAAAATACAAAAATTCAATTAAGTTATTTGGCTTACCTTATAATTCGAAGACAGAACTACCTTTCTTTTACATAAGGAAAGTCAGGCATCCTGAGATACAAGAAATCTTGGAGCTTTTAAAAATACTTGGCCATTTTTGAAACACATTAAATCAATTTTCAGAGCGTGTCAAATAAATACTCAGGTATGACTTTTATTTCACCATTAGTCCACTCGACTCGTCATCAAAACTAGTCATCATTCATGTCTACTTGTCATAAATCACATAAAAAAATATATATTAATTTTTTTAGTTACCCACAATTACTCCTATAAATAGAGTTCACAATTAGTGATGGGCACTGGGAATATTCCCGGTGGGAAGGAATTTTAAAAATGCGAATATTCCCGCGTTTTTTGCCTGGCCTATAAATTCCCGGGAAGGTATTTATTTCCATTTCTCTACTTTATCTTCCAAATTATAAGAAGCATACGACTAATTACTTTATTTTAATATATTATGATTTAATTCTAGATTTTAAAGAATTTCGAGGTTAAAAAATTTAAAATTATTGACGGTACTTTATATAACTAATAATAAGTAGTTTTTTTTTAAGTTCCATTTCCATTTGCACTAAAAAGTAAGGTAATTGTTTAATATTGGAGGGCCAAAACTACCAAAAGTAGGATGATTTACGGAGGAAATGAGTTGATAGTGATGATCAAGTAAAGAAAGTATCGAACACAATATTTTTAGGGCAGTAGGGGATTTATACAAAACGGAAAGGTAAGTGAAAGTGATTTATGTGAGAAAAGAGAGTGAATTGTTGGTAACGAAGATAGAAAATAACGTGCCATGCGTTGCTCTAATTCGCCTTCGTTCGCTAACGCTCGCTCTGCAATGCTGTCTGAATTTAATTTTTATTTATTTATTTCATTTTCCGCCGTAAGAACTTAGCGTTCATGGCTTCGTCAAGAGATACAGTTACTATTACAATTAATAATAATAATAATTAGAAGAGAAACGCTACAATTAATAATACAGTTATTTAAAAAATAATATATAATAATACAATATATATAATAATAATAAAAAATGTATAATTAACAATAAAACTAAAAGTGTATTTTTAGAGAAAATATAAATTGTACCTTATTTTATATATTTCAAAATTCAAATAAATCGTAATATTTATATTCAGTGGCGTATTTACGATTTTGTTTCGGGAGGGGCTTTGCTAACTTTCGGGGGGGCTTTGCCTGGAAATGTGAAAATTCTGCAAGATATTTCATTTACTTTACTATACTAAGTAAGATTTCGGGGGGGACTTAAGCCCGGAAGCCACCCCCCTAAATACGCCACTGTTTATATTACAAAGAAAGATCACACTGAAGATATTCATCTAAACCATAGAAAAGATGTTTAAGTAACAGCAACTTGAGGTGTCTTTTAAACTGCAAGCTTGGCATTCGTTTGATACGATCTGGTAATTTATCATGAAGTTTTATTCCTATGTGGTGTAACGAATTTTGAGTTCTTGTTAGACGGAAATTTTGTATATGAATATGATTGGTTGTTCTTGTGTTGTATTGGTGTAGGTCCGAATTGAGTTGAAAGTTTCTTTTATTCATATGTATGAATGATGTTGTTTCGAGAATGTATATACACGGCAATGGTAATATTTTAAGTTTCTGAAACAGTGGTCTACTTGGTGTATGAAACGGAACTGATAACATTATTCGTAACATTTTATTCTGCATTGTAAATACTTTCTTCGCATAACAGGTATTACCATACAAAATGATTCCATACGATAGAATTGACTGGATCAATCCGAAATAAATTGTTTCAAGGTTTCTGTAGTTAGAATCTTACTAACTTTACGTATAAGATATATTTTCGCGCTTAGTTTTCTCAACAAATCATTCACGTGATCATCCCATGTTAACTTAGAGTCTAATTTTAACCCTAAAAATTTACAAGTGTCAGATATCTGCATGAGTTCCCCGTCTATACGTATTTGATGTATATTTAGAGAGTTCAGTTTTCCTTCATTGAAACTCATTATAGTTGTTTTCGCTGTATTTAAGTTAAGTTGGTTTGCTTTTATCCATTCTGCAATTTTATCTGTCGTGTTCTTAAATATGAATTCCTCGGAGCAAATGTTATTTGGAATTTCAACTAAAATGTTTGTATCATCCGCAAAAAGTACGCTTTTTTTTGGAACTATGTAATCGGGAAGATCGTTAATGTATATAAGGAAAAGTATAGGACCTAATATTGATCCTTGTGGAACTCCGTGCCTAATGTGTCTTACCTCTGACTTGGTTGCACCTATTTCTACATATTGCATGCGGTTAGTCAAATAGGATTGGAACCATAAATTAGCATGACCTCTAATGTCATAACTACGCAATTTATTCAATAAAATTTTGTGATTAACAAGGTCAAAGGCTTTTGTGAGATCCAGAAAAATTCCGTATATTTTATTTCTTCTTTCTCTCGCTTTATATATATCACTTAGAAAAGCAACTACAGTATTGTTAATTGATTTGCACTTCCTAAACCCGAATTGGCTCTTCGTGAAGATATTATTCTTTTCCAAAAAGGGCACCAACCTGTTATACATAACATTTTCTAAAATTTTGGAGAAAAGAGATAGGACGATAATTTCCTGGGTCAGTAGTTGATCCTTTTTTCTGTATAGGTCTTATTTTTGCAAGTTTAAGATCTTCTGGAAATGTTCCCGTTTCAAGGGAGGAATTGCATATATCAGTCAACGGTATAAGAAAATATTCGGCACACATTTTAAGCAAATAATAAGGAATGTCATCGGGCCCAGAAGATCTTTTCGTCTTCATTTTTTTAATAATCGATCTTATTTCTAACTCTGTGGTAGGTATTAAGTATATAGATACAGAATTACTAGATAATTTTATGTTGTTTGTCTTTTCAGACTCAGAATTTGAGTATGTTTTTGCAACGTTGGCAAAAAAATCATTAAGTAGGTTTGCAATATGGTGTTTATTGGTTATTTCTTGACCATGGTGTATTATTTTTAGTTCCTATTTTTTGCGGTTTTGATGCGGTTGATTGTTCATTT
Source organism: Thermobia domestica (assembly GCF_964235325.1). Taxonomy (NCBI): domain Eukaryota; kingdom Metazoa; phylum Arthropoda; class Insecta; order Zygentoma; family Lepismatidae; genus Thermobia; species Thermobia domestica. The sequence continues at coordinate 60,370 of NW_027655922.1, forward strand.
ACTACCTACCATAGTGTTTTGTTCTTGTTATCAGATTTAGATATTCTATTTGACGTATGCATTTTCTTTGCTTCTTTTATTACTCCTTTAAGAATACTTCTATATTTATTAAAATATTCTTTTAGTTTCCTATTATTCGTCCTTTTCACAATTGTGTGTAGTTGTTTCTTTCTCATGCAGGAATTAATTATGCCTCGTGTTATCCAGTTGCATCTAGTTTTTTGAGAATATATCTTTATCTTCTTAAGTGGAAAGGCTATTTCGAAATAGTGCCTAACGGTATTAATGAACTGTCTGTATTTATTGTTTACTTCATTTTCTAGTAATGTGTCCGTCCAGTCTTCCTTGCTAAGAAGATATTGAAATTACTTAACGTTCGTTTCATGAAAGTTTCTTGCCCACTTACATTCTTTCCTATCAATTTTCCGATCTTGGGGTTGAAGTGTTATGTTTATTTGAACTGCATTATGGTCGGAGAGTGATGTGTTAAGATTATATGCTTTAAAGGATGTAGTTTCATTATCTATTATAATTTGATCTATACAAGATTCTGAGTTTTCTGTAATGCGGGTTGGAGTGTTTATACTGTGTTGTAGGCCGAAGGATTGCAAAGTGTTTGATAATAATGTTAGGTGGTTTGATGGTGTCAGGAAATCAATGTTTAGGTCGCCACATAATACGATTGGTTTACTTTCTTTCTTAACTAGAGTTAGCAGTTGTTCTAATTTTTCAATAAAACGGGGAAAGGAGCTGTCAGGTGTTCTATACATGACTATTATTATGTACCTATGTCCTGATTTTTCGATTTCTATTACCGCATGCTCAAATGTCTGTTCCTCATTTAGATACATGCTGTTGGTTTTTACTTTATACTTTAATATTTTTCTCACAAACATTAAAGCACCACCACATCTACTGAACGTCCGGCAAAATCCACCAACACATATGTTGGTAACGTAGTTTAACGTATGAAACCATAAGAGAACTACATCGGAATAGAATATCGCAAAAAAGTAGGTGCAAAATCTGGCCTCCAATGCTAAAGAACAGCCAAAATTAGCAAAGTACTAATTTACAAATGATGAAAAAAACATTTTGTAAACTAATGTAGAATTATGTAGAAATAGAGATGAAGTACTCTTAATAAATCCTGAAGCGCCATTTGTAATAGACGTCGGTCTGTCTCCTCTCTCTGACCCGAATTTCTGAAGAGGTACTAGGACTTCTTTTACATGTGAATTAACGTATGGAATTTCGAGAAATAGGTAGAATGAAAGGTCGTGTAGAAAATGTTACGTGCTAAAATATAAAGATAAGTATGTATCTTGAAAATTTTGTTAACATTAATTTGTATGTGCAGATGTTGATAAATTGGTGAGACATGTATCTTCTAACATTTGCCCAATATAATTGGTTTATAACATTTATAAATTTAATGTGTTTATAATATCAGTAATAGAGTTGAGTTGAGCAAATCCACTTACATATAAATTTAAACTGTTTAGTGGTTTGAAAGTATTAGGTCTTACTATATAATTTTTTCACACATATTTAATTGATACAACATATTGTAAATAAATATACATTTATGCGTACTCTCTAAATATAATAAAGTGTTAATAAAGTAACATAGTACCGTTCAGAATATACATTTTAAAGAATCCTCTGTGGACAACAGTAATAATATGCTGTGATATAAAAATTAATTCAACTTTGAAATCATAATATAGTAATAGAATGCAATTTTCTTTCTGATTGTACATAAATTCCCGGACAAAATCCCATTTTGGGAATCTTCCCGGGATTATTCCCGAAAAATATATTCCCCGGAATTTACCCATCACTATTCACAATCTGAACGTTCATACTTAACCCTCGCATGGCCACTGGGGTACGTAAAGTCCTCCAGATTATTTTTTGAAATCATTTTCTGTGTTATTTTCTTAGAGCATTGTTTCTATAGCTATATTAATATTTTCGAAGTACGCAAATGTTAATGCTATAAACATTCCTACGAACTTCTTCGTTTATTTGTTATAAGCGTTGGAGGACCTAAGGTCCCCCACTATATACCTTTATGCCACTTAAAATTTTCTATTCACTTTTGGTTATAGTGGGGAACCCCAGGTACCCCATGAATGTTAATGATCTTTATGCTATGCAGTGATGGGCAGGGGGAATATTCCGGTGGGAAGGAAAATAGCAATTGAGAATATACCCGCGTTTTTTCCCTGGCATATAAATTCCAGGGAAGAAATTTCTTTTATTTCTTTATTTTATAAATTATAAGAAGTATATGACTAATTACATTGGTTTTATACTGTCAGTTTTACAATATTTAATAACATGATTTTTAAATTTCCATATCCATTTGTAGGCTACTATAAAGTAGCAAAATACTAATTTATAATTGAAAAGGAACAAGTCAGTAAAGTAATCTACAAATTCTGTAGAGGTAGATTTGAAGTATTATCATTTTACACACCCAATCACCATTAATAATAGTAGTTGTCTGCTGTTTATGACTCACAGGTTCTGAATAGTATGAAATTTCGAGATATGGGTAGGAAGAAAGGTCACGTATGGCAATGTTGCCTGCAAAATTCTAAAGATAAGTCCATATCTAGCATATATTGTGGACATAAATATGTATGCGGAAATGTTGATAAAATGGTGAGACATGTGTTGTCTGGCAGTTACCCAACTTAATTTGTTTATAACATTGAAAAATTTAATATAGTGGTATTTATAATATCAGTAGTAGGGTCAAGTTTAGAAGATCCACTTTCTTATAACTGTTTAGCGGTGTAAAAGTATGTGGACTTCCTATACCAAAAGTTTTTAAACGTATTTACACGCATAAAACATATTGTAAGTAAACATACATTTGTGCGTACTGTCTAAATATAATAAAATACGAGGGTCATTCGGAAAGTAAAGAACGTTTTGCGCTAGCGCGTGCGCGTGTTCCCCCACCCCCGCTAACGCTGGGTTATTGACCTGGACATGCTTTAGCCTCAGTCTGGCACAGGTGCGATCCGCTACGGTCCGTTATTGCTTCGCTGTGCGACTGTAAAATGTGCGATACAATTACTGATCCCGCCAAGTGTGAGGTTCGTAGTATGATAAGATTTTTGAATGCAAGAAAAGTGCGTCCGATAGAAATTTATAGACAAATCACTGAGGTGTATGGAAATGTAATGAATGAAGCATCAGTTCGTAAGTGGTGCATTATGTTTAATGACGGACGGACGAATGTGCACTATGAGGAACGCTCGGTCCGGCCTTCTGTTGTGACTGACGAACTCAAAGGAAGAATTGAGCGGAAAATTCAAGAGAATAGGCGATTCACTATTGATGGGCTGCACGAATTCCCAAAGTTGAAAGACTTTTTGGGTGGAAGCCACTACGGCAGTGATGATGAACTTAAGGAAGCTGTTAGTGATTGGTTCAACAGTTTGGCGGCAACTGTGTATGCCGAAGGCATAGAAAAACTTGTACCACGGTATGACAAGTGTTTACATTTACACGGCGACTATGTCGAAAAGTAACTTAAGTATCACATAGTATGTAACACAAATTTCGCCTTTGTATATCAGTTATTAAAGTGTTTATACAAAAACGTTCTTTACTTTCCGAATGACCCTCGTAATATAATACCGTTCAGAGTATACATTTCAATCGATCCTCTGGAGACGACAGTAATAAATATATTTTGATTAAAAATGGAATTTTAATTTTTAATCTACATAGTAATAGAATGCAAATTTCTTTCACTTACCCATAAATTCCCTAATATTCCCAATTTTGGAACTGTTCCCGGGAATTTTCCCTGGGAATATTCCCGAAATATATTTTCCCAGGAATTTATCCATCATTATCTTTATGATGACTTATTAAGTTGCTGACAAATGGAATTATTTACATTACGAAGTACCCTGTTTGCAGTCAGTTTCACAGTTCCGTTTGGAAGGTTTCAAAATAGAAATTTTGCCAGGAATTACATCATCCAAATGTTGACCACTTGAAAGTCACTTCAAACTTGTCAAGTTAAGGTTTTATATCCTTTTATTACAAGCTTACTTGTTAACCCATGCAAATATTACAATTTAAAAAAAATATTGACGTATCTATATAATCAGTACGAAGTGCATGAACGCGCTTGCTGTAATAATTAGCTAATTGAAGGTTCGAATTTCGGGGTCGGTCATCATTACTGAGACTTTACTTCTTGTCTTAGGCCTCACAGAATAAATTCCAAGAAGATATCTTAATTAGCAGTATATCATTTTCCTCCGTTATATACTGTGTTGAAGAAGTGAGTGCCTTAGTTTAAACGTAGCGATTTATAAACAAATTATGCTTTATATCCAGAATGACTGAAAGCAGTGCCTTATCCCGAAATCTTGGGTGGAATTTTTGATACTATTCTTGAGAATTGCAGCATTCCAGCCAGTAGTGGATATATATCTAGGGTAGGGATGGCCAGACGGATCCGGATCTCGGATATCCGGATCCTATAAGATCCGGATCTCGGATCCGGAATTTCGGATCTTGGATCCGAATCCGGATATCCGGTTCCTGGATCCGGATCCGAAATTTCGGATCTTGGATCCGGAATTTCGTATCTTGGATCCGGATCCGAAGTTTCGGATCTTGGATCCGGATCCGGAATTTCGGATCTTGGATCCGGATCCGGATATTCGGTTCCTGGATCCACACCCGAAATTTCGAAGTTCAGATTCGGACTTCTGTTTTGAATATTTTAGGCCTTAGATTGAGACCCAGAACTAAAATATCCATATGTATAAAATTTACTAGGTGAATTTTATCTAACTCAGTGGGAAGACAATTCAATTTAAATGACAAAAGATTACATGAAAATCTCATTTTCACATTTTTCGGGGTTAGACCTCTGTTGCGCACACCCCATCATTTAGTCTTTAGTGTATCTTTAAACGTACTATAAGTATGCCATTTTCATCTCAAGTCAGTTGTTGTATAGATCTGCCTTTTGTTATATATTAATCGAGTTAGAATTAAAATTCGATTGTTTGTGAGACCTATGATAATATTTTCAGAATGAGTTATAACGTTGAAAAACTGCATATTTTCTTTGTGCCACATTGGAATTTAATGTAGTCTATCTTATACAGTCGGCTCTTATGATTAATTCAATGATCTGAACTCCTGCAGCATTACGCTAAAATCATGGATGTCTGAATTTTCGTCATCATTTCTTTTCTTTTTCTTTTTTTTTATTACGAGCAAAATGAATATCATAAGCGGCTTTTTACATAATACATATAGACGCAGATCAGTCAGTTGGTTGCTTAAAGTTTATAGCAAAGCTATTACATTTCTAAGACCCTGGCGGCCTTAGGACAAAATCCATGGCTTTCTCATAAAATCTTAAATCTCTCTATATAAAAAGGGCAAAATCCTGAGTGACTGAGTGACAGATCACCGTACAGGCCAAATCGCTTAAGCTACTAACTTGAAATTTGGACAGTTTATAGGCTTTGTGACGTAGGATACCACTAAGGAAAGATTTTGGGAAATTCGACGAGGAAGGGGGAAATGGAGTGGAAAATATTGATGATTCTTGACGTTAGATACTTCAAATTTGGTATTTGGGTTTCTCATTGAAAATAATTTGATACTTGTTTAAGTGCTTTTTGATATTTAAATTAGAAGGGGCAGGGAAGATGTAGAAAGTAAAAGAACGGGTAGTAGTTGCAATTATTGCAATTAGTATAATAATATGCCTATATCTCGGGAACTTAAAGGGTTAAAAAAAATGGAATTTGGTATTTGGACTTCTCACTTAAAATAATTAGTTATGTATTTCAACGTTTTTTTGATAAGTGGCCCAGAAGGGAAGAAAAAGGGCGAGAAGAAAATTAAGTGTGGATTACAATTATTGTATTAATATGTTCAATCCTTTAAGGTTAGAGACTTGAAATTTGGTGTTTGCATTTCTCATTGAAAATAATTTGACATGTGTTTCTGTATTTTTTGACGTTTTAGTAAAAAGGAAAAGAAAAGAGATGGAAAGGAAAGAAGGTGGGGATTGTAATTATTATAATAACATGTCGATATCTGGGAGTCTCTGAAGGTTAGGAGCATAGAATTTGGTATTTGGACTTTACATTTGAAATAATTAGGTATGTACTTAAGCGTTTTTTGATGTATGTCTTAGAGGGGAAGAAAAGGGGCGGGGAGAAAAGACTTTCATATCTCGGAATCCTGGAATGTTAGAGAAATGAAACTTGTTATTTGAACAAAAATTCGTTATGAAATCCTTCAGTTTTACGTCCCACGCTTATGCCGGTTAGGCTAAAGGAGACGGTGATTATGAGAAATAAATGAAATGAAGAAAGTGGGAGGAAACGGGAAAACCCCGAGAAAACCCACGAGCACGGTGTTTGTCCACCACAAAGTCCACACGGCGCGAGCTGGGATCGAACCAGGGACCCCAAGCACCGGAGGTGAACGCTCTACCATTGAGCCACCGCACCCCCTTAAAAATTGTTTGCAGGCGTATGATGTGCGAGGCCGTAGACCGAGCAAATGTGTGGGCTGGGGGGAAAGCCCCCATGTACTCGCACTGAAATTCGGTATGTCTCGGGATACCGGAATGTTATTACATACAATTTGATATTTGAACTGAGATTCGGTATGGTTGTAGGTTTACGAGGTACGAGGTCATAGGCCGATCAAATGAGATATCAGAGGGTCTAAGGGCAAATTCCCAGACATTTCTTTTTAAATTGATTATGATTAGAAGCTTTTCTGGTGCGAGGCCCTAGTAACGGGGGTCTAGTGACGAAGCCCCCAACTAGCCGAGGTCTGTTAAGTACATAAATGTATTTGCGTAATGACTGGAAATTGCATGTATGCCTGTGGACAAAATTGCATAAGTAGCCACGAGAAATGACAATCCTTTAAGATAAAAATTTTAAAAAGCTACCAAAATGTACTCTTGAAAGATTTGTATATTATGTTTGCGCAGGGACGAATCAAGAACGGACTCCTGGAGGGGGCGGATGGATTCTTAGGGGGCGGTTGGGGATGCTAGCAGTGAAAAATTACTTAATCTGAAATTGCCACAAATTACTGTGTTTACATGAATGATATAGCTCCTTATACAAACTATGCAGAGTTAATAGTAGTGGATTACTAATTACAAAGATACGTGTTACTGCTCGAGGCTCCATATGGTATTTTGTATACACATACAGTACATTAATACATTGATTTTGATACATTAATTGCCATTTAGAACTTCATCTCTACTACAATTCTTAATTCTAACTGGAGAGATACGGTCAGAGAGAAACGTATTTTTAAAGAAAGAAAAAAATCTCACCAAGAGCAAGAAAAGGAAGTTTCTCCTTAATTTGATTTGATCTATATTTTATGGGCTGTTCTATTAGCAATGGCCTAGCCCATCACGACTAGGAAATGGCCTCATTCAGTGACCACAATAACTCAGAAAGAATTAGAAAAGTAAGCAGCCTGAGTCTAATGAGGAAACTTGGGCTTGAGACTAAGGTTTCATCCCAGCATTTCATTAGTGTTACAGAAAACAAAGGACAAATTTCCATCAGGACGCTTTAAAAAGATTTACTACCTTTTCGGTCAAGTACTTCCACTAGAATCGAATCTGACAATGAGATTGCTCTCACCTAAGTCGACAGTTTTACGCAATGAAATTTGGAGTAATTGTGACATATTAAGGCACGAAAACCAAATATCAACAGAATGAAGAGAACGCAAGGCTGTCACACGATCAGATACCAAAAGTGTCTTAAAATCTTATTTTAAGCATAGGAATGAAAATCACTTTGTCAATAATTTCGAAAATTTTGCTGATTCGGAACACCCGAATTTTCTGACACGGACTTTCGAATCCGGATCCATGATCCGAAATTTCGGATCCGGATCCAAGATCCGTTTTTTCGGATCCGGATCCAAGATCCGGATTTTCGGATCCGGATTTTCGGATCCGGATCCAAGATCCGGATTTTCGGATCCGGATCCAAGATCCGGATTTTCGGATCCGGATCCAAGATCCGGATTTTCAGATCCGGATCCAAGATCCGAAATTTCGGATCCGGATCCAAGATCCGAAATCTCGGATCCGGATCCAGTGTCCGGATACCGAATATCCGGACCCAAGTGGATCCGGATATCCGGATCCAAAAATATCCGGATCTGGCCATCCCTAATCTAGGGGATACGGCTGTTTCGGTGTAGAACGTTTTGGTGCAGGGCGTTTCAGTGTAGGACGTTTCGGTGTACGGATGTCACGGTGTAAGGACGTTAAGGTGACAGGCTGGTTCGGTGTGAAAGTTCCAATGTTTACAGCGAAACGTCCACTCTTCAAAATGAAAATTATTCGTTAGGGAGAAATAAATTCATGAAGTAGGAAATATAAATTAAAAAATAAAATAAAAATTTAATGCTGCTGTAATTGGCAGGTTTTACTTATTTATAGTGAGTCCCTCGCTTCACTGTATGTCAGAATTTCTTTTATCCTCAAATGTTATAATTCTGAATTGATTTGGAAGACGTTTTATGGTAATGATATATTGTAAAAAAGTATGTTATGCATAAATATTGTGAACACCACGCACACCTTTTTACGGCAATAACTGTGCACAAATCGCAAAATGCTGCACAGTCTTTGAAAGGAAATTTTCAAACACAGGTGGTGTTTCTTCCAAATAATCGCTTCTATATCGTGCATACCCAATAAGATTAGCAAATCTAGGAGAAGGAAAGTGATTGTGAATCAGTGATGGGATCTTAAATATATTATTACGGAGATGTAAATTCATGTTAGTTGTAGAGAAAAACGGTGTCAGAAAAATGTCTCAAGAAAATTTTTTAACGGCCTAAAGAACACAAGAGGCTGAATTCTACCAGCTGTACCTGCAGAAATAATTTTTATTATGAGTTGCTTTTTTGTTCTTAAAATAGGTTCAAAGTTGATGAATTGTGACCACCCCATGAAGCTAATAACAAAATGGAATTTGCATTAGACGCTTGAAGAAAAATCTCTTGGAACCATGATCTCACAAGACTTGATGTTAATTTTTCCGGATTTGATGCTTTCACAAAGGTATTTTCAAATTTAAAGGGGTTGTGTTGGACTATAAGACCAAATGTTCCATTGTTTCCTACAAAATTAACAGTGGACATAACAAAACACTATTTGCAGAAATTAAAGGCTGTATGATGTAGCTACGAGTCATAGAATTTACTGACTGTGCCACACTTTCTACTGTTTGTGTCCCTGTAAACACTAGAGTATGTCCCGTCTGCATTTCCAAATTAAACCGTATTGATTAGAGTTATAAATGTTTTTTTTTAATAACATGTGTTGCTTCACATTCGCGACAAATGCATTGGCACTGGCTTCTAACTTTTTTGGCTATAGATTTAATCAAACTTCCTGTTGATATAAGTACAGAAAGGGGTTTCAAATTAGTCCGTATCTTCTCTCAGTACCCCCAGCCAATTATAATTGTTCTTGGCTGACTGCAGAACATTTCAAACGAAGGGACTATTTGTAATTGTAATCATCATATTGGATCCATCAATTTGAATTTTGTAATTTTAACGTCAGGTTTTGAATCACCTGACGTAAAACCGCCTTGGTAGTAAGCTGGCCGTATCATTTATTTTACTATTTTAATGATTATTTTCTGTTTATGCTTGGAGGCTATCTCTAACGTTCAAATGGTGGTTTTTACCCTTAAACCCGCACAACTGCCAAATTAAAAAAATACGTCACGATTATTTTTGATATTCTAGATGTATGCAAAGTTTCATTCAAATCAGAAAATTACACTTCCGCAATTGTGTAGTAATTCTCCTTGTTAGTGCTGTTCAAATGGAACAAATAAGTTAATTGGCGGGCATGAAGTCAGAACAAAGAAAAAATACGCCGATGTTACGAAGAGACTGAACAACGTTGGGTAAAATTACAAATCCGATGATGTAATTACAGCCTTAAAAGGAATTGAGTACAATTTTAGATTCTGAGTTGAGTAGTTCTATGTAATTTTAATTTTTTCAACAAAATTCCTTTGAGCTATTATTCAGTTTGTATATATTATTACTGTATCTTAGGAACTTTGTGCAATATATTTATTTCTATTTAGAAATTATGCTGAATACTTTGCAGTAAATTTGATTGTTGAATTAGATTTGATTATTATTCTATAAAACTCGACTATGGACACCTCTGAATCGAAATTATTGTTACGAATGGATTGGTGTTATTTTATCATCCTGTCTCAATAACAATAAGACTCAAGAACAATGTTAATAAGTTTACACTATTGCAGGGTGGCTACACTATGACACTTCATGACTGTTCATTTTACAAACATATGATTAATGCAATCTAATATTAGGCTATACACCGAAACATCCTTTTCAGCCAAGCGTCCTTACACCAAAACGTCCGTGCACCGTAAGTCCGTACACCAAAACGTCCTACACCGAAACATCTTGCAACAAAACATCCTACACCGAAACACCCTACACTCTATAGCTAGTTATGGGCAGTGGGAATGTTCAAGTTGGGAAAGAATTTTAAAAATGGAAATATTCCCGGGTTTTTCCCTGGCCTATCAATTCCCGGGAATGAATTTATTTCCATTTCTTTACATTATCTTCCAAATTATAAGAACTATATGACTAATTACTTTATTTTAAGATATTATGATTTATTTCTAGGTTTTAAAGAATTTGGAGGTTAAAAATTTAAAATTATTTGATTGTACTTCATATAACTAATAATGTGATTTTTTTCAAGTTTAATTTCCATTTGCGTTAAAAACTAGAGTAATTGTTTAATATTCGGGGCCAAAACTAGCAAAAAGTAGGATGATTTACGGAAGAAGTAAGTTGATAATAGTGTTCAGGTAGCCAAGAAAGTATCGGACACATTTTGGGGGGGGCAGTAGGGATTTGTACAAATCGTAAAGGTAAGACGAAGTGATCTATGTGAGAAAAGAAAGTGAATTGCTGGTAACGAAGATAGAAAACAACGTGCTCTGCGGGGCTATAACCCGCCTTCACTCGCTAACGCTCGCTCGGCAATGCTGTCGGAATTTAACGTATGATATTGCTAACGGAACTTAACGTATGAAATCATAAAACAACAACATCGGAATAGAATATCGCAAAAAGGTAGGTGCAAAATTTGACCCGCCACAGCTAAACAATCGCCAAAAGTAGCAAAGTACTAATTTAAAATGATGGAAAGAAACAATTTTGTAAAGAAATGTAGAATTATGTAGAAATAGAAATGAAGTACTATTAATAACCCTGAACCACCGTTAGTAATACACGTCAGAGTGCCTCCTCTCTCTGTCTCGAAGTTCTGAAGAGATTCTCGAACTTCTTTTTACATGTGAATTAACGCATGAAATTTCGAGAAATGGGCAGGAAGTAAAGTCGTGTGTGGCAATGTTGGATGCAAAACTATAAAGACAGGAAAGTATCTTGTAAATATTGTGAATATACATATTTATGCGTAAATGTTGACAAAATGGTGAGACATATGTGTTTTGGCAATTACCCAACCTAATTTGTTTATAACATTTAAAAATTTAATATTTGGAATTTGGATAGATAAAAATCTCTCCTGGGATGTGCAAATAACTAAGCTTACTAAAAAATTAAACCAAATGTATTTCGCAATTAAAGTACTTAAAAATGTTTTAAGAAAGTCTATTTTAAAAACAATTTACTTTGGATTATTCCAATCGAATTTAACATATGGTATTATATTTTGGGGAAATACACACAAGGCCAAAGTAATTTTTACTATACAGAAACGAATAATAAGAATGATGGCAACCGCTTAACCAAAAGATCACTGCAAACCAATATTTAAAAAACTTCCAGTGTTCTTCCAGTACCGTGTTTGTATATTTTAAATCTATTGATATTTGTAAAGAGACACCTATAAGATGTCCTTACGCGAGTAGAACAGGAACATAATCATGATACAAGAAACAAACAAAATTTTTCTATTGTAGAACACAGAACAGTATAATATTAAAAATTGTGTAAATACGCGGATATCATCCTTACAATAAACTTCCGAAAGAAATAAAAACTCAGGACTCTGTTGCTAAATTTAAAAAGAACTCCAGAAATATTTATTACAACATTGCTTTTACTCGGTAGAGGAATACATGAACTGCTAAGTGAATAGAAATGTTACATGATGTACAGTAAATGAATGTCATTGCTCGCTTTTAGCATTAGATATTAGTTGGAGGATTTCTAAATACACTGCAAGTAATAATTGCTAAATTTATTTTTAACAATGATGTCATGTAGAATGTACAGTGTAATAAGATGTAAGAAGTAAGGCTTAATTATTAACCTAGTGTGTGTAATTTTCACTATTATTGTTTCCTTTACTTTTGTATTCATATACAAATGACGTGTCCACTTCACATGCATTGTAATACAATGCTAAATGTATGAAAAAAGGACGAAATAAATAAAATACAATATGTTTATAATATCAGTAGTAGAAGTTAAGAAAATTCCCTAACGTGTACATTTAAACTGTTTAGCGGCTTAAAAGTATGTGGACGTACTACACCATTTTTGAAACATTTACTTTCATAGAACATACTGTAAATAAATATCCATTTTTCGTATACTCTAAATATAATAAAATATTAATAAAATACTATAACATTTTTCAGAATATACATTCTAAAGACTCCGCTGGGGACAACAGTAATAATATACTCTGATATAAAAACGAATTTAACTTTGAAATCATAATATAATAATGGAATGCAATTAACCTTTGTGATTGTACATAAATTCCCGGAAAATTCCCATTTTTGGAAATCTTCCCGAGAATATTCCCGAAAAATATCTTCCCGGAAATTTGCGCAGCACTATATATAACCCGGGTCCGGGGGCTACGCAACCTCACGATATATTTGTTATAGTCAGGTCTGACTGTCTCAGCAAACTTGTGCATACCCAAGCCATCCTCAATTATACTAGTGACGCGTTCCAAAGAAATTCATTCATTCATTCATTCATTCATTTGCCTGTTTCATTAGCTTACAAAACATGAGAAATTCTCATGTAAGCATTACAGTTGTCAAAAAGAAAAGAAAAAAACATACAATATTATCAAGTACCAGAAGTATACATCATGCAATCTTTCTAAAAATACAAAACCACATAATTAGGTAACTGTTTGTACCACACCATGCATGTACTCACGGGTAAGTATCTGTTTCCAACTCTTCAGTTAATGAGTCATTTAAATATTCTTTAATTGTGTAATAGCACTTTTCAGTGAGTAGATTATATAAAGTCTTACCAAGAATGGAAACATTGGTCATATTTTTCAAGTACAGAGGAAGTTTATTATACAATCTGACACAATTCATGTACACGGTTTTGCTTATATTAGCATATTTTTGATGCATCACAAATATGTCACTACCTTGTCTTGTATTATGGCTATGAACATTTTTATTAAAGATAAAAAGATGCTTGTTTTTCACAGTAAAAAGAATAGATTTATAGATGTATAAGCTGGGGAGTGTTAAAATTTTTGCTTCTATGAAAACCTTTTTACATGACGATTTTGTGGGTAACCCAAAAATTATCCTAATCGCTTTCTTTTGCAATCGGAAAGTGCTTAAACTATTTTCAGCAGATCCCCAGTGTATTATGCCGAAGTTAATTAATGAATTAAACTTGGCGTAGTAAAAGCTAAGAAGTGCTTCTCTCGATACACTACCTTGAAGTTTTTATAAGGCAAAACACACGCTACTTAGTTTCTTGTTTAAAGTGGAGATATGAGCAGACCATGAAAGATCATCACTTATGATTACACCTAAAAGCTTTGTTATGCATGAATATTGGAGTAAGTTAGAAGATATTTTTGTTCTAGGTGATATACGCGGTTTTCCTGGAAAATGAAAATGTAAGAGAATCGATATATCATGATTTATAATTAACCTATTCGCTGTTAGCCATTTTACTAATTTGTCCGTAAAAATGTCAGATTTCCTCTCAACTTCTATTGATTTTCCTGATATTATAACACTGATGTCATCAGCATATAGAATACATTTCGCTGGATGCATAAATTCTAACAAATCATTTATATATATCAGGAAGAGAATAGGACCCAAAGTGGAACCTTGAGGAACCCCTCTAACTATAGTTGATAAAGACGAACAAGTTGTTTGAAACCCATCTGCAGCTAATTTTGATATTTGTACCGCTTGTTGCCTACTGGATAAATAAGAGAGAAACCAGTTGTGAGCTACTCCTCTAATACCATAAGCATACAACTTGCTTAAAAGAATAGCATGATCAATTGTATCAAAAGCTTTGGATAAGTCGATGAATAGGCCAACAACATATTTACTGTTTTTTTAATTCAAGAGCTATATTGGACATGTAATCAAACAAGGCTGTTTCAATACTTTTCTTAATTTGGAAGCCATGTTGTGATGGTGATAGTAAGTTACATGACTTCAAAAAATTGCAGAGTCGTGACTTCATCACATATTCAAAAATTTTTGAAAACGTGGAAAGAATGGAGACTGGGCGATAATTTCTTACATCATGCATACTCCCCTTTTTATGGAGAGGAATTACTTTTGCCACTTTTAACACTGATGGAAAACATCATTTCTCAAGAAATAGGTTAACTAAATAACAGAGATGATTTACAATGAAAGGAAAACAAAATTTAATAACAGTCACTGGAACTTCATCAAAACCTGAAGATCCCGAATTAGACATCTTACTCAATATTTTCCATAGCTCCTCTACTGTTGCTGGAATTAAAAAGATCGTATGTGAATGCATTGGAAATTTCATCGAGTCGTCATAACTCGGTTGTATGGGGTCAGGAAATGGTACACTATCTAGAAAATAATCATTGAAGACATCTGCAATCCGCTTAGGTTCTTTAATAATTTCGTCCCCAACTTTAACATACTCAAAGTCGCTCTTTTTGTTGTTTGTTCTACCATTTAAGATTTTCCACATAGTTTTAGCTTTATTAGTAGAATTAAGTATTGTGGAGCTATTTGATAGTAATTTAGCTCTTTTAATTACTCTTCTGTATATTTTCCTGTACTTCAAAATATAATTTCGAAAGCTGTGAGGAAGTGATGTATTTATTTTGAGTAATCTATTATATCTAAATAGGTTACTTTTAGAAATTTTAATGCCTTTAGTTAACCACGATTTAGTGGACGACGTCCGGATTTTACGAGTAACTTTTGGAAACGCCATATTGAAGTAATGTAAGAAAGTTTCAAAGAAGTATTTAAACATATATTCAGTGTTAGACGTATTATATATGCCATCCCAAGACTCGTGAGAAAGCAAGAAATTTAGATATTCCATATTATGACTGGAGAAAATTCTCTTTGTAACTGTGTATACTTTAGACTTAAGAACAGTGGTATTGTTTAAAGTGATTTTTAAAATAATCGCATCATGATCAGAGAAACCGGGATCAAATACTTCAAGGTTATAGGCAAATTGATTTTTACTAATGATAAACTGATCTAGCGCACTTTTATTATGACGTGTCGGTACATCCACTAGCGTTTGGAGATTGTACACATTCAGCAGATCTCGTAGATCGGATTTCTTTTTTGTTCCACTATCCAATTTACATTAATATCACCACGGATGATCATTTTTTCAAAGTCTTTTCGTATGAAGTCCAAAAGACTTTCCAGTTTCTTTAAGAAAACAGTAAATATGCCGGATGGCGACCTATAAATGCATATAATACAAATGTTAACACTTGGTAATTTAATGGCTACGGCTTCAAAGTCAAATTCACAGGTAAATTTTGTAATATCTATTTCAGAAGCTTTTAAACTGTTGTGAACAAAGATGCATACACCTCCACGTTCGTGTGAAACACGAGAGAATTTAGTGGTAAGATTAAAGTTTTCAAAATTGACCTCCTTAATAAGTGTATCATTTAGCCAGTGTTCACCAAGACAAATAACCTTACATTCTTTCAAATCATCAGCTAAAAGTACATCAAAGTATTTGAGTTTATTCTTGATCCCTTGTACATTCTGATGAAAAATACTTATGGTATTAGCTATCTTGGGTTCGGATTTTCCATCTGGTGTGCTAAAAAAGTTACATTTTTTTCGTTACTTTGTCCGGCTGCAAACGATACTGTATTATCATTGCTAAGACCTGTACGGGGGAAAGTAAGAGGAATGGGATCCCTGTTCTTGTTCTGAGCCTTAATCATATTACTTAAATTTTCACATACATGACGCTTTCCTAGATTATTCAAATGTAAACCATAATGGGGGTGAAATTCTCGTGGAAGACTACTTACATCTAATAACTGTATATTTTTAAATCGACTACAAACTTTGCTAATGATGCTATTTGTTTTATGTACTTCTGAGTTAACACAAGAACTCTTCAATAGATCATGCCGGTGTGGCAGATTAACTACTATTACATTTGTATGAGTAAGAGTGCTGAGTGTAGTCCTCAAAACACGGACAGCATCTTCGGACTCATTTTTTGACACATCATTAGTGCCTCCTATAAGTACAACAGTATCAGTATCTGAGAATGATTTCTGGTCCACACATGAATTTACAACGTTATTTACTTTTGCACCAGGCTTAACAATACCTACTACGTTCATATCATCACACTCCTGCATTAATCTGGAAGCAAGACCACGACCATGACTATCTCCTACAATGAACACCTTCCCTTTTTTTACCCGATTTACTGAAATTGAGTTTCCATTTTCAACACCAAAACATGACTTACTGCTTGAATCCTGTGACGGAAATCTTGGGCGATCCTGCTGGTTCAAACGTTCTACACGTCGCACTAGAATAGGCCTATTTCCTAGGCTAACTTGCTTTACACTATCACACTGGCCACTTAACTCACTGAATCTGTTTTTTGTTTCAATATTATAATCGTATTGTAGACCTGATACTTTATTACCCAGTAGTTTACCCTTAGTATTTGAGTTGCACACAGTGTCGTGTCTCTCTGCAGCTTTGACACTCCATTGGCAATTTGCTCTTGCACTTGCGTTGTGGATAGGGCTACAAATGATTTTCGGAGGGCTAGAATTTCCACTATATTGTGATTTCCAACTGGAAAAAGATGGTATTTTCGCGCTGTTATTAGGTTCACTAGTAGCATTTGGGACTTCGGCCGTAATTCTTACGATGTCGCTCCAGGTCTTTCTATTTTGCCTTGTACTTAACGATTCTTGACCCAATTGTAGAAATTTATCTTGGCGTTGTAGTTGCTGGATATCTTGCGCTAAGAGTTCGACAACTTTACGTAATGAATGTAGTTCATCAAGAAGATTTGAAACAAACTCAGCTGAAATTGATACCTCACTAAGTTGATTGTCATTTGTTTTTTCACAGCTACTACACGACATGCAAGACCAGCTTAAAATATTGGAATTTTTGTCAACTGCACTGCACTTGCCAAAATGAAAGAACTCCTTACATCTTTCACACTTTATGCCGTTTTTCAATAGTCTTTTACATTTACCACATTTAGTATTAACTGTAAAATTACCTGACATATGGAACCCATTTATACTGTCCAACACACTGTCCGCCATGATTCCAAATGCCTAGAATCTCTGACACAAGTTTTCCTGAGAAGGTAAAAACTGGGAAATAGGAGGTGGAGCCAGACCTCAGACTATAATAAATATATCGTGAGTTTAAAAAGTATATAAATAATAGCTTATACTGGTATTATGTTTGTCACTCACAAATTGAGGTGGCCTAGGCCCCCCGGCTCCGGGCTATATCCACCACTGTCTGAAATGACCCAATTGATCCACTCCATGTCTGGACTGCACACACGGATAAAGCAGTCATAGGGTGAATGAGCCACTAGTCAGCCCCTCACCGGTAGTCATCCACTTACGCATTTTCGAAACAAAAATAGGAAAACATTACGTTTTGACCCTTATCAATATAAAGCTTAGCTTTTAGACATTCATCTTGTACACAACCGATCACATGTCACACCGAAATGTCACCTAGTGTCGCAGCAATAGGTGAACAAAGAAGACGCTATGTTGTAATGCGTTAATCTGCTACGTAAAAAATAACAGACGAGACTTTTTATTACAAGTGTGTATTTCTTATCTAATGTAAAAATAATAAATATTCTTTTTTATTTTTTAATTTGTATATATTAAGGAAATGAAAACAGAAAAAATATTTTTGTGGATTTTGAGCATTTCTTTTGTATAGGGGAGGCCGAGTAGTGGAATTGAAAAATGATTGATTTTCTAATGGTCAGCCCCCGGAGTTGAGTACTGGAATTATCGCATACCGGTATGTATGGAGTTTCGTCCATCTCATGCCCAGACTAAATATTCACTTCCCTTCTGTTAATAATAAACAGTATGATTCACAAATCTTTGTTTTTTCTAGTATTCAGCCCTGGTAGAAAATGCAAAGGCCGAGTACTGGTGCCTCGAAAGCCAAAAGTCTGCCCTGTTGGTAATTTTACTGCAATTTTAAATATCAATATCCAAATTTGCTAAAACCAGTTTCCCATTTACTCATTTCATGTAAGTAAATATACATGAATGAAAAAGGAAGAAAAATGGAAGTTCAGAAATGAAAACGGTGGTCAATTCACCAGTACTTAGAAAAGTCTCTCTACAATGCACTGTGGGCAGTAAAAAAAGGAATGACTATACGTGAAGCTGGCAGAACATTCAATGTTTCTCGCAACACAATGCAAGATAGGATTCATGATCGGGTGCATAAAAAGAAAAGGAAAATGTGATCAGATCCAGTGTTAACACTACCAGAAGAAAATAAGCTAGTTCAGTAAATTACTGAAGTAGCCAAAGTTGGATTTGGGCAAAATAAAATGGATATATTAAATACAGTATACAATATTGTAAAAAGTGACAATAGAAAGAAACCTTTCAAAGAGAGCTATCTAGGAGAGAAATGGTATAAATTGTTCAACGAGGAAACCCAGAATTAGTTTGCAGGGTTCCCGAAGGCAAGAGTAACATCTCCGAAGAATTTATTCGGAAGTGGTTTAAAGAACTCGAGGAGTACCTCCAAAGCTTTAACGTATCCGATATTCTTCAAGATCCCACCCGAATCTTCAATGGTCATAAAACAAGTTTTAGCCTTTGCCTTGAAACTGGTAAAGTTATACATCGAAAGGTTTGAAAAATGTTTAAGAAGTCCGACGTGCCATTGACAAAGAAATAATCACTGTTCTAGTTTTCTCTGCAAACGGCGAAACTGCATCTCCAATTTTCCCGTATGTTAGACCACCGCGTGACATAGAAAGTATGCTAAAGGTCTGGTTTTGGGGAAGATCAGAAACAGGCCTGGATGAAGATTGATACTTTTTATGAGTATATTGTAAATGGTATAAGCAAATGGCTGAAAGAAATAACGTTAAAAGACCAATAATTTTATTTGCTGAAGGGCATCGCACACATCCAACTATGGAACTTAATGTGTTTTGCATCGAAAACTGAATAATTCTATATCCCTTACCAACTAATACAATACACATTCTTCAGCCAGCAGATGTTAGTGTCTTCAAATCCCTCAAGATAGAATGGAAGAAGATAGTTCATGACTGGCAAAGCCAACCCAAAACATAAATAAGTGTGTAACAAACTCTCACTTCTCTTCACTCTTGTCAACGGTAGTAAACCGTTCTTTTCTCCCCGACTCAATTAGAAATGGTTTCAGGAAATGTTGCTTGTGCCCTCTCAATGCAAACGCTGTAGACTACTCTAAATGCATTAAAAACAGCTTAGTGAAAAGACGTCTGAAAAAAGATTGCAGTGCATTGGCTGACATTAATTCACAACACTTTCAATCAGCTCAGACAGTGATTTCATATGTAAGAGAAAAACTGGAAGAGAAAGGTGTAGATGTTGAAACAGTGTTAAGTGATATCGAGGAGGAAGCTTTGATTCATAATTCTATTAAAAGAATGGGAAATTTATCAAATGTTAATAACATCAAAGGAAAACAGTGTCGAATTTCAACTCTGCTCATCTGCGAGTTGATTTCCTCTCAGATTCCTATTCTATTTCCTTGTTAAGCAGATCGTACTGAAATATTGGCCCATAATGTAATGGAAGATAGTATGATGTTTTGAAAGATGGTACATTACTTCAAGTTCAAAGCGCCAACGTTAACATTGAGAACACAGTCATAGATAAAGCTCCCGAAAAGAGTTCAAAAAACAGTAGACAAGTCTCACCAAATTTTGAAAATTATTTTGGCCAGAACCAATTCCGAAGACTTCAAAGAGGAAACGAAGCAAAATAAATTACCAAGTGCCATATCGTCAGATGAATGGAGAAATATAATGATAGCCAAGATCTTAGAACGGAAGAATACAATTGAAGCCAAACAAAAAAAGAAAAGAAAGAAAGAGCAAAGAAGAAAATGCCAACTTCGTGGATTTTTTGTGAAAAGACAACTACTACAATTTTATTATTATTATTATTTGTGAGAAGTAAATGTGTTTGCGTTTTCTAACTTAATAAAGGTGTTCAAACAATAATGGTGATAAACTGATGGCTGTGACATATTTCTACTCTAGTTCTATATGAAACATTGCTAACTTCGTAGAACTTTTATGAAGACAATTCAATTTTATTTTATATTTTTGTGAGTATTTTTTTCTTTTTGTGTTTTCTAACATTTAACTGGAGTGATCAAATGATATTGTGATCTACTTGTCATGAAATTTGCCTATGATCTAAAAACTGTAGTATATTTGAAATGTTTAGCTTCATGGTTGCTTGTATTTTTACGAAGGGTCCGCTCAATACAATTTTGTTCCTGTTTTTCCGAGAAATAAATAAATTGTTTTTGTTAGACAATTATATTGTAATCTATTATATTTGTAGTGTCATGTAGCAAAATAAGAAAACGCTCCATGATATTAAATATGTTTTTATTATTAGTTTCAAATTTTGTTGGCTGACTTTAGGTTCGTTAATGGCTGAGTTCTAGAATGAAGTGGCTGAGTACTGGTATTTTTCGGCATTTTTAGAAAATTTATAAATATTGTTAAAATCCTAAAAATGACATTAAAAACATTCCTTTCATTGTAAACTAGACTAAATAATGAATGTATATATCATGAAGAAGTCTCATTCTGTTCAAAATTAAAATCAAAAATGACATTCAAACTTGAAATTTGTGTTAGGAGGCTCAGTACTGGCACATTCACCCCATAATGTAACTGAACTTAACTGGCTTTACTTAACCTCCACTAATTTAAGATACTCTACAAAAAATACAAGAAAGCAATTATTAATTCAAATGCAAACATATAGAAATGTATTTTCAACGGAACAAATAAAAACGTTCCAGCCCAGATTTGAACGCGGGTTGCTCCACGCATCAAGCGGAAGTTTTACCGACTTGCAAATGGCAGAACTTGCAACATTTGGTATTCAAGCTTTATCTAAACTGTGTGTGTTACGTAATTTAGCATTTATCCTCTCTTAACACATTTTGACTGCCGCTCTTTGTCAAAAACAACATTGATTTATTTAACACATCATCAACACATAAATGTGATACCAGGCGAAAGAATAAAATTCCCAGTAAACAGCACTGGACTAAGTTATATGAAAGGAATCCAATGTTTATGGGTACCATATTGTACAATAAACTTCCTCAGTATTCGAAGGACAGAACCAACAGAAGAATTCAAGAGGTTAATGAAAACATATCTGTTGCAGAGTAGGGAAGTCGCTACTTCTACACTTGAATAGGGCTATTGTTTTCTTAATTGCTTTATTACTGTGTACTTTCCATGTCTGTAGGGCCGTGCCGGCCTTGGGGAGGTTTCTGGGCGAGGTGGTTTTATTACCCTGTTTGTTATATGGTTAGACGGGTCCCTGGAAAAGGTTGAGTGTTAGGAGGAATGGAGTAGTTTCTAGAAAAAAGGTTGAATGACCTATATCACATGAATTGATAGGGGTTGTTTCTATCAGCTATGCTGTGATCAAATTAATTATTTTTTTTATTTTTATTTTTATAGGAAACTTATTCTTATTTATTGGATCGTATGCTAAAGCATACTCTGATCATTTATTGCATCGTATGCTAAAGCATACTCATTGCTAAAATGTTGTGATCATATTATTTTTTTCCCAAATCGTATGATAAAGCATACTCCATAGAACAATCTTTGATTGTGATCATATTAATTTTTTTTTGTATTATTTAATTTGATCATTTGCAAAGCAACTTATATTTTTTATGGATTTTTTCTTTTTTTCTTTCTTTCGCTTCATCAGAAGCTCATTCTTATTTGTATTCTCCTAATAAATTAGACGGAGCAAATTGTATTTGCGATTCTATGAAGAATGTGAGCATACTAGAAAGCTCGTTGTTAAATTTGATTGTGATCAATTAATTATTTGTACTTTCGTATTATTTATAATAATACTCGTTTTTATAAATTGGAGGGAATAAACTTTATTCATGCGGGACTTTTAATTCGATTATTTGTTCAGTATATTCGGTAAGCGTGGTAAAAGCTCGTATACAGAGTACATACACAGAGCGCGGTTCTCGTACGTCTTTCGCTGGTGAACTCAAGAAATGAACTGAACTTTTCGCGCGCCTTTTGGAAACTGGTTGGGCGAGAGTGAAAGATGGCGTTGTTGGGTAACAGGTGCATGATAAAACATGAAGACAAATACAAAGGAAAACCGACCACGTGTCGAGTACACATCACAGAGTGCCGACAGAGTAATAAAATCAAGTTTGGCGCCCGGGTAGGTGAACACAAGATATTGTCGGCGAAGAATACAAAGAGGATTGAGGTTGTGGCAGGTAAACATGTTGAATCATGCCATTATGCTAATTGGTAATGGAAAAGAAGTTTGGCGCCACGCTAGGTGAACACGAGATATTGTTGACGGGGAATACAAAGAAGATTCAGATCGTGGCAGGTAAACATGTTGAATTATACCTGTATGCTAATTGGTAATAGAAAAGAAGTTTGGCGCAGCGTTAGGTGAACACAAGACATTGTCGATGGTGAATACAAAGAAGATTTAGGTTGTGTTAGATAAACATCACATAATACCGACAGAGTAATAAAAACAAGTTTAATGGCATGGGAAATGAAAATAAAACATTGTCAGCGAAGAATACAAAAGAAGTTGGGCACCACGAATGGTGGAACATGACAAGACACTGAGCGGAAATACAAAAGAACTGTTGATCCTGTTGAAACATGAAGCGGTACTGAATTCGAATACAATAGAAGATTGTCATATTGATATGATACCGAATGAAAATATAAAAGAAGTTTTGCAGTATGAACTGTGTTGACACTTTTCTATGTACGTAGATAACATCTGATTGATTAGTACAGGATATGAATAACATTATTGAGGGAATACCGTTATAAGATGTGAATTATCGTGGCACAATGTAAGTAATATTGATGATGTTATTTCAAAAGAATGTTTGATCAATAAATGATACATGAGAACATAAATGAAATGTAAGTATATGTTTTTCCGTCCCTTATACCTATTGAAAATTGTATAGAGAGTTGGGAAAGTACATGTGAAAATATTTTAAATGATGTAAGGGGAGTGTTTTAAAGTACCACGTGATATGACGTCGACGAGTTTTCCTTATATATGGGGTATGATGAGAAGACTGACATAGTATCATCATGGACTCGTCTGCCAGTATAGTACAACGAGAAATTCAACTTTGCAATGAAGTAGACTGGGATTCTTCATTTGACTATCTTGAATCTCCCAACAAAAAGTTCAAATCGAATAGAGAATCTCCGGACTTGTATATTGATGAAGAAACTTGCTATTTTCTCCGGCTTCCCCAGATGTTATTATAGAGGAAGAAATTATTGATTTAAGAGAAGACCAAATACTAATTTCAACTTCGCCTGTTGGACCAAGAACACCTTCACCAGTACGAGTAGCAGGAACACCAGAGCAAAAGTTTCAAGTTCCATCGATAAAGTGGACACTTGCTGAAGAAGAAGAAGAAAGACAAATATCTCCTGATTTATTTAATGATGAAGAGGAGGAAAAAATTTGTAAGTTATTCAGTGAGATAGATGAGTGCAAACCCAGCACGCCATCACCAAGTGTTTCACCGTTGGACTTTCCAACTTCACCCCAAAAGGCCCCACTGGATTTGCGTGTGCAAACGAAACAGTGCCAGTGCAACTGTAGTAGTGACTTTGTAAGTGAAACATGTGTTAAAGATAGTATTTTAAAGTGGGAACCGAATACAGTTTTACTTTGCGTGGGTTGTACACTAAATTATTTCAATCAGTTTGGCCACAGGTGTCTTCTTGTGAATATATTAATTCTTGAAGCAGAAGCATAGAAAATTGTGCCCAGCAAAAATGTTAGAGACAAAGTGTATAAAAATTATGTGAAATCGCATTTTGCTAACAAAAGAAATGAACATT
Organism: Thermobia domestica; assembly: GCF_964235325.1. Lineage (NCBI taxonomy): Eukaryota > Metazoa > Arthropoda > Insecta > Zygentoma > Lepismatidae > Thermobia > Thermobia domestica. The sequence goes on from NW_027655922.1 coordinate 84,925, forward strand.
TATTTAATGAAAACTATGACAACTTATTAAAAACCCAAATTATATTGAAGGACTAGTGAACATCTTACTAGAAAAAGATAGAAACGCTGCAAAGTGGTTTCTTTTTCTATATAATATAATCTGTATATATTATTTTCCAGAGTTGTGTGTGCGTGTGTTATTGTGTTTGTACATATATATATTATTTTATATATTTGTTTGCTTGTATATATCTTTATATCCAAATAAATATATACGAATTTCAGTTCTTGATTTTTATTTAATAAAAAAACTTTTCTAAAGAAAAGGTATCATTGGTATTTTACAAGGTGAAACTCATCTATGCTTTCTATCGTTTACTTTTGGAAACTCGCTTAAAATTGGTATTTGATGAGTGTTTTATATTTTTCTTGATTTATACAAATACTCTGAAGTATTTAAAAGTTTGGTGACTATTTTACATTGAATTATTTACAAGTTTGCGATTTTCGAAACGTAGTTCCTGAGAGTTTGTGAAACAAACATACTTTGAATAAGAAAAGTTTATGTAACGAGAGGTCCACATAAATAAATAAGAGCGAATTTGTGCAACAATTATTTGATGGATTACAGTCTATGAGTATTGTGTTAACAAACGTAAGCAGAGTTTCTGCAAGAATTTTTATTATATTCACAATCATAGATTGTTCAGAGTTCCATAGAAACTTTTCAATATATTCACAATAAAAATTATCACCGACTTTGAAATGAGAAAGGATTTTTTAAGTTCACACTTAAGTGTCCTTAGTATTTTACATAGTAATTATTTAACACTACATAACTATGTTGATGTAAGAGCATTACGGTAAGTAAAACGAAATAATAAAATAAGATTGTTCATCGACTAAATTTTACAAGAGAATAAAATATTCACAACAATAAAATAACACCGAGTTTGCAAAGGAGAATATATATAAAAAAACAGAAACTGATCTAATAATGAATTTTAAAAAGTCAGTAATATTATAGTATGATTTATATACTTACCCTACAAAATGCAACAAGTTTTCACATACATGTAACATAATATGCAGAAACTTATTTTACAAACGCGAATCATAACATGCAGAAACTTTTTCACATACATGTAATATAACATGCAGAAACTGTTTTTGCAAACGCGAATCACAACATGCAGAAAGTTTTTCACATGAATGCAACATAAAATGCAGAAAGTTTTTTACATACAAGCATCATAACAGGCAGAAAGTTTTTCACATACATGTGGTATAAGTGTCGAAAATTGTTTTCAAAAACAAAATAGAGAAACGTAAACTAAAAATGCAAATTGTCAAAATGAAAAATGCAACTTTAAAAATTAAAAAATGCAAGTTGTCAAAACTAAAATGCATCTTGTCAAAAATGAAAACTGTAACTTTCAAAACTAAAAATGCAACTTACGAAAATGAAAATGCAACTTTCAAAATTAAAAATGCAAGTTATCAAAACTAAAATGCAACTTGTCAAAAATGAAAATGTAACTTTCAAAATTAAAATTGCAAGTTGTCAAAATAAAAATGTAACTTACGAAAATGTAATTTTCAAAATTAAAAAAGAATGCAACTTACGAAAATGAAAATGTAACTTTCAAAACTGTAAATCCAACTTACGAAAATGAAAATGCAACTTTCAAAATTAAAAATGCAAGTTGTCAAAATGAAAATGTAATTTTCAAAATTAAAAATGCAAGTTTAAAACAAAACGCAACTTACGAAAATGAAAATGTAACTTTCAAAACTAAAAATGCAACTTGTCAAATTAAAAATTCAAGTTTAAAAACAAAGTACAGAAACGTAAACTTAAATGCAAGTTGTCAAAACTAAAATGCAACTTGTCAAAAATGAAAATGCAAGTTTAAAACTAAATACAGAAACGTAAACTTAAATGCAAGTTGTCAAAATAAAAATGTAACTTACGAAAATGTAATTTTCAAAATTAAAAAATGCAACTTACGAAAATGAAAATGTAATTTTCGAAACAAAATACAGAAACGTAAACTTAAATCCAAATTGGTAAAATGTAATTTTCAAAATTAAAAATGCAAGTTGTCAAAATAAAAAAATGTAACTTACGAAAATGTAATTTTCGAAATTTAAAAAAATGCAACTTACAAAAATGAAAATGTAATTTTCAAAATTAAAAATGCATGTTGATAAAATGAAAATGTAACTTTCAAAATTAAAAAATGCAACTTGTTAAAATGAAAATACAAATTTAAAAAACAAAATGCTGAAACGTAAACTAAAAATTGTGAAAAATTTTTCACATGCATGGATTATAAAATGCACAAACAAATTTTATGCACGCGGATCATAACATACGGATTTTTTTGTTATATAAATGAAAAAAAAAATTTCTTATGCACATGCTAAAGTATTTTAGTTGCATGAAATAATTTTCACAGAATATTTTAAGTACGATAATTTAAAACACATTTACACATAAGAAAATTTTAAAAACATACCTCTAATGAAATAATAAAAATGAAAACAAGTTATATATAGTGATAAAATTTTATTTACAAATTTCAATAAGATATATATTTTACATGCTGATACATTTGTGATTTTAATAATGTTAACATTCCTTGAAATATTGTTTAATACAATCTATATTTATATTAGTATATGTACAATTACATGTTGGCGAATTTATTGCTGAAAGTCTTTTATCACTTGTTTTTGTTAATTTATACACTTTGTTATTATTTTGTAATTGATTAACAGAAGAGTTTTTCTTTTCCATTATTACTATTTCACAAGTTTAAAATTGCATATTATATTGTAAATCTTTTTGTAAGAATAACTCTGTAATTATCTGAATATTGTCTTTGTTTAACAATATGTTGTATAATGCGTATGTAAATGTCCAATCATCAGTTTCAATAACACAATGCACTGTTGCAAATTCTTCATATAAGTAATCAAAAACTTGCACATTAACCATAGCACGCCGTGCATTATAGCATATCATAGTCTAAAGTAATACACTCATGTTCATCTAAATTAGCGCTGTTTTCAAAACAACCGTAACACAAACGTTTATGCTGTGGTTTCCAGCGTGCAATACATAATAACACGCACTGTTCATCTATAGAAACAGAAGAACACTGATATTCGCAATGGTCGTACACATTTAGGGAACGACATTGGTACTCACAGTATGGATTGTTGATACACATTTTTATCGTGCTCAAGATATGCTTCTCTTACATCAGAAATATGATCATCATTAAATGTAATCTCCTGATATGTATAGTTAAATTTGTTTATAAGATGTGGAATAATGTTTACGTCTATATATTTCACATGAATCTTTAGATATTGTTTTAATATTTCTTCACGTGTTGATTTCTTAATTAGGAAATTCCACACAATCGTATTTAATTCTTCATCACTTTCACTTACACATTTATGCTGGTTCTTTCTCACTACGAATTGCACAACTTTCACAAAGTAATGGTTCAGAAAGTTTATATTTCTCAAGTAACTGTTTTACACAAACTTCACTTACTTCATTAGGAGTACAACCACACTTCACATCATTGAACATCAGAGTGTCATTAGAAATTGTATTTCCATCTACCACTACTACTTCCACTTCAAAGGGTATTTCATTTGGGTATCTGAAATTTCGTCTATACACAGCATCGTCTATGGCAATTTCTTGTGTTGGATAAATAATCTTATATCTTTCAGCGTCTTCTTCAGGAATGTCAGGATCATTTGGATGTACAAGAATAATTTTCTTTTGTTTTTCAAGTTCAAAACGTTTTTTACGTGCTGAAATGTATTTAGACTTTACATGTTTACTTTGCGATAAGGAAAGATTGGTTTCAATTTCACCTTTCCTTTTCTTATTATGAAAAGAAGAATATGTTCTTACTTGTTTAACATTATGCAGGTCTTTATTTATTTTTCGCTTTGCAACCACTGAAATAGCTACCTTTTGACTGTACATCTTAACACCATATCACCCACATTATTTGTGCTAGTACAAGTACACGCATGCCCAGGATTTATAGTGCAAGGGTAGGGGATGCGCGAAACAAATGCGCATAAAAAAATATGAATATTTTAAAAGTGGTTCCCCATTGCAATATTTGTTTACGTATTGAATTAGATTCCTTGTATTTTAAATATCAAAAAAAGATTTAATTCGATATGTCAGACTAACTTCACTTTTATTTTGATTGAATATAATAATTTAAGAATTACATTAATTATATACATGATCTTATGAAAATATAGTGTGAGAAAGCATGATTTTTATTCATACAGATTTAATTGGATGACAATTCAGTATTTGGATGTTACAGTACTATATCCATTTGTAATGTTTCATGATACAACACATATACACAAAGTAAAGAAATATACATGTAACAGTAAACATATACGTGTAACGGTTGACTTATGTTTGGCTTATGTCGCACGTGTATGGAAGAAGGTATCATTGGTTGCACACATTGTGACGCCCAGCGTGTCTTAACAGACACGTATTGTTCCCCAGAACTTCATAAAGCGTTAAAGGCTGGATATAAAATTCTGCAAATTATTGAAGTATGGGAATTCGAACTCTTCGGTTCTGAGCTTAGTCATTTAAATACTTTGTCTACGTGAATTCTTTTCTTCAAATGAAGCAGGAAACTTTAAGATTTCTACCTCATATCAAACCAAAGGAAACATAGAAAAATACATGAAAGAGTATCATGTACATGAAGAAATAGAATTAATGGAGGATAACATTAGGACGACCCCGTGCATGAAACACATTGGAAAAACAATCTACACTTCAATGTACGGAAAATGTACATAACGATCAGACTTACTGCAAAACAAAGGATTTTGTTTTACTTGCTGTTAAGGCAATGCCATGCTACGGGTGTGAGGGTAAACATTGTATTATATGTAAAGTTACTGCAGACGATATTCTAGCGTTTTGGGTGTGTACGGGCTATTGTATTGAAAAGTTGCAAGTCCGCAAAAGATATTGTTGATTTGTATCGTGTGAACTTCTTTCGGAAAGACAATATGCTGAAAGCTGCGCGTGAAAAATTTAGTGAATTTTTGTCTGCAGGGAAGATTACAGGCTTAACTGCTGATGATTCCGACGAGTTATTGGGTGTTTTCCGGGGGTTAGTACGAGTTTTGCACCAGAATATAGTACAGGCTCTATATTGGAACTTACATTGTATGGTGCAGGCACACGGGATTACTTTCGGATTGCCAATAGTAAAACTAAGCGCTATCCTTATTTTGGTCTGCGTGGAAAGGAAGTTACCATTGAATGTATGCGCACTACTGGTATCGAAGACCCGCAAACAAATGTTCGCTCATTATTCGAATTTGTACAAGAGCATACGCTAAATAGCGTCGATAATGATATGTATATCGGTATTAATATTGAAAGTTCTGCGTCGAAATTAAACAAACCGATGTACATGACATGACGTCCTAAAAAGGAATAGAAGCCCGATATATTGTCCCATACAGATGAATATGTTTTAAAAAGTAATGAACATTTGGAAAGAAGGTGGATCCACATTGCTAATCCATGCGAGGGACGGATTCAGAAACCGTGGATCAACCAAATATGAGGATTATGCAACGCTTTTGGAAAAGTGTATCATCCCAATGGAGAAAAATGTCTATTGTCTTCCTAAGGCTATCATTTTCGGTAAGGCTAGGGTTGATCAAAAATATGAACAACTGTATAAACTAAAGAATCATCCTGAGCGATTGTTGAAGCAGGCTAAGGATTTGTGCAATGATGCCAATGTTAGTATTGAGCATCAACATGGTTCTACTATTGCAGATGCGAAGAAGTTCGAAAACAAACTAACCTCTCAATACCAGATGGTAATTTATGAGAACAAAATGAGTTAAGAGTATAATATAGCCGTGAATTAAAGCTGGCAAACAAAATTTACATCTTGTATGAGGACCAATTGATAACTAACATACATAAACGTTTGGAACCCAATGATTTTTGTGGTTATTCTTTGTAGGATCTTAAATGTATTATAGTGAACATCTTACTATCACTTATTTAGTAAAAAATTTCTATTCATTCTTACATTATGAAACTTTTAGCAGATGCTAACAACTCCTCAAGACTTATAAACACTTATTTCCCAAAATAATTCTAGCAGAGGAGTATCTTTCAATATTTTAAATTGGGTTGTACAGAGTTTTCATTTTGTATTGGTGTTAATCAGTTCTTCTTTTGCAACATTTACCACTTTCTTCGCATCATTATCTAAAGAAATGTTTAAAATTATCGCACTATACCGAACTATACAGTAACCATTTTCAACTTTCTTAGACAATTACGGCAGTAAGATTCATTTGTTATCTGTTTTTCACGCTCACAGAAAAAAAATCAAGTCATACCAAATCCTTCTTACACTTTGTGTGTGTAATACGCCTACAGAATACTGACAAGATCATTCAACGAATCACAGTTCTATCATTTGTTGGATTCTTTCAATCGTGAACACATTTCAAAGTTTTTTTCTATTCATAACATTGTACTTAACTTAAAATCTTTTTGCAAGAATATTTTTATCAATTGTTGATTAAATGTATCATTATGAACTGTTGCATAAAGTACCGTCATGCATCTTCTGAAACTGAAGCACAATTTCATCTTGCATTCGTTTTTGTCCATAATAAAACTTATCATATTTGTCTTCAATATATTTTTTATCTAACGGAATAGTCATGGTTTATTTCGCTCTCTTGTACATCCACTGCAAAGTACCAAACTTCTTCTTTTAGATTCTCACATTGAAACGTATTTATTAAACATTGAATGCTTATGCGAATGTTATTGCAGTATCAGTGGCACACATCTTCACTGCTAATTTCATTAGACATTTTTCACTTCTAATCTTTAGCACTGACAAAAAGATCTCTCTATTCAAACACTTTTTGTGAAAATACTGTCTTTTTATATAAAACAGTACTAAGTTTTACCGTAGTGTATGAAATACAGTCACACATAGATTCATCCTTTCTTAACTGCGGTATTTATTTACTTTACTGACTTCGTTCTAGAACTTTCAACCGATCTTCTATTGTTTTTTTTATTTGGAAGGCTTAGTTAAAACAGGTTTGAACAAGTATGACCCTCAATCTGACAGTTTGTATTACCAATAGGGTACACTCTTTCATGAATATGTTACTTTAAAATACTTTTCTAAGTTCAATGAAATACTTTGCGACCGAATATTCACATTTCCGCTTTCACAGTATTCACTTAATTATTTTTCATCGTATTTGTGTTCACAGAACGAATTCACATTATATAGTGAACCAGTAATATTATATTTTGTTTTCGTTTTAATAAAGATTATCCCACATATACTGTTATATAAAGCATTTAAAAGTTAAAGAAGAGGTTTTAATATTGTCTGTCTACTAGATTCTCCTATTCTTAAGTAGTCTTTGCACTTCTCATTTTCGAATATTGATTATCTTAAGCTGTACCTATTCATCATTTTCTTACTTTTGACCATACTTAAATCTCTCTGATGCTGAGTTTCCTACTTTGTCCACACTCGTCCCATCTTAATAGCCATTTAAGCCTTAGCGGTTTACTCCCCTTTCTGTTTGCTTTTCGCATTGCCTGCAATACAATACGCTATTTCCTGCGTAAAATTCAACAGAGTTGTCAACCGGATGGGGGTAGTTGTTCTACTAATGCAGGAAAGTATGTGCACAGATAACTACAAAAACAATACCTGAAAATAATACTGGTCATAGGCAAGATCAAATGGTAATAATAAATTGTTTAAGGATCTGGGAAGTGAACTTTGTGCCGGATAATATTGTGTTCGTAACTTTTCTTGGGAATTTTCCCGCTTTCCCTCACAGTTTTCTTTATTTCATCATTTCCTTTAGCCTAATTTTCGACGGCTCCCAAGTAAGAACATAAGTGTACCAAAGGCATAGCCTGAAAAGTCTTTATATGTGTGTGCATTTGAGACATGGGTCTACAGTTTAAAGTGGTATAACAACTACATGAGCTCCCAGCGGAAATCGAACCATGGTCTCCCGTGCTCAAGGCGTATATGCTAACCATTCAAACGCGAACAACTTTACAAAAACACACACACATATATATATATATATATATATATATATATATATATATATATATATATATATTGTTGAGTTGATATTGAGTTTATCGTCCCTTTTAGCAGCGAGGCGTGGACCTACTGATTAACGTGGAATCCGAACTAAATGAGCTCCCACTGGGAATCGAACCCGGCCCAAGTAGCACACTTATGTCATAACAACGTCAAATGTTGGTCCTTAAATTCCAAAAGACATCAAGCGAAGAAATATGGCGTCATTTGTTACGTTAAATAATGGTAACAAATATAACGGAGATACGACATGTGGACGTCTTTTAGGCCGCGGCTCTATTACTTCCGAATGCGATTGCGAATTTCCCAGCACGTGTAAATAAATTAGAGAGGCCTCGACTAGTTTCGACCAGCAAATTGCGAAAACCGACGAAAAGATGCGAATGATCCCAACCTTGGGATTGTTCCTCCGAATACGTGCGAAGGAGAATTGAGCGCTACGAGAGAAATAAATTTTGTTTTGCGTGAAAGCAGACGACGTTGCAAGGTGCGGAGATAAAATAAAAAATAAAAATTAAGATGGAAGTAGATGTTCATGCTTTAATGAATTGTGCTTTTGATAAAGTTGCATTGTGGAACCAAGCTTATCCAGATTATCACAAACGACAGGTCGCGAACAAATTATGGGCAGATGTAAGCAAGGAACTTGGCGTGGAAGGTATGTATATTTTTCTTTGTTTTGTCTTTAAAATATGAAGATTTAATTAATACAAGAACCCCAACTTTTTATTCAATTTATATTTCCTTTTTGTTCCTCAAGTGATGATTTTAGGAATATACGTAATTATTGACAAATATGTTTGAAATAGCAAAAACGGTTTCTTTTACTCATGGAGAAAAGTTTCTTAGAAAGTAGATTGATTCTGTAATCTCTAATTTTATTTAGTTAATTTATTTTCAAGTGAAAATAGTAGCGGTTACGACGAAAGCACTACAAGACACGCTCGAACTGCGCATCGATAAGTAGGGCCCTTTGAAAAAATATAGTAGAGTAGGGTAAGGTAAAGTAGAGTAAGATATAAATAAGTAGGGTAGGGTAGGGGTTAGCTTAAGGTTAGGTAAGTTTTGATCCATTTTCATAAAATTATTAATGTGTAATTTCTCCTTTCTGAGTGAGTATACCTGCTGGAGCGGGCGTTGTAAATTAGCCCGTGCATAAAACACAAACCAGTTTGTGCTAGGTGGCCACTGAAAAGCACAAGTGCTATCTAATTGAGACAGGGTAGGAGTGCAGCACAAAAACCCGAGTGACAAGGGTGCGTCCGTTGGGAGCAGGTGCGTCAGCGACGGGGGTTATGCGCATAAACGATGATAGTGGAATAGCACACTAACAGGCAGTTATTCCGAAGTTGGTCGTCCGCCTAGGTTTTGGCTAAAAGTGTAATAATTGGTTCCTTTCTTTACCAAAGTTTTACATTTAATTCACATAATAATGCCGAGTGGAAACGGGTTAGTGCCCCGCAGGGCACGTTGTTTTCTGTTTTTATTACAGCTAAATGGGAAGAGGGGCCTGTGTTCTAGAAAATTGCTGCCTTGTTCGTTATGTCACTTACCGTTACAGTAAACAATATAACTTTCTCCACGTTTCTTTATAGTTATTTGCTTACCACATTCTCTACAATTTATTTTTAGGTTTATTAAGCCATGACTTTTACTTACTTTTAATTGCTTTTCCTGATTATCACCAGCAATGTTTTCAAAAACAAATGCTCATTACATTACCATAATCAGGAAATGCTCATTACATCACTACATTACCTACCATGAAGTAACCTTGCGCCAAGTAGTTCCCTCCGCTTGCCAGATAGTTCCACGTTTAAAACTGTTTATATAAGAAAATAAACACAACTTTCGCTTTCCTTATACATTATGAAGCACACGAACAAGCAAATTTATTTCTTGCCGGTAAATTTTCAAAATTTTACTACTGTAGATACGGACGACCAACTTTGGAACTTAACCCCACCCAACACATACAATGCTTTCACTGTTACTCAAGATTCATTTTAATATGCTGTGCAGTGTGCACTGACAGTAATTACTTATATTCACATTGTTATTCCGTATGGAGCGGGCATGTCAGCGACGGTGGATATGCACGTAACCGAGGGTAGTGCAAAAATTTTATATCCCATACAACTATGCCTTACATCTAATATAGCTTTACTTCACTCCTGTGGTTCTGCATCATCACTTTACATAATGCCTTGAGTTCATAATAGCTTCGTTACGGAGTACTATGCATTACGTATTACGTATTTCTACCTATGATAAATATTATAATAGATGTAAGGTTCCGATATATAGTTACATGTAGATTGCTATTGTAAACTGAATCAACATATAAATAACATAAGTGTTTGATGCCTTCCATTTCAAATCAGCCAAAAAAAGTACCATCACCATCTCAGATATTTTTGAAACTTTTTTTTATTGCAACCAGACATGTTTTTTCAATGACCCGTATTTTTTGTGTTCCCGCCAAGTAATGGGCCATCAAAACGGGAAGTACAATTTACGAATTTTAGAGGACATGGAAAATCGTAAACTTCGTAGCCTCACCATTCAGCTATGGAGACAGATAGTTATAATTCTTGTTGTGGTATGTACACTCGTGATCAAAATTATTGTCGCATGTCTATAAATATGTTGTTTTAGGAATATAATTTGATAACGAATTCGTCCGGTATTTCTTATAATGTTAGTATGTGTATAATCGGGAAAGACATGTATGTGGCAAATTTCATGTCAAAAGAGCAGTACATAAGAACAATAAAACTTTCTTGTCCATTTAGCAACATTTTGTTTTACTCATTCTAATTTTCGTGTTTGAAATTCTTTTCCTCTGAAATTTACTACGAATATACATTTCCCGATTATACATGTAGTATCAGTATCAATAGTACCCTGCAAAATCATTATCAAATTATATTCTTAATGATTATTATTAATGATTATTAAATCATTATCAAGGAGACAGTTATAGATATGCGACAATCATTTTGGACATGAGTGTATATAGGGATATGAATAAAATATATTTTATTATAGTTTGGTTTGCGCATGCATATCTGTTGGTACATAAATTAACAAATGAACGTCAGTTTATCTGAAAAGTCAAAGTTTGCGATTTTTTTCGAGCACTTGCGGTTCGAATTTTAAAATTCTATTTTACGGTTGGTAAGACCTAGTTACCCGCTTCTCGAAAAAAAAATGTATTGCTTCTGTGTGCAACCGTTTTGTCGCAAGACATTCGAGAAACCGTCAAATTTTCAAAAATCATCTTTTTCGAAATCACCATAATTTAAAATCCTGAAATGTCAAATTATTCAACTTTACATGAATAATAAACACACCAAATAGCATTCTCGACCAATGCTTCATGAATGAACTACAGCCTCTTGAAGTTAGCAAAGTTTCATTAACTTTAATATCGCCGTTGGCAACACTGAAAACAATGAAAGTGCAACAATTTGGTTATGTTTGTGGTTCACATTCATTAAATAAAGGAGAAAAGTTTCCTGGCTCCTTTTTATTATTTTGATCAAAAAGGCTCTCTGAAATAATATGATGAGCTTCCCCCTACTCCTCCTCCGTTTTCTTAAACTGGTGTAACCTGAGATGAAAATTACGATTACGAAACAAATTTTAAACTTACTTAAAATGGTTTTCGGAAACAAAGCTTCACTGATTTTTTCCACACTGAAGTAATTATTTGCCTGCTTAGTGTCTTCTTCGCTAATAGCATGCAACCATTTCAGATGCTCCAATACGTGTTGGTGCACTCACAACTCGTAGCACGTTGTCGATAGTCACAAAACACATATTCACTTCTCTTATTCTCTTCTGGAAACCTGTACCCTGTTGAAGAACCATGTGGAAACAAAGAAAAAAAATGAAATGAAATATTGGGGTTTTACGTCCCACGTTTATGCCGGTTAGGCTAAAGGAGACGGTGATTATGAGAAATGAGTGAAATGGTGGAATGAAGAAAGTGGGAGGAAACGGGAGAACTCCTAGAAAGCCCACGAGCACGGTGTTTGTCCACCACAAAGTTCACACGGCGCGAGCTGGGATCGAACCACGGACCCCAAGCACCGGAGGTGAACGCTCTACCACTGAGCCACCGCGCCACCTTGAAACACAAAGAACACTTTAATTTCATGTAATTTATGATTTATTGATAATATTTCTGCTATCCATCACTGGTTATCATATATGTATGTAACAAAAGTTCATTTTTCCAGATTTCTTAAATCTACACTTTGAATTGCAGAAGCTCGATTTTGGGAAAAGCGTGAAGTTAGTCCGTGATGACCCGTTACTGCAATAAAAGCCAAAGATGACTTCGATAAATACCAGTTACCGGTCACACACTTTCCCATTTTTTTTTTTTTTTGTTTGTTTGTTTAATTGTCGAATTCGGTTCTTGAAAACAAGACGAGAGTAATACTCGGAGTTGATACTTGCGTTATACTCACGAATTCTTCTGCAGGTTTAGGGGCCGCGGTGGCTCAGTGATAGAGCGTTCACCTCTGGTGCTTGGGGTCCTGGGTTCGATCCCAGCCCCCGCCAAGTGAACTTTGTGGTGGACAAACACCGTATGCGTGAGTTTTCTCGGGGTTCTCCCGTTTCCTCTCACTTTCTTCATTCCACCATTTCATTCATTAGTCATCATCACCGTCTCCTTTAGCCTAACCGGCATAACCGTGGGACGTAAAACAAAGATTTCATTTCATTTTCATTTTTCTCCTGCAGGTTTAATACTGTGAATCTGTTTTTCGTTTTGCCATGTTGCCATATTCTTATCCCCCCTCTCTCCCCAATACGTCGCAGAGACCCTTACCACGGCCGGTTTCACTGAAAAGCCACTGCTTTATCGGACCTGTCTGCGTTTTGGACATCTGAAAGCAATTTTTAAAGTGGAATGCAGCACTATCAGAAATCACTGAAACGGTTCGGTAAATTGTAGACACTTATTTTCACGTATTCGAACCTTTTTCTATAACTTATATTTTCGCTTTTCTTCGAGTATTTTTAGAATCTTATTCATGGCTATGAGTTCAAGCCGAATCGTGTGTTTTGTCGTCGCTTATTACAGCAAAACTCTCAGTTGTTTCATAATAATATATCACTCCCGTAAAGAAGGAGATTTGTTCGTTTCTTCAGTGAGCACTCTGAACTTCCTCTTCCAGAATAACAGTCCAGTTTAAGCGAAGTCCACAGGCAGTAAAATAGAATTTGTATCTTGAAATTTTACACGATGCTTTGCGGTAGCATTTTTTTACACTTTCTTTGTTGCACTTGCATTGTTTTCACTGTTGCCAACTGTGACTTCAAAGTTAACGAAAGTTCGCTAACTTCAAAAGGCTGTAGTTCGTTCATGAAGTATTGGTCGAGAATGCTATTTGGTGTGTACATTATGATGTACAGTTGAACTATCTGACAAAATTTAAGAATTTTAAATTATGATGTTTTTGAGAAAATGGCGATTTTTTAAAATTTGACGATTTCTCGAATTTTTTGCGATAAAACGGTTGCACACAGAAGCGATACATTTTTTTTTGGGGGGAAAGCGGGTAACTAGGTCTTACCAATCGTGAAAACGGAATTTAAAATTCGAACCGGAAGTGCTCAAAAAAGCACAAACTTCGACTTTTCACATTAACTTACGTTCATTTGTTAATTTATGTAGAAAAAGATACGCATGCGCAAACCAAACTGTAATAAAATATAGTTTATTCATATCTCTATGTACATACCACAACAAGAATTATAACTCTTCATGTCTCCATTGCTGAATTGTGAGGCTCCAAATTTGACCATTTTCCACGTTTTCTACAATTCATGGATTGTACTCCCCGTCCTTGATGGCCCATTACTTGGCGGGAAATTTTTTTCCCACAAAAGAAAGAAAAAGGTCCCAAAATTAAAATATGTCTAGTTCCTATAAATAAAAGTTTGAACAATATCTGAGATGGTGACGGTACAATTTTATTTTTTATTTATTTATTTATTGTTTTGCTTGAATTGAAATGGTAGGCACCAGATACCAAAAAGGATATCTAATTTAAGTTAAAAACAACTTAAGTTTCTCATTAATTTTTAGTTACTATAAAGATGTGACTTAAAATTTGTAAAATACTGTACATTTTTTTTTTTTTTTGCATTTTCTTTTTCTATAATAGATTATTAAAACACATGGTACAAAACATAAGAAATGTTTATTAAGTATTGACCTGTTTCGAGAGATCAGAAAAAATGAATACGAGCTGGTTTTGGAATGAAAATGGTGTTCTTTATGCTATGTATTGGGTAGTTCTGGAAGTGAGTATTTATTGAATGTTTTTTATTATTATTATTATTATTATTATTATTATTATTATTATTATTATTACTATTATTATTATTATTATTATTATTATTATTATTATTATTATTATTATTCGATATGCCCATTAAATCATATAGTTGAGACTATTGTATTAATAGAAAGTTGAGACTATAATATTAATAAACTTTCATAGAAATAGGCACTAACTATACATTTAAATAGGAAGAAAGGGTCAAATAAAATTTACTGTAGGCAGCCAATGACACCTCAAAATAAACAAACTTTTGTTTTTTATAATATATCGAACGTAAAGGAACGACATTGGTTGATTTGGCGCTGTATTGATGCATTTCGAAGGAAAAAAGAGAAGCAGGACACGAGGCAATGCTTCGAGAAGACGATCCGCCCAAGAAAAGGAGAAAAGGAGAGCTCACGTCGTGGTTCGGATTCCACGTTAATCAGTAGGTTCACGTTTTGAATAGCCTTTCTGTTTACGGGACGTTAAACTCAAAATCAACTGAACTGAAAGAAGAAAATATATTCAAGCTGATGAAAGAATTCGCCGTGCAGAATTTTGAAACTGTTGACATTGCAGAATAATGCTGGATTTGGCCCATAATTCCGTCATGGCAATTGTAACATAAGACAAAGTAAATTATTCAATAGGTATATTAGATTTCACTGTTTACTTCTTGTTTCACTGTTGTTTCCTTTCCAATTATCTGTGTTGCAAATACGTAGTAATAAGCAGTAATGCAGTGTTATGAATTGCTATTAAGTTATGAATATCCTTTACGTTAGAGATATTGTAAAGATAACTTCACAGAAGTTTACTTTGGGGTGTTGTAGGATGCCTACAGCAAATTTTATTTTAGCCCAATATAGATTCATGCTGAAAAAAAAAGTTCTGCATGTCATTGTCTCCGATTTTCCTGAAATTAGGATATATCATTCTAAAAACAAAATAATTAGACCCATTTTTCTGCATTATACAAAAAATAGAACTAAATTAAGCATTTGTTGCAACTGAGACTTTTAGTGACTGTTTGCCATAGGACTATAACGTAACGAAAATTTAGAGTTTTGAAGATGGCATTTTAAAGAAAATTTGCATCAAATTTAACCTTTCCGAACTTCTTAATTTTAGGTTGTGCAGTTATTTTTTTTTAGAGTTTTAGTGATATTAGTGCCTATTTTTAAGGCTTTTAGTACGTAATCATCCGGTTTCTATTTTTTAAATGCATTATAACCCATTTAAGTAGAATAACCTATTTAGATATACGGCTTTGCGTCCAAACGTCCTGCTCCGGTATCACAGGGTGGTATAGAAGCAGAGGGCTGGTGTTATTTATCACTAGCCTTTAAGATATATATATAAGTGAACATAGTGAGAAGGACCACATATAGTTCTACCTTATTAATTTATACAGTATGGTGCTAAATTCAGTGTACAAAAGCAGAGGGGTGATTCCTTAGGATTTTTAGATAGAGCACATACTAGTTGCTAAGTGAAGTCTTGACCCGACTTTGGTAGGTCCCATAGTTTTGGAGCTGTGGACCTTTAGAATTGATTTTTTTCATGTTTTCGGCAGCTTATGACACGTGAACGATGGGCTTTTCGCTCTAAGTTTATTGGAACTGTTTTGTTTGTTTTACTCTCAGGAAACAGTCCTCTGCTTTTGTACGACGAATTTAGCGCCATACTGTAAGTATCGTTAAAAAAATGTAAATATTAAGCTACCCTTAATCTGCACTTTTTAAAAAAAGTTTATATCTATTATTTTATGGCAGGCATGCAAATAGCGGAGTTGGGATTAGGGCGCCAGAGTCCAGCGGGCAAGCTCTGTGTCGGTTTTCTACATTATTTATTTACAAATACTGAACAAAAATTCAGAATAAATTAAATCTTTTAAAAGTTTTTTTTTTTCTTTTTAATTTTTTAAAGTGAGTTTATCTTCTTTATCTCTTAAGTCGAAGCTGGAAATATAAACCACCGAATGATTTCTGTGTATGAACTCTGTCAAACTCGTAACCCAGCTGAGTTACTTTCCTTCCTTCGCTCAGTAATACTCATGCATCTACAGTTTCCATTTTCATCCTAAGTTAAGTTTATTATGTTCTGTAATATCATTATTTTAAGTTTGGTTCATAGTTTCAATTCTATATCTACACTATAACTTTATTCAGGGTACCAAATTTCAGTGACAGTTATTAAGATATTTAGTATATAACTTCCAAAAGTATAGGAAACAATGTTTTAGTATTTTGGATAGCCTGAGGTAAGATATATATATATATATATATATATATATATATATATATATATATATATATATATATATATATATATATATATATATATATATATTGTTATGTATGATGTTTTGTTGTTCTGAGATTGGCGTAGCAATTGTGTACACTTTCTTTTGTGAAATCGGAATTGAGATCACTCTTCACTCTCCACCCAGTATTACAAAGTTGGTTCGGAGTCCAACTCCCTTTTAGCCTCGGTCACGAAAACGTCTTTGGCTTACTAGTTCGAAGATGATGAGAAAGTGCACTATCAGTGGTAGAGCTTGGTACTAGAAATCGAAACCCAGGTAACATATGAAGACTGTGAGTTGAATCTAATTAGGTGGGATAGCTTGACTAAATCAAAGAGACCATTTCACTTGACTGTTTATTAAAAAAAATAAAAATAAGAATACAGATGAATTTAACAAAATCGGTTACTTGGAATTACAACTTGGTAATTTTACTACATTATCTAAGTGGGAGCACAATCCCTATAATACTCAATGGGTGCTAGAAGGTTTTATGCTAAACCGCGATTTATTGAAAATAGTGAAATAAGAACTTCGTACATCGCAACTTGCATTGGCCCGAAGGGAAAACTATTAATTCTTGAAGAGGGAATTTGGTCTCAAATTGAAGGGACTTTGTATTTGACACGAACATTCTCAAAGTGCTCATCTCGCGTTAAAGGGGGAACTTAGAAAAAATAATCACATACCTGTTGTTCTACTAAGCGTCCGGGTCTTGGGAGCACACACACTCGTCGATGTTCCACTGTAGAATCAACCGGAGCGGCGAACAGGCCTCGTTTATAAAGGCGTTTCGTCCCACGCATTTCTGCCAGTTTTGACGTAGCTCGAAGGCGACGTCACGAGCCTCATCGAGCATGGGAGAGACTTCTTCACGCGCATGCTCAATAGTGGTTAAGACGTCTAGGTTTTTCTATGATTTTTTCTCTATCACGCCGGGATTGAAATTCCTATTTTATATTTATTTTTACAGTTTTATTTTACACCTAACTCTAACTAAATAATAGATTTCCTGTATTTATTGCTTTCGTGGTATTCCCTAAATATTTCATCTAGGTCCCAGCTCTGTGATCTGAGTAAAATCAAAGCCAGGGTCATACCACTAATACATGCGTGTGGATTGGTGTCAATGAGGCATCAGGTCACTAATGCAATCTGACCCTCAACTGACTCCGTTCTCCCTATCTCTCTTTTCCTTACTACACACACAATTTGAAAAGCGCGGGCGTCTGACCCCATAATTTGGGTCCGGCTTAGGACTTCGAGGCACAACTGTGTAACAGTTATCCGCCGACCTCGGTAAAAAAAATAAACAAAAAAAATGTCGAAAGTTATCTTTCTGGCATTTATGTTCAAGTATAGAAACGGTTGTCCAAGGCAAGTTGCTGGGAGTTAAAGGGTTAATATAGAACTGGCCTTACGTCAGGCGCTAGGAAACTAAAAACAAACGTTCTTGAGGGATTTGGTGATTATGCACGACTAAACTGCAAGAGAGCGGGATTGTAAGATTTCATGTGTCTTAACTAACTATAGTAATTTTTAAATGTTACTCAATTCCATTAACAAACTAGTAGACTAAAACTATGTAGGATGAAACCTTACAATCGTGGATTCCTTCTAGCTTATAACTATCAAAAGGTTTCGTATGAACTCACAATAGTATTTTTTTTAAAACCAATTCCTAACCATATTATTAAGCATGACTTCGAACCGATTATGAGTACCACCTCTAGTATTATAAAGAAAATTAAGATTTTGTGAGTTTACTGATTTGTTAAGTGCAATCGTATTTACTGTACTGAGTACAATTATAGTTATACGTGCTAAATGTGATTGTCTCAGGCTACTAAGTTTATTCAACTATAAAGGAAAGAAGTTTAACATTAAATACACTTAAACAAAAGAAATAGAGTGAAGCGCTTTAAGGTTGGACTGTGATGAACTATAAAATTACAAGAGTAGTTTTCATTGTTTATAGTATAAACCAGATGGGAAAAACATGCAATGATCTAGACTAGGACACTCAATTGTGTTGCTTGAATTTTTTTTTAAATTATTGCGGGGTTGTGCCTTACAGTTTGTGAACAACATTTCTTATGTTGTTTCAATATACCCGTTATACTTCATAAATCATAGGCTATACTCTACTTTCCATAATCAAGTGAATATTTTATAACCTGTAATGTATTTAAAGTATTTGAGTACTCCATGACATATCTGGTAATATATTTATTTGTAACCTAGAAGCGATTGCATATTAAAGGAATAAATCGCATATGTAAAATAACTTGAGTAATTAACAACTAGCGATTAAAACATTTGCTGAATGCTTAATAAATGTTATAAATGCGTCTATACGCAATTTATATTAAACTCATTTTAATGTTATCGAAGAATGAATCTCACATTATTAGTTATTGCTCTTTATAATGATAATGCAATAAATGTAATATATTACCAACTTACTGTATAGCTCTGTTCTATACAGGGTAATCATAGTATGTACATGTGTTTTTCTAAACTTCTACTCAGCTTGATTGCTATTTCGACCTCGATTTTGGTTTCTCTCATCCTGTGTGGTATGCAATACACTATACACATTGATTATTTCTACGTATACTGACAATATACAGACATTACAACTGATTGGTGCGATTTAGCGCACCTAGAGATTTGTATGCCATTACTTTAGCTTTTTTTTTCATGAGTGGTTCTGTTAGCAAAGGGGGAGTCTGAATGGTTAAAATACTGACCCTATGGTTAGTGTGTTAGCTTATGCCCTAATGGCCTATGGTAATAACAGATACAAAGTCTAATAATCAGGGACGCAGCTATATTTGCTATACCGGAATACATGTTATTGCAGGGGACTACATAACGTTTGTTTATAATTAGGGGGGAAGGTTAGGGGGGGTTTATAGGTTAGTATTGTTGGTATTCCTATTATTAATAATATCTATTATTATTAATAATAGTATTAACGTATTTTATGTCTTTTTTTTATTTATTTATTTTAAAAAAAAAATACACACCGAAATTGAGAGGGATTTCTTTGCGGTTACAAAGGAAATTTTACGAAGTCAAGTTACATCATGTTTCATCATGTTAGTGGATCTTGTTGATTTATAGAATAGATTTTAAACGCAAAAGTTAACCACAACATAAGCTACGGTTGCTATGTTTTTATAACACACCGGAAGTATGTTCCGTTCTTTCTTTTAATTCTACTAGCCTTGACTGATAACAGGCCTCGATTTCCGTTGCGGTGAACTTTTCTGTTTTTAAATCTTAAATACATCGCGTAAGTGATTTAATTATACGGATAATAATTCTATATGATGGCGTCACGGGGACCTGTTGTTGAGCAACAGTTAAATACAACGTGCAATGGATAATTTAATAAATTACTTCCTTGTCTTTTTCGCTTCGATGTTTGCCAAAAGATAGCTATACAGAGGGTTCCAAAACTTACGGTTTTTTTAACATGGTGGAATGAAAATGTGTAAACCCGATTACCATACTCACATATAGACTTCTTTAAATGTCTAAAAACAAACTTGTGCTTTTACTTAACCAAACAATAGAAATTGAATTTTTTACATTTATACAATAACTGTCCTTGGTTTTTGGTACGTTAGATCGTGGTTATTACAATGAAATTGAGTTGTTTCATCTATTGAGAAAGTTTTAAAGTCTCTTGACATTGCTTACAATCTTCTTATGATTTTTCACAACGCTGATTTGAAAGGAGTTTTTTATTCCTTTTAATTTGAGTCTTATCAATTGTCCAATTTTCGTGTTTGTACTGATACGAGAAGAGTTTTTCACATGTAAGTCCTCACACTTACCACAATGAACTGAGGTAAGTCAATTGGAGTCTGTCCGTAGATAAAAGAGATTTTCTTGTCACAGTAGAAGTTTATAATTCTTAAGGCACAGAGAAAGTTCTGTATCCGGATGGAAGTTTAGATTTTAGGTCACTGTTGTCCACTAATAAACAGTGATGGATTGAACAATAATAATGATAATCAATTTCCATATCGTCCCTCTGGATCAGCCCTGGAGGGGGCTGACAGGCTGCCATCTGGATTCTTGGGTACCTCCAGTTACCAGGGAGGGGCCTTACTCTAGACATCACACTGGGTAGGCAATGGCTATGGATCTGCAATCAAGGAAGCTATTAGACTACATAATCATTAATGCGTTACATAATAACCTTGGCTTATGCGAAGTACTTGTTTATATAGGAAGTCCACCGAATCCTTCTTGTACTTGTTCATTATATATATTTTTTCCAACGGGGCTGACCACACATCACATGTAAGGAAGATATAGTAATCAATGGAACCTGCAGGGGTTACTCAATAATGAGGCTATTCGAAGATGAGATTCGAATACAGAATGTTTTTCAGTCAGATGTCCTAAATGTGCTGACCACACATCGTCAGAATCTAGGTACAGAAACTTGTTTAAATATTGTATGTGATTGTAGTAATATCACAAGAATCAATTTTGTACCATTGAACAATTAAACCGGAAGCCTAGAATTAAGTGTATGTGCGCTGACCACGCATTATTGTTAGGATGCCTCTTGTGTTCAGCAGTGACTGTGGATGAAGATCAAAAATAACGTCACGGTAATACAATTTCTTCTCAAATTGATTGATGTACCTAACTCGGTTTGTTTCTTTGTGAGTGGAATGATAATGATGGAGGAAACTGAATTGTTAAATATTCTTTCCACGTACTGTAATGATTAAAGGTTGATGAATCATATGGTGAGTAAACCCAAGGTACTTTACAAGAGGGGCAATACCTGGTTGGTTATGAAAACGTCAGGACGTAATGGCCATATTGACATACATTGGCCGTATATTTTGTTTTCAGATGTAGGCAGAGTGTTAAAAGGAAGTTTGAATTTGGCCAGCTTGGCGGAAATGAGCTAATTATATAGCTTGGCATAATGATAAGTGGCTTGTAAATTATCAGCTCAGCTGACGAATGTTCGGAGAGAGAGGGGAGGGGGTTTTGCATCGCAACTGAGCGAATTCATCTAGTATACTGTTACAGACGCCGGCTTCCGACCATGGACTTCTTAACATTGTCAGATAAGTATTTTTGCATTGTTTTCCTAATTTAGAGAATAAGAAGTGGTCAGTCGTTCGGATTTCTATGCATGAGTACAAGAAGTCTATTGTATACAATCTTTTATACCTTGAAATGTTAATAGTATCTACCTTTTTTTTTAAACTTTAACAAAGATTGTGAGATTCGAATTTAGGTTACTTTGTAAACCATAGAACTAATAAACAGAGTTGAAATTCAACAAGGTTTAATTAAATCTAATTCTACTTTTGCAAATATGCCAGTTACAATAATTAGTTCCAAAGTAACTTCAAAATTTCATATTACTCAATTTTAACTAAAAATTTAACACAAACTCAAGCAAAGAATATAATTTTTTTTATAAGTGTTTCATACTTGAAATTCATGGCTAGTTTTACACTTTATTACATTGTTTACACTTTATTGAAAATTCCAATTATATCAGACTGATATGAATTTGAATCGTGTAATATTTCCTAATTGTTAGTCATTTCTATTTTTACACCTTATTACACCTGTGTGTACCCATAGTGTTCAAGATAAGACGTATCTCACAATAGGGCAATCCAGCACTTGAGAAATTCTCAGTTAACGTGCATTTTTTTTTAAATTGTATGCGGAATTTCCTTTTTTTTTTTTACAAACTAGTGTCTCACTAAATTCTTGACAATATGTTATCCCAATTGTTGCAGATTTCTTGAAATAATATTGTAGGGTTTTGAGCTCTATAACGTTAATTATTGACAATTGAGGCCCTTCGAGGAGGCAGTCTTATCTTGTGCACATGGTAATTTGTTCATTATATTTGCAACCCTTTGTAGGTAGCTTAGTAAGAATAACAAAGAAAAACGTCAAATTCCCTTGTCAAAGTGAATTGACAATCAAGTGATTAAAATAACTATCTTTTAACAAAAATATAAAAAAGGAAAATGAATACTCAGTTATTTCCAAGGCGTAGGTCCTGTCACTGCTTTTACCTGGGCAGATTCTGCTACTTCGGCTCTGAAAGGAAGAACCTGAAACGAAAAATGCTCACACACACACATAGTATTATAGGTTGGACGCGGGGACGTGAAGTTAACTCTAGTGTCCCGAATACTTATTAGCCGACAATTAACGAACTTGGTAGTTAAGGCGTGACTGGATTAAGATAGTAGAGTTATCTTATTAAGTATGATGCTAATTATTGCACTGTGTTAATTATTAAGTATGATAACCAACGAGTTTAAATAAGAACTTAACTTTGTGGTTCATATTTTTTCAGCTTGTTGGAGTATACGTATTATCTGTTGCTCGGAAAACGCAAAGGAAGGAGAAGGGAAGGCTTACGTCTCCAAAGACACTAAGGGTAAGTACTATCTCCCTGAATTGTTAGTGTATTATTTTTGAAACATGCGTTTTCAATTTCTTCACGTCAGGCTACCAATTGGTTTTTCTAGTGAGTGTTAACTTAGTTGAGTGCTAACTCGAGTGCAATGAAATCACAGTTCATGTCCTGGGAGTATCCCATACCGATTGTTATTATTACGGAATTAAGGGAAAAACCACAATGAAAGAGAGTGACCAAAGTTACAATGTAACAGTGATTATAAGAAGTGCGTGTTGCTTTACTTGTGATTTTAGTAAGTGATTCCCTAAGGAGAAACAAAATCGTTGTTTAGTGTGTGTCACTCATACAAAAAGTGCTTGAGTCGGGACTCGATTTCCGACTTATCTGTTTCGTTAGCTACAATTGTTGCAACGATATTAATTTTGACTGGAATATTTCGGGTCTCGAACTCAGGACCTCTAGTGTAGGTAGTGATGATATGTGATTCACTAAGTGTCCATTGAAAGTATTTGATTCTAACCTACTTTTACATAACCACTTCAAATATAAACTTGCGCTCGTGAGGAGCGATAATTTAAATATAGGATAAAAGAAATGATCCATTAGGGGATCGAACCAGGAACCGCTAAGAATCAATTGTTTATCTGAGACTATGGTTTATCCCAATCGTGATGATTTATGAGGCAACATTATTATTATTATTCATTTCGTTGTGAAGTCATTTCCCTAGTTTCTTACTTATCTATTTTCCCGTTATAAATGTTGGTGTGTATAGAAGCTACACGCAACAACATCCTGAGTCCTTGTTACCAGCTGGACTCACTTCCGTCACCCGATAAGAGGTGATTTGCTTTTAGTTTTAAGGCAGAATGAAAGACGAGTGTTGAGGAAGTATCTGTGAACATTATAAATATTTGCATCAAAACAAAATGCTATTCGATTAACTTTTAATTTTTTAAAGATTACCCTTTTGTTTGTTTATTTTGACATTTTATTTCACTTAAAATTGTAAATACTGTCACGTTCATATATTTATATCCTAAAGTTCGTGTGCGCCATGCGCTGTTGTGAAGCAGTGTTTTCCACCTATTAAACAGGGCCGCTTATGAAGGGGGCCACCGAATTTTGAAAGTCTCCTGACTTATAGTTTTAAATCTTGTGACGGGTATAATCATAAGTTTTATTCTGAATAGAATTAAGTTAGTATATACCAGATTTATTTAAAACAAGTTGACAGAGCTCGAATATCCTTAAGATGTGTCCTTTAATTTATGGAAATCTCTATTATTCGAGTATCGAACCTAATTACGAAATGATGTACACGTACTGATTCGCTTCCAATGTTTTAATATTATTATTATTATTATTATTATTATTATTATTATTATTATTATTATTATTATTACTAATATTATTATTATTATTTTACTGTACCAGTGATAGCGTGATTTACTTCCACTCAGCGTTGTATTATCAGCGTTGTGTGCCTTTTAATTCAATCAAAGCTAAGATTTTAACTTGAATGAAGGCAGTTACACAGGGATGATTGAGAAACACGAGTATAGTGGTGTAGTGGTAGGGCAACATCTTGAATGTTACTATAGCCCACAATGGTGTCCATTTTGTAACCTGGACTTTACATAACATGGTGATAGTAATATAATCAAGTTAGGTACAATGAGCGGGTTCTAGCCCAATACCCAATGATGGGAGGACAGAAAAAAATGGGGGGGATCAATCTACCCCCAATATTCTTACGAAATACATATGGTAGCCTTAACACTAACTTAGGCTTATCTTGCCACAAAGAAATAATGATACAATATGATACTATCTAGTATTTTGATAAACATCACTGAAAACATTATTCTAAAATGAGCATCACTTTTAATGCTTGATCATAATTCAACATTAACTGAGCATAACTTAAAGGTAATGAAATCTTACTGACTAAATGTAGCGAAGTATAGTACACAAGTAGCTATTTACATTCTTTTAAGAAAATGAATAGCCGATACATACATAATTGTAAATACATTATGTACAATATGCGCAGTATGCTAGTACATTGCCGTAGGTTGCCAATAAATTGGTCATAGCTAAGTGATTGGTCATTTTTTTACCACAGCATAAGGTCACTTGTGTTCACCCAGAAGGGGTCGCAGAAAAATTTTCACTCTTATCTATGAATAGCAGCAGTAATAACAGCAGCAGCAGAGAACAACATGTCAGCGACTAAGGCGTATTTCTCCATATTTCGTTTTCTACTTTATTGTATTTTAGTATATTTTTATTTTATTTTTTTTTAAATATAACCAATATGCTTCCCGCCCGAACTACGCGGAAAAAAAATAAAATAAAAATAATAATTGCTCAAGGAAAAACAAATGGGGAAGCATGGTGTGGAGTAACCTATGTAAATGTCGGGTGGGGGGAATCCAGCTTCTCTTTTCCTCTCTCTCTCTTTTTTTTTTTTTTTTACAAGAAAGCAACCCGGAAGCATGCGTGTATCCTAAGTAGGCATAAGTTTGTAGCGGAACAACCCAGAACGGGCAATATTGACTTTGCTTTAATTTCCAGGTTAATGCTTTCCTAGACACGAAGAGGGAGAGCGGCGGATTTCTCGTAAGAGAGAAATGAAATAATCAGGCGGCGGCAACGGATGGAATCCTATACTGTGAATGAGGAGTTTAGTATACCATTCAGGTACACTTGTGCATACAAATGCTTGTGATCACTGACAACATTTTCTCTTTTCAGCTACGTCAACACCGGTGTTTTTTTCTTATAGGTTTTCCGTGTTTGACAGCATATTGGGAGTCGTATAGAGGAGGAAGAAAGGTAACTCATTCGTTGCCGGCAACATTCACACAAAGAAGAAGAAGAAGAAAAAAATCATATTTGCCCCAATATGTTGGCAAAAGATTCCTTTAGGTATAAACTCTACATAACCTTTCTTGTGACGCGTCAAACTTTTACCGCGGTATGGTAGTTATGATAGGGCCCTGATTCCAAAAATGACTTATTTGCTCCTCGATTCAAATTTAGCGCCGCCGACTAAGATGAGTTCCTATTCCCATAGTAGGCCATGAGTATCTAATGCCTTTTACAGCATCGAAGGGGGAAGAGGGAATGGATCCCAGGAAGTAACCTTTAGTTTTTGCCTGTCGAAGAGTTTACGAAAATATTTTTTTTTTTTTACAATTTCGCAACGT
Organism: Thermobia domestica; assembly: GCF_964235325.1. Classification (NCBI taxonomy): domain Eukaryota; kingdom Metazoa; phylum Arthropoda; class Insecta; order Zygentoma; family Lepismatidae; genus Thermobia; species Thermobia domestica. The sequence continues at coordinate 111,410 of NW_027655922.1, forward strand.
AGATTGGCTCTATCTATAGCCCTGTATGCAAGTGTTCCGGTATGCCAGAGGTCATGTGTTACTACATGTACTCCACTTTTTAGTGGTCTATAAGCTTTAGGAGACATTCTCTGCTATATGAGACATTCTATACACGCACTAGTGACTATACGTCACGCTTTTCCTCTTCTGTTGTTTTAAATCCGTTTCAATTGAGGCGACCAGGTCTCAGGAGCGACCTATATGTTACGCTTAACATTCATCGTCCTCACTATCGCTAGAATCTTCCGGCTCGCGTGAGCTGTCTCGGGGGAAATACTTCTTTAACCTTTCAATGGTTACAATCTGAGTGTGGTTAGGGTTTGCTACTAATTTAATTTTACAAGCATTTGTGGGAGAAATACTCCTTAAGTAATACGGTCCCATATACTTGGGTGTTAACTTTGGAGAAATATCCTTCTTAGGCAAATAATCTCTACACAACACTAAGTCACCGACTTTCAACTTAATAGGCTGTCTAGTACGATCAACTCGTAACTTAGTCTGCTGCTGTGTATGTGTCATAGCCTTCTGGGCTAGTTTACGGATTAACTTTAATTGTTTCTGATGTTCCTGTATTTTCGTGAATTGATACTGGGTGTCCAATTGAGTGGGAAATCTGGCCTTTTGACCAAAGACAATCTCATAAGGGGAGTATTTCCTAATAGGGGATGTTGATATATTATAGGCATATGCACACAAGCGGACATATTCCGCCCACTTAGTAGGCTGTTTAGTCGTGTACTTAGGAAACTTGCAATGACAGAGTTGAATTGCTCACACAGTCCGTTCGTTGACGGTTTAAATGCTGCAGTTCGAACATGTTTAATGTCAAATAAGTCATTTAGTTCGGCCATTATCGTTGAGAGAAAATTACTTCCTCTATCCGTCAGTACCTCTTTAGGGGGGCCAAAGCGCGTGATTAGCTCGTACAACATGGCTCTAGCCACTGTTGGTGCTTTAATATTTCGTAGCGGTACTAATATCGCGAAATGGCTGAGATACTCTATCATGACCAGAATATAACTGTAGCCTGCGCTACTATGTAGCGGGCCAAAAATATCTAAACTCCAGCGGGAAAACAATTCCTCTTTTACCGGTAAAGGGTGAAGAAAACCTTGTTTCTTTTCTCTAGGGATGTTCACCCTCCGACATTCGTCACAAGAGCGGACGTATTCCTTAACTATTTTCCCCATGTTCGGAAAATAGTAACGTTCATTTACTTTAGAATAAGTGCGAGAAAATCCCGTATGACCTCCGCACAGCGGAGACGAATGGGCCTCTTGTAATATGTCGGGAATAGCCTTTTCTGGTATCACTAGTTTCCTATCTTTGTTCATGACTCGATATAACACATCGTCAACTACAACATAGGGTTTTAGAGCACGATCAGTGGGGTTATCTTTCTTCTTTTGTATTAGTTCTCTAATTTTATCATCCTCTTTTTGCATTGTTTTGATATATATTTTGGGACATAACACTAAGTTGCACACGTCTGCACAATCTTCTTCTTGACCGAATTTGGAGGGTAACTCCTCCTTTAGCGGACATCTTGACAAGAAGTCGGCGGTCACGTTATTGCGGCCTTTGACGTGTTGAATCGTAAATTGATAGGGTTGCAAACGAATTGCCCAACGCATGAAACGAGAATTTAGCATCTTATTATTTCTGAGGTAATATATGCCGTGAGCATCGGTCCGCACAATAAAGGGACGGTCTGCTAATAGAAAGTAGAAATGCAAAATTGTCTTAGTAACTCCTAGCGCTTCGAGCTCGACCGTGGAGTAGTTGAGCTCCGCTGGAGACAATGATTTCGAAAAATAAGCTATTGGGTGTTCTTGGTTATCTTCTTTAATTTGTGCGACATATCCACCTATTCCGTCTCGACAAGCATCCGAATAAACTATGGTGTCCTGATTCGGGTCAAAGTGGGCAAGGACTGGAGCAGAGATAAGACAAGATTTCAAAGTATCCCATGCTTGTTTCTCAGTTTCTCCAAATTCGAATTTGGAGTTCTTTTTAGTCAACGAAATGAGTGGTTTTGCAATGGAAGAAAATCCTTGGACAAAAGCTCTGTAAAATGAACAGAGTCCAATGAAACTACGTATTTCTTTAACTGTGGTAGGGTATGGTACCTTTGCTATAGCTTCCGTTTTTGCGGGATCTACACAAATTCCTCGCCTACCGACGATGTGACCAAGCACAGAAGCTTCTTCGTACCCAAAATAACACTTCTTAGGGTTGAGTTTTAAGTTGGCCTCCCGGAGTCGAGATAAAATAATTCTCGTTCTTTCTATTAACTCTGGGAAAGAAGGACTAGGACAAACCAAATCGTCTAAATAACAAATTACATACTTCCACATGATGTCACCAAATATAACATTCATCATATTTTGAAAAAGGGCCGGGGCCGTGCTTAGGCCGAATGGTAGTCTCAAAAATTCGAATTTTCCACGACTGCAAATGAATGCAGTCTTCTCTATATCACACGGACGGATTAATAATTGGTTGTAACCATTTTGCATATCCAACGTATTTATGTATTTGGTACCATTCAGAAATGCTAATATATCATCTATACGCGACACTGGCGTATAATTGGGCCTTAATATCCTATTTAGACCCCTGAAATCTGTACATATGCGCGGGGAGCCATCTTTTTTAGCTACTATCACAATTGGTGCAGAATATGGACTTTGACTTTCCCGGATAATATTGCTAACTAGCATTCTCTGGATCTCTGCCGCGACTATCTCTCTCTGTTTTGGTGTCTCTCTATATGGGGGGTGAGAAACAGGTATATCTGTAATGAGCTCTAAGGGGCACATAAATTTATCGGTAGCCGCAGTCAGACGAGACTTGTCCCAGGCTACAACGTCCCTAAATTCCATCAATAAGTCCAGTAATTGGTTTCTTTCTTCGGGGTTTAAGTTTGGGCCAATATTTAATGCTTGGGCTAATTCTTCCTTTGTTTGGGGGACTTTCTGGGGTTGTTCTGGGACTTCCACGTCCTCTGTTTCATCTTTGTTAGTAAGGTGTATGATTTGATTAACGGCCTGTACGTTATTATCCGTCTTATCATTTAAGGACTCGACCTGGGGAACAAGTTTTCCTAAATAAAGATTTTTAGACAAAGATCTGGTTTGATCTGAACTATTAAAAATAGTCAGAGTGATATTTCCATTGTCTGTAAAAACTGGACCTCTTGGGATCAAACAGGAGTGCCAATATCGAATTCCTTTGGACGGTAAGAATTCCCAAATATGCACGTTCCCGGTTGGTGCGGTAATTTCTATGTCATAAGAAGCTTTGGACGGCACGCGGACATTTGTTGGAAGGTGTACTTTATAGGTAGTGTCCGGATAGATATCAAAAAGTTCGTCGCTGAATTTCAAGGGGTCGGGCACTACCTCTTTCTTACTATGATCCTGAGCAGAACTCTCTAGATCAGGGAGGGTTGCGAGATCATTTACACTTCCTTGCGTTGTCAAACGTTTTTCTAATGTTTCTAACTGTCCTCTATTTGATTGGTCCCCTACAGGCTCATAAGGCGCCTGTGAGGCCAGAGGTGGCTTTACAGAGTGTTGGTTCGTTTTGTTATATCTTGTCACATAAGGCGCATTCTTTTTCTTTCTAGGAATAATTTCTGTATCCGAACTATCTGTAGAACTAACTACCAAAGTTCCACTAGGGCCTGGTTTAGGGTCGAAACTGCATAGATTCTTTTCCTCTCTCTCTAAGTCAGGCGAATTGGTAAGTTCCAGCTCAGGAGCACTGGAAGATACCTTGCTTTTCTTAGTTCGGTTACGTCTTGCATTTTTACGTCGATTGACTTTTCTATTCGTTTTATTCGTAGGCTCCGAGGGAAATTTTGTAGCTTCCCTGGAACACACGAATACACGAGATGTAATTTCTTCAGTATGGAGTTTTCGTCTCTTTTCAGGTACACTAACAACTGGGTTTATGTGAGTTCCGGTGACCAATTCAGGAGACGGATCCTTCCTCCTGTATGGGAGGTTCCGTTTCCTATAAATTGGTTTGTTTCTATAAGGGGGGACAGATAAAGCCGTTTGTCTAGCATTATCGTTCTGTCTTGATTGGGAATCGCTAATCGATCTTTTTCCTACTGATGGTGGGTACCGTTTAACATGTTTTAAGTCTAAGGTATGAATCACACCTTGACGAGTCCCATATGTACATTTTGGGATTGTAAACCATAGATCTTCGACATGATTCCCGTCTTTATCAGCTAATTCCATATATTTGGAATGAATGGTTGTGACATACTTGTGCAAAAAATCTATCCCCAAAATAACGTCATAGGCGCAAAAATGTGGGTCAACTATAGCTACGTCTAGAAATCTTCGTTTGGTTGTTTTCAAGTGATCCTTGAAGCAACACGCTATCCTCAAGACAGGAATGTAATCTGTGGGTTGGGCCCCTACTCCACGAAGCTTTACATAACCCTTCAGTCTTTCCGTTAGTGGAAATTTTGGAGGTAAGAGGGTTTTTGAGGCTATCGAAATTTCAGAGCCAGAATCTATAAGAGCTTGCGCCTAGCGGTCTCCTATTTTTATCTTGACTGTACAAAGCTGCGCCTGCCCATGGCCAAGGCCATAGGTATTTTGGTGAGTGTTCCTATACGTTTTGTAACCCGGTTCTGCAACTACTTCGTCTGTGTAACAAGAACTAATCTGTACAATTCCAGGTTGGTGTTGTTCTTTAATGCATGACCAGTCCAGGCGGTCATTTTCCCATATTACGTCATGGCTAATTCTCTGACTAACTAATCTTTGCGCTGTGTGAAATTTTCTAAGATATTGTAGGCACTGTTCGAGATTATCGCAATCATCCACTTCAAGCATCAGCTTATTGAGGATGTCTGGCAACAAACTCATTCTAAGTTTACTCATCAATTCACTTTCATTAACCCAACCTCGCAAGAATTTCAAATCCTTTATTAACTTATAAATAAACGCTAAGGTACTTTCATTGAGTTGTTGTTTCCTTGTATCAACGTCATATTCTAATCTTGCAGTATACTCAATACTAGGGAAAGCCTTTTTAAGTTTTTCCTTCATCTCGTTATAGTTTAAAGGTAAAATGTTTGCTAGGTCTACTAAATAGAAGGAGAAAGCTTCCCCTTTTAGACAGTAAGGAAGGTAAGTTACTATTTCTAGGGTTGACCATTCGTATATGCTAGCCACTAATTCATATTCTTGCAGGAAAAGTTCCACACACTCATGTCTATTACCAGAGAAGGAGGGAATTTCAACATTTGGATAGATCTTGAATGCTTGTGGTTTAGCACCAATAGTAGAATTTTGATTGTCACCCTCGGGAGGAGGATTGCTAACTTTGCCTGTTACTACTGTGTCCGTAAATTTAGGTTTCTCAAAACTATATGGTATTGATGGCTCGGTAACCGGACTAGTTTTAATTTCTTGCTCAGATTTTAAATTTATGTGAGGCTTATCCTCAGGATATACTTTTAAAAAGGACGAAAAATTGGATTTTTGCTTATCAGAGGTCTTATCGTCACTTGATGAATGTGAAACGGGCTCATCTTTCAGATCTAAGGACCTGTGTAAAGAAGCCGAGGTGTTGAAATTTTCCGAGACGGACCTATAGTCAGTATCAGTTACGCTTCTATTGTCTAACTCGGAGGCTTGTTCCGAACTAAATTCTGATGGATAAGATCTATCATATTCGCTGAGTACTGAGTTCTCTGTCTTTTTTCCCTCGCTAAACTCAAATTTCTCCACGGGAGCCATGGGTGTAACTACGCTACTAGGTGGCGAAACAAACACTATCTGTAAGGGATTTAACTTTTCCTCTTGTTGGTACTTTTTCATTTCTTTAGTCGCCGGTGATTCACTAGGTTCATTATTGGAACTAAATTTAGAACTAGCACTAGCTGAAGGTTGTAAACCACTATTCTTAACACTAGCAGTTTGTTTGTTAGAGTCACTTTGGGTTGGAGAGGTTGAGGGATCGTCTCTATTTTCTACCTCATCTAAACAAATTACAGACGCACCAAACTCCGCGTAATCAAAGATTTTACCAATGTTTTCGTTTATTCTACTTTCAGACCAGGAATCGTTATTTTCTTTTTCTTCCTCTTCAATTTGCTTCTGGAGGTCAGAGCAAACTGAGGGAAAAACATCATCACTTTCCTTCTCTTTGCTTAACCTCCTCTCAACTGGAGCAGGGGCGACGAAGTCATTTCTCTGGTCAGTGTACTCTGTGGGAGGGTCTTGGTTCGCTGCTCGGGGAGTAGAAACCGTGGGAGGATCCCAGTGGTCGTATCGGAGTTCTCCGTCGGAGTTCCACGAAGGTTTTGACGCATCCTCCAGGGATGACGCAGGAGGAGACTCCGGGTTGTCGTCTTGTAATTTCGCTATTTCTTCGTTTTGTAATTTCTGTAGTTCGTATCCTAACCAATCGTCTTTCAACGACTCACCCCCATCTGAATCTGCACTACTAATATCTCCGTTTGACCACCTAACTTTACTAACTACACTGAGTATGTTATCTATACTGTCCAAATATTGCAGTTTCTCTTGGAGGGTAAGGCTATCTTCAAACATGACAGGATTGGTTTGAGTAGCGGTTGTCCAAAGAACCTTAAGTTCACGGTCTGTATCAATCCGGATCATTTTAGGGAACTTATATTCAGTTTGAACGCTAACATCTTTCTTTTGAACAACGTCGGTCTGTATTTCCATATCAAAATTTCCAACTACATTTTCCTCAGGTAATAAATCTTCAAAGGGGGCTGAGGGGTCCGCTTGAAATAAAATGCCTAATTTCTCTTCTTCGTCACCTTGGCGACGAACAACTGTGACCTGTACTTTCTTGTTCCGAAGTTGTTTAGTTAAAGGTCGAATTAAGTTTTCTACTGCTGGGGACAGTTCTGTTTGTAATGAATGCTTAATCTGGTCTATTAACGCTTTATCGTTAGATTGTGACAAAAAGCGCGATTCATTTTCATTATTTTCGTCAGGGTTCTCAATTTTCGTTTCCCTTGGTTCGGTTCCTATATTTGCATAAATTGGCTCTTTATTCGTGAAAGCCTTGGGTTCGAGACCAATATTTTCGTAAATTGGCTCTTTACTCGCTGAGATTCGTGATTCAGTATTTAAATTAGCATACATAGTTCTAGGACCGATCTCAGCATAAACAGTTTCATCACTACTACCAGCGTAAAAAGATTGAAAGGTGGGTCTTTGCATTTCTAACGGCGTTCTAGGATCCGACAGTTCGTATTTAATAGGAAAATATAGCGCTACTGGGCTATCTGGGCTTTTGGATACACCAATATCTTTATTTTCTACACTTAACACTAAATTACTTAATCTATTTTCCTTATCAGCTAACTTATTATTATCTAAGGGGCTTTGGTTCGAGGGGACATCAGGTATTACACTTGCTGTTGTTTCTATCTCAATTGTTGCCTGAGGCCATTCCTGACCTGCAGTGATTAGTTCGGCTATCTCTAGTTCATCTTTTAAATTTACTTCATTCACTAGAGTTTTCGGATCTACCCCCGGTGGGGTCTCATCAGTATCTGAATTTACATATATCGTCCTAGGGGCTGGTGTTGGTTTTTCACTTGAACCAGCACTTTGTGTTTCTATATCATTTCTAGTCGGGATAGGACTAGACGCGGCCAGCGGCGTTAAATCGCAACCACTCGCTGGTGCTTCTGGGGTTTGCGGGCTCGCGGTCGTTGGTTCACGATATCTTGGCTGACTCCACGTATCCAAGTATCTCGGTAATGGGTTCTTTTTCCAACGACCAAACTCAGGTGGAGAATGCCCGTGGACTTTTATTTTATTGCACTCAATACAATAATAATTATTCCACCGATCTAAAATATAACGGTGCTTGCCCGTGGGTGTCTTAGGACAATGAGATTGCCCTAAATCTAGTAGCTTTTCTTTTATTTTCTGCGCGAAATTCATTTTTGAAAATAAATCTGTTTTTCTTTCAAGTCAGTGGCCTCTCAAACCAGGGCAGTGGGTAATCAACCTATTTCCTCTGATATAATAAGAATTTATGCACTGATAGCTACTTCCTTCGGAAATACTACGTCAAATCGTTACGTATTATGAGACTTATTATTATTTCAATATCTTCATTTAACTTCCCTTGAACTGGAAATACTCAACTTCCCTTTCTTTATAAATTTTTGCTTTACTTTTTTGAACGGGAAACGGAAAGTGACTAGACAGCTGTTTATAACAGATAATGCCTATTTGTTCACTTATGAGGAGTTTTACTTTTTACTTCTATTCTTAAACTTGTTTTCCTTTTTTTAAAAAACAAACCCAAACAACATTGTTTTAAACTATTTTGTTTTTAAATTCACAAGGGGGACTTCGATCATCCAACCATTGGTTCATGTACCTGCATTTTGATTCTAGGTATTGCATTTGCATAAAGGTGAGTTTTAGGCAGTTATTCCCAGGCAGCCGTCGGGCTTGCACCCCTAGTACAGAGGGGCCCTGCTGGACCTAGAGAATAAGATACCTGTGACCCCCAAGCGTTGCATGGGAAAGGATTTTAGACACTTATCGCCGGACAGACTAGTCGAACTTTCATCCCGTAATACGGGCGGTTCTGCTGTCTAGAGATAAAACTGCCTGTGATCCTCCCCAAATAAGTGGTAAGGGTATTAGCCACCTATCGCCAGACAAACTAGTCGAACTTTCATCCCGTAAAACGGGAGGTTCTGTTGACCAGAGATGAAACTGACTGTGACCCCACCAAAGCGAGCAGAAGCATAAGCAGACTTAGGGTTTGCAAGTACATGAGACAAGAGCTGAATTCTGTATTAACACTCGCATCCCGGTTTTTCATTTCCATTACTACACAAGAAAAACGTCGGGAGGTGAACTGAGTCTTGTTCTGCGGAACCTAGCAACTATTCCGCTGACTTATGACAACTTAAAGCGAGAGAAGTTGAGAATAAAAAATTTTTCGCCGCCACTTCACTACTTGTGAAACGCACTATTTAGAGCAGAAAAAATTATATTTGTATATCAGAGTCATAGGCTGAACACCGCCTAGGCTAAGTACGCCACTGAACTTTACTGACTTTACATAGTTTCGATTCACCACTTGACTAGTCAAAAGAAAACTTCGCGTACACTGTGCACTTTTATCTATTGATAGCTCTTCGGTAAAAAAAAAATCACTCCCGATTTGCTAAAATCGCGTTTTAGGACAACTGAGATAGTTGGTTCCCCTATAAAGCGAAAGAGCACCAGAGATTTGTTTAGAGATTCAAGAACACACAGTTGGTTACCCGGCGAACACCGAACACCATAAAATGTTATGTATGATGTTTTGTTGTTCTGAGATTGGCGTAGCAATTGTGTACACTTTCTTTTCTGAAATCGGAATTGAGATCACTCTTCACTCTCCACCCAGTATTACAAAGTTGGTTCGGAGTCCAACTCCCTTTTAGCCTCGGTCACGAAAACGTCTTTGGCTTACTAGTTCGAAGATGATGAGAAAGTGCACTATCAGTGGTAGAGCTTGGTACTAGAAATCGAAACCCAGGTAACATATGAAGACTGTGAGTTGAATCTAATTAGGTGGGATAGCTTGACTAAATCAAAGAGACCATTTCACTTGACTGTTTATTAAAAAAAATAAAAATAAGAATACAGATGAATTTAACAAAATCGGTTACTTGGAATTACAACTTGGTAATTTTACTACATTATCTAAGTGGGAGCACAACCCCTATAATACTCAATGGGTGCTAGAAGGTTTTATGCTAAACCGCGATTTATTGAAAATAGTGAAATAAGAACTTCGTACATCGCAACTTGCATTGGCCCGAAGGGAAAACTATTAATTCTTGAAGAGGGAATTTGGTCTCAAGTTGAAGGGACTTTGTATTTGACACGAACATTCTCAAAGTGCTCATCTCGCGTTAAAGGGGGAACTTAGAAAAAAAAGAACCTGTTGTTCTACTAAGCGTCCGGGTCTTGGGAGCACACACACTCGTCGATGTTCCACTGTAGAATCAACCGGAGCGGCGAACAGGCCTCGTTTATAAAGGCGTTTCGTCCCACGCATTTCTGCCAGTTTTGACGTAGCTCGAAGGCGACGTCACGAGCCTCATCGAGCATGGGAGAGACTTCTTCACGCGCATGCTCAATAGTGGTTAAGACGTCTAGGTTTTTCTATGATTTTTTCTCTATCACGCCGGGATTGAAATTCCTATTTTATATTTATTTTTACAGTTTTATTTTACACCTAACTCTAACTAAATAATAGATTTCCTGTATTTATTGCTTTCGTGGTATTCCCTAAATATTTCATCTAGGTCCCAGCTCTGTGATCTGAGTAAAATCAAAGCCAGGGTCATACCACTAATACATGCGTGTGGATTGGTGTCAATGAGGCATCAGGTCACTAATGCAATCTGACCCTCAACTGACTCCGTTCTCCCTATCTCTCTTTTCCTTACTACACACACAATTTGAAATGCGCGGGCGTCTCGCCCCATAATTTGGGTCCGGCTTAGTACTTCGAGGCACAACTGTGTAACAATATATATATATATATATATATATGTATATATATATATATATATATATATATATATATATAAATTTAAAAAACGCATAAAATGCTTCGTTTGACTTAACCTTGATTCTGAGATATCTTTCCTTTTTAAATTTTGCCACACATGCTACAAATAGTAATTTTACAACAATTGCTTTATTTTAGGAGTACACTGTGTTTTGAGGCTATCAACCGAGATGATTTCAAGGTATGCCGCACACAGGTACTACATAGACGGTACCAAATTTGACCGTAAGTAAGGATGAATCCCAGAAAAAGGAAGAAAGTGTTGTGACTCACCTAGCATTTCAAAGTGTCTTCCTGTGTGATGAACTATCATCAGCCTCCCATCATTAGCGCGCGGTTTGCTCAATTTGCAGATTCGACGAAAAACGTTTTACATATAGAGAGTTTGGCATAGAGACATTTAGTGTAGGAAGCCTAAAATTCATAGCGTCAACATAACACTAATTTAAAAATCTAGACTGAAGATCTATATTGACTAAGATTTTTTTTATTGGCGTAGCTCGCTTCGTGTGATGTGTGTGGTACTCATTTAAGTTAATTTGCGTGCATATTATGCTCAGTTCTAATTTATGGCAGTTAAATCACACTTCAGACTCTAAAGTAATGTATAATATACCTACTTCGTATCGTTAAATATATTCTTAGATGAAGGTGACAGAGAACTTTTCAAGAAATAGTTTAACTTATTTTGTATGTGTTGAGGGGAGGGGGACGTAAGTAAACGCATGATTCTGCTGCTTGGTTTTCGGTGATTGGTACAGTCATCTTCTGAACTACAATACTAGGGTGTGGGGAAGAGTTTGTAAGGTGCAACTCTGTTCGAGCTTTTCTTACAAAGTAAGTGTTTTTTTAATGTTATATAAAATTGATACACTGATAAATTGATTGATACTTGTTAAAATTGATACACTGATGAGGTGTATATACTTTTCAAACTATTATAATGTACGGTATGCAATTAGTAGACTTAAATTAATATAGACTTTTTGTTTATGTATTCACATTAAATACATTTGTACTACAAATGTATACGTAATGTAAAATTAAGTAATTATTACTGTAATTATTCTCAATAAATCTACAGGATTTTATTTTGTGTATTCTCTTTTAAAGGTTCATTCCTTTATTTGGCTTTCGGTTTGTTATGTAATCATAAGTAATGTAGGATGGTGGTATTTAGATCATTTTAAGGATAATTTCTCTATCATATACGATAACTAAAGGAAATAATTGATTGTATATCGCATTAAATATTTACATGATATAAAATAAGTTATTTTCCCCATTTATCATGTATAAATCTTACCACCAGTGGGGTTCTGTAGTATAGACACTGGTTGCCCAAGTACTTCACAAGTTGCGGTATAGTCAATGCGGTCTGGTTGCTTGAGCACTGACTTCAGGAGTGGTAGAATGAATGACTATTCGGAAACAGTGAGTAGCCTAGTGGTTAATACATCGACACGGTAAGTTGAAGTTACAGGTTCAAATCTTAGTCCATTCTTGCATTTTCTTTCCTTTTGTAATTATGTACTTTAACTTAGTAGAGCTGATTTCTTTATACTCGAGTTATTTCATCATGACTTTTAACACAAGAACGACATGAACCACTCACATGTTGATACCTGGGATGTCTTTCTTGTGTTCTGTCATTTATTCTACGCACTACAATAGCTGTTTTAGTGTTGTGTAAAACATACAACGAAGAGCACAATTAAGACACCTCGACTGTGAACATCTGAGTGGTCCACGTCGTCCTTGTGTTAAGAGTCATGGTGCAATAAAATGGTTTCATGGTGATATGATCACGTTTTATAGTGATTCTTTATAAGAAAAACTCACTATATACACGTGTTTGTAAGTTTCGTATATTTTTAATACTTTTGTAAGAAACTGTACTATAGCATTTTTTAGGAGTTCCATTAAGAATACTTTTCACAAAATGCATGTGATTTGTTCCGATTGTTATTGTTCCTCCTAATCATTTTTCAATGAATATTGGCATTGATATAATGTAGTGTGTCCGAGATAATTTATTTTTCTCCACTTATACTGCACAGTGCCCCTGTGGTGTCGCCTTGTAATATTAAGGGATCCCGGGTACATGACAAAATATTTAGAAAATATTTTCTGTACATAATAGAAAATATTCAGAAAATATAAGGTAGACATATCAAAAACATTTTCAAATTACTTTTCTTGGTGTTTTGTAGCAGTAGCAAATGTTAAGAAAATATTAAACTAGTTTCAGACGAATTTGTGCTAACAAAGAAAATATTTACGATTTATTTTTCAAAAATTGATATGTTTTTGATTTGTTATTGTATGTAGTTTCAGAACGTACTTAAAATATTTTTTAACATATTCTGGTTTTTGCAGAGAAATCTTTTAAATTCTTTCTGAATATTTTTCCGTCATTACCACCATAAAACCTACAGTTTGAAATACATTTCTTTCTTCAACCTATAAGTTAGAATACTAGAATTTATTTCCACAAATTTATGTGATGATAGAAGTTTCCGTGTGTTGTAAACCGGTTCCAACATGCACAGACTTATACCACCCCATCAATTTGTAAAAATGAAATCCAGATATTTTAACTCACAAGAGTTGGAAAACTGTTCAGTATGCATTTCCTTCAGTTCTGAAGAAAGAAATGTATTTCAAACTGTAGGTGTTATCGTGGTAATGACGAAAAAATATTCAGAAAGAATTTAAAATATTCTATGTGAAAACCAGAATTCGTTAGAAAGTATTTTAAGTACGTTCTGAAACTACATACAATAACAAATCAAAAACATATCAATTGCTATTTCAAAAATGAATCGTAAATATTTTCTTTCTTAGCACAAATTCATATCTGAAACTAGTTTAATATTTTCTAAACATTTTCTAATGTTACAAAACACCAAGGAAACTAATTTGAAAATGTTTTTGATATGTCTACCTTATATTCTCTAAATATTTTCTGTCTTGTACAGAAAATATTCTCTAAATATTTTGTCATGTACAGAAAACATTCTCTAAATATTTTCTGTCATGTACAGAAAATGTTCTCTAAATATTTTCTGTGATGTACAGAAAATATTCACTAAATATTTTTTGTCATGTATAGACAATAATTTTTGGTATGATTGGAAAATATTTTAAAATTATTATAAAATAAACACACTGCTGAACAAGACTGCACTTATTTAATATAAAAACACATTTACACGTGACGTTTCGATCTAGCCAAGATACGTCTGATGAGGATCTTGGCTAGAAGATCGAAACGTCACGTGTAAATGTGTTTTTATATTAAATAAGTGCAGTCTTGTTCAGCAGTGTGTTTATTTTCTGATTTTATTCGCAAGACGTTGACTATGATTGTGTGTCAGTTTGAAATGGGCCCGAAGCTGAAAAGGGCTGTTGAGAACTGGGAGAACAGAAGAAGGAGAGAAATCAACATGAGAGTGTACGTCTGATGAGGATCTTGGCTAGAAGATCGAAACGTCACGTGTTAATGTGTTTTTATATTAAATAAGTGCAGTCTTGTTCATCAGTGTGTTTATTTTCTGATCCACACTTGTTTACAGCGCCTCATGGTGGTGGAATATGGAACATTGATAACAAAAGAAGGGAGAAACTACATGCGTACTAGAAATAAAAACATGCTTTATTTTTAGATGAATGACTTCCCAGTTATATTAAAGATAAATATATCGTACAGATTAAAAATATGGGGTAACCATAAAACGACTTAAGTTTCATTCATGTATGCCAACAGCTTCAGCTTTGACGTATCTGCAAATATTTATCAGCATAAAAAACATTAAACTATTGGCGATCTTCTATTTTATTGGGCAAGCTTGCGCGAGGAAATATTTATCAATCCCCCGGAAGAAAAGTAGTACTGGTGACTAGGGCGCTGATTACCCTGTTGCGAAATAGCTTGGGAATTTTATTGCAGGTGAAAGTAGGCAATTTGCAACAGCATTAAGACACCGAGGGGAGGGCTATTTACAATAGTGTGGCTCAAAACTACTTTGGGAGAGAGTTCATATTGAGTATAATTCCTTTATGTACGGTAGATACAGAACAACGACACTATAATTGTCGTCGTTCTACTGTATTGCTTCAGTTACAGGCAAACTGATTATACTATTTCTACCATATTGTGCTAATGTTGAAGTTCCTTATATGTTACTATTTCTTTGTGAATCTATAGATTTTACCCGTAAATCTTCAAAATAATGCCTCCATATTCTTAAGCTACACCAAAAGTTAACAGTTACAAGGATGGCAAGGAAAGAAGTGGTGAAGTTGAACAGCATGAGTACCAAAATTTACAGGAAAAAGCTATTATGTCTCTATCAAATACCAATTTATAAGATTATCGTGTACTCAAGGTGGATAACCCTAATTAAAGTAATATGTTAAATATATATATATATATATATATATATATATATATATATATATATAGATTACTATCTTATTGACACACAATCATAGTCAACGTCTTGCGAATAAAATCAGAAAATAAACACACTGCTGAACAAGACTGCACTTGTTTAATATAAAAACACATTTACACGTGACGTTTCGATCTTCTAGCCAAGATCCTCATCAGACGTACACTGAGTGATACAAAAAATTACTCAAGTATATATACACAATTCATCTCCCTATCTGCTTTCTCATTGGCCCGTTCAAACAGCCAATCAGAAGCGTGGAAAACTATCTGAACTGACCAATGGGACAACATAACATTCTACCAGAAAGAAACAACAAGGAGCAAGCAACCATTGAATACATTAATTCATATACATTTTTCTGTATTTACCAACAATATTTCTCCATTCTTTATTAATGCTGATACCTTTGGTCCAATTCATTAAGTTTACATTCCCTTCCTTTTCTATCCACCAGGCCTCTTTCCACTTTCTCGGCCACAATCTTTTTTCCCGTTCCAGCACAATAACTTCTTCCCAGTTCACATCATGTCCCTTTTCTTTTACATGTTTAAAGATTGCCTTATTTTCTCTGCCATATTTCACATCACTTTTATGTTGTTTAATTCTTTCTTTCAATAATTTCCCCGTCTCACCAATATATTTCATATTACAAAATCCTTACAATTTATACAATAAATGACACCTTTTTGATCTCTTTTTCCTTTTCTCCTCTCTTTGCTTTTGACCATGTCCAACAATGTTCTGTTACCTTTTCTATACACTTTGACCCCTTGCTTTCTTAACATCTTTTTTAAAATCTCGGTAACTTCTCCTAACCCTACAATGTCTTTCCATACTCCCTCATTGTCCTCCCCACTTTTACCTTTCCCCGAAACCACAGATGCTTTAACGATATCCCTTTTACTATAGCCATTCTCATACAGCTGTCCTTTAAAGATTTCCACATTCTCTTCTACATTTTTGTTACAAATTTTGGAAATTCTTTCTAACATATTTCTTATGAAATTAACTTTTGTGCTTCTATCTACATTACTTTTCTTATTACAATAAATACCAGCACTACATTCTTTTTGATACCATTGAGTCTTAATGCTCTTCCCTTCCTTACTCATTAAAATGTCAAGATAACATAATACACCTCCCTGCTCTGTCTCTAGTTCTAATTCTATTCCCTTCTCCTTATCTTCAATACTACCAACGAACTCTATCAACTCTTCTTTTGATCCTTCCCATATACCAAAACAATCATCAACGTATCTACATAAAAACCGAATCTTTTCTTTCCCCTTTTCTATCACATCCTTCTCCCAAACATTCATAATGATATCAGACAATACCGGACTTACCTTAGATCCTATACTTTAACCATCCTTAATCTTATATATGTCATTCTTAACTTTACAGAAACCAAACTCCCATATTAAGTTGAGGGCTTTTCTAACTTCCTCCCATTTCCAGCCTTTAACACATCCTCCCCCCATAACTCTTTTAATCGTATCAAGTATAGCACTTCTCTTTAGATTAGGGAACATGGCTTTAACATCTAAACTAAACAAAATACAATCACTATTAATTTCAGCGTTACTGGTGTAGTTTATTACTTCTCTATAGTCTTTAACTGCCCAAGTCTTTTGTCTGTCTCTTACCCACTCTAACACTGGTTTCAATTCACTTTCTAGCGGTTCCAAATAATTATTTCTACAGTCCATAACTGGCCTAAGTTTTACTTCCTTTTTGTGTATTTTTGGAAAACCCTTTAACACGAGCACTCTTCCATTTTCATTCATCCATTTCTTAAGTCCCTTCCTTTTACATTCTTCTTTTAATTCTTCTATAATTTCTTCTTTCTTCTTGTCAATTAATTCATATTGTCCATCCACCAAATCCTTCACCTTGTCCTCATACCACGCTTTATTCAGAGTGTACGTCTGATGAAGATCTTGGCTAGAAGATCGAAACGTCACGTGTAAATGTGTTTTTATTTTAAATAAGTGCAGTCTTGTTCAGCAGTGTGTTTATTTTCTGATTTTATTCGCAAGACGTTGACTATGATTGTGTGTAAGTGTGGATCAAAAGCTAATTTGACGAAGTGTACACTATTTAATGTGCACTCCGTTTGTAGACTTCGAGTGTGCATCCTCTAAGTGTGCACTATGCACTTTTGGACACGGCCTAAGTAAGAGCAGAAAAAGAATAAGCACAAGTTAAATGCGATGAATTGCAATTAATACTAGAAAAGGTCAGCTTAGAAAAGGTTTCGCTCTCACAAAAAGAATAATAAAGAAAATAACCGGATATTATAAAACTAAGAATAGCACAGAAAATAAAAAATGAGCAAACAAAAAGTTATAGTAAGGAAAAAAGAATAACATAAACAATAAGACATTGAAATAAATAAGAGAAAAAATAACAAAACTATCGCAAATTGAAATAAATGAAACAAAAGAATAACATACGAAAACGAACAAGAGCAGAAAAAGAATAACCACAGAACAAAATAATTACGAATCACATGATAAATAGGTGGACAATGTGAATATGCACACCACCAGCAGAATGGTGAATCCAATAAGCAGGAACGTATAAAATTGCTCGATAAAAAGTCTGAAAATTCACGGAATCGGGTTAGCACCCCATAAGCATTCCGCCAGCGGGCCGCCGTAGGCCCATCAACGTAGGAATGGTGGGCCGCTGGCGGACGCCGCCGTCGGGCCACCTGCTCGATTACACTAATTACGCCTTCGTCCCGCCGGCGGGGTATCCGCCATAATCCCGCTGCTCCCCCGCCTTTAGCCGATACCCAGCCGCTGAAATCCCCCCACGTATTTCCACATGTGCGAGACGTAATTGGATCTACCGCAAACCACGGCGGATTGCCCCGAAAAATTTCTCTTCATGCCGCCTTTAATCATCTACTCTTAATTTTGGCAACAACGTATTGGCACATAAGCGCTGAAACCTTAATACCAATACATGGTTAAAATACAAAGATTTAACACCATTTTTTTTTTCAAGAAATCTATTCCCATCTGGGGATGGGTGGGCTGTAGAGGGCAATACCTTCCAAGCATATCTGTACTACTATTTCGTAATTGTCAGTGAGAATTGTAATTTTGCAGTTGATTGTTTGCAATAAGCAAACATTTAAGCAGTATATTTGACATTTTGCCAAGTAACAAGTAACGTAACATGTTCTGCTGTAACCTGTCACGAAAATAGTTTTGTAAGCCAACGAACTGTCTGACAATAGTTACATGAGTACAGTGTTGCCACCTGTTCCTCTTATATCCTAGGTCAGCAGACGTTACCGAGTTCTCTTCTGTTCATATGAAAACCAGAACAAATGACGTTCACCACGCGAAGAGTGAAGAATTGTGGGTAATGCAAAGCCGATCCGTTCCCGCCACACGACCGTAAGCAGGGACAACCGCCACGATCAGCGTATGGTCCGAAGGCTACATCCGTAGCAGTACCGCGTTTGCGGGTACCCCGACAAAACCGTCATCGGTCCGCCAGTGGTTGCAGTTACTCAACCGACTCGATGTCCCGCCTCGTTCCCGCTCGAAATCCGCTTATATACCGCCATAGTAGCGATCGGCCCGACGATGTGCGGTGGACGATTGCTCATGGGGCAGTTTATTCCGAGTACTGCTTTTACTTCCCCTCCGTTGAGAGCTGATTCTCCATTGAGAAAATCTTTTAAAATCATCGGGTTAAGAATGTTAAATAACTTAGAGTCTAACAAGCAACTTAAAAAATACTTCTAACAACACCAGAATTTGTTTAAGAGTAGAACCAATTTCGAGTTCAAATTTAAATAATCTTCTAACTGTAATCGAAGTTGGAACTTATATAACTAGAACACCCTCGCTAGCCATTATACCAGAGAAGATGGAGAAAAACTGAATTAGCTCAGACCTCCACCTCCCCTATGAAACTATGGTTTGGAGTTAAAACAGCTTCGTAACCTCAGATTTCTCATCCGAAGCTACAAAGTTTCCCTACTAGGTGCAACATTTTTCGCCAATTGAATCATATGTTTCAGATTGTTATTGAAATATCGATCTTTTTTTTATCCACGGTCATTTCGCAGCACCAATACACTACTCCTTTAACGTTACAATTTGTCTCTGGAGATTTTCATTTGGTATGTTTCTTACTGAATTCGACTGCTGGTTATGCATGTTTAGCTAACTCAAAACCTGTCAACTTTCAGATCAATGTGTTCATATTGCTAGTGGGAGAGAAAGAGAATGATGGAGAAAACATAACAGGCACGTTAAGAATGTAAGAATTTTCAGTTTTCGGATATCTTTAAAAATCCGCCGATGTTTGATCTTCGCATTTTACAGAAACTTCTACGCCAACTAAAAAGACGAGATTAACAAACTAACCTTTACTAAAGAAATGGAACAATAAAGCGCGTTATGATATTATGGGTCTTTCAGTAATATTCTCGACAAACAGCTAGACAGATAGACACAACACAAATAATAATAATATTTCAGATCATTGATAAACTGCTTGGATTATTGGATTGGAAATTAGCCTTCATTTCAGTACAGACACAGACTTACAGCATAAGATCGGATCAGAACCACATGAGATTTCACAGGCATACGAGGCTCACTACGAAAGGTTTGAGATGTGAAATAACTTACTTAAAATCAATTTAACACATACATTTTCTCAAAGTATTCACCATTACACTGTACACACTTTTGCATCCTTGAAAACCACTTTTGCCAGTCTTTTTCTTCAGGTGTTGGAAGTTCATTCTCGTAAGCCACTACAGCTTCTTCAGGGCTGCAAAATCTCTTCCCACGCATGCGATCTTTGTTCCTGAGGGACAGAAAAAAATCAAACGGGGCCAGGTCAAAGCTATACGGTGGATGGGTCATAAGTTTGACTTCCATAGATTCTAAAAACTGAATTTTGATGTTGGCCGTGTGTGCGGACGCGTTGTCATGATGAAGCAGGATCCCACGCAATCCAGTTTTTGGACGCCGTTCCCGAAGCTTCTGGAACACTTTTTGTTAGGCAAACTGGTGTACCACTGAGCAGGAACAGTCCTTTGTCCTTCAAGTGGAACAGTTGCAACATGGCCAGATTTGGAGAAGAAAGTTGCGACCATCTTCTTTCCCACACTTCGCGGTCGCTTTACTTTTGTGGGTGGATTTATGTCTGGAAAGACCCATACTGTAGACGCGTTTATTCTCAGGGTCAAATTGATAGATCCAAGTCTCATCACCAGTAACAACGTCAGAGACGCGTCGAGGATTGCCTCCATCAAATCTTGCAAGCATTTCTTCACATCATTCCACACGCATGCGCTTCTGTTGTTCAGTAAAGTATGAGGTACCCAACGAAATGAAACCTTCCTGAGCCGAAGATGATAATGAAGATTTTTTATTACTGCTGGCGATCCAATGTTCACTGTAGATTCAATGTCCTTGAAAGTTGTTCGAGGATTTTCTCGGATCATTTGTTCCACAGCGGCAATGTTTTCATCTGACATAGCTGTTGCCGAACGTCCAGCTCTCTTCATCTTTAAGCGATGTCTAGCCTCTTCTGAATTCACCAAACCACCGAAAAATTGTAGCACAGGAAGGAGCAAGGTCCCCAAATGCCCCCTGCAAAGGCTTTGTGTCTCGTTTAAACCACTTTGGAAATCGTAAAGGATCAATACCCGAAATTGTTCCCTTTCGAGCTCCATTCTAGACAGCCGAATACTTCTCACATCAACAAACAAGTGGAGGCGATACGGCCACGCCGATAAGCGAGACGAGTTGAAACTTGCTTCGTTTCTTCGCTCTGGATACCACTACCGATCGCAATTGGTGGAATTCAAATACTGTGTCAAAACAATGCGTATCTCAAAACATTCGTAGTGACCCCCGTGGTACCCGAGATTGCCAAACCAAAGGCAAGTGCGCTGACCTCAAGACGAAAGTTATCCTGAATAAATACAATTTTATGGAACTATATAAATTATTGTTTGCGTGTTCTTGAAGCTCGACGTAAAATAAATTATCTCCGGTTAAAGAGCTTTACGATGAATCCTCTGAAACACTAATATATCTTTGTTGTTATACGAGTAATGGAGAAGAGAAGACTGCAGAAACACGTAATTTACAAGTTAAAAGTAAGCAAATGCAACTCTTCAAACACAGTCGTATTAGCTTTAGGACAAGTATCTGATAAAAAGATTTTTACAAATGTGTTACCTCTTTTGCCACTTTCCTTATCATACGATATTGTTTTTGATATAATGTAAGTTAGTAAATGAGAGGCAATCTCGACACAAAGACAAACTTTTAATTGAGCTCTAATAGCAAGTAGTAACCACGATAATATAGTATTTTTTCATCTGTATGTTCGTCGTTTATTATCTTAGGATCTTCAGTTTCGTGTCGCACAGTAGCGTAGTCAGGATTTTTGTTTGGGAGGTCTTAGTGTTGATACACACATATCTTTTATAGATAGATAGATAGATAGATAGATAGATAGATAGATAGATAGATAGATAGATAGATAGATAGATAGATAGATAGATAGATAGATAGATAGATATAGATATAGATATATATAGATATATATAGATATATATATAAAGTAAGTTAGTTACAGCTATAACCCCACTTCACTAGGTTAAATTGAGAAAAAATAGTAATGTCTTCCGTTAGTCAGTCATTTTTACTATCACTAAAGCTCGCTCAGATTGAATGTCATTTTCGATAATTTTTATTCGTCCCCTCACTCCTCCCCCATGTTGCGTGGCTGAATTTGGATTTAGACGGCATCCGATGTGTCACTGTTCATCTTAGAGACTCCGAAAACTATAGATTCAATACTAATATTGGTCATTTTTATATAATTTTTGTTTCTCCCCTCCCCAAAGTTATTAAGTTGAATTTAGATGTAAACGCGATCGGAAATGTCATTGTTCAACTCAGTGACCCCGAAAACTATAAACCACACATTGACATTAGTAATTTTCGATCATTTTGAAATGCTCTCCCTCTTCCCGTCCAAAAATTGCACCGTCAAAATGATATGATACAAGTCATCCCAGATCTGAACCTCATCTGCGGTAATTGAGATCGGTAAGGTGGTTCAAGTGTGGTGAAGTCTCAAAAACTGTTATTTTCACTTTTATTTTATATATATCCCCTCTCATTCTCTACTACCATCGAGGTAAAATGATAAAAAAATCTTCGTAGGTCCGAACCTCATCTTTGAAAATTTGATCGAAATCGGTTGCATGGTTCAAGAGTTATTAAATTTTATTTATTTTTATGCGTCTCACCCTTCCCTCCTACCCTTACCTCTACCATGGAAGTGAAATTATAAAAAGAAAAAACTTCCCGATCTCGAACCTCATCTAAGTTTAAAATTAGATTGAGATCAGTCAGGTGATTCAAGAGTTATTAAATCACAAACATAGTCACTTCCATTTTAATGTTGATATTGATTTTCGTATATCTCTCACGCCACCCTCACCCCTTCGCTGTTCCGTCAAAGTGGAATGATAAAAATCCTTCCAGGCCCGACCCTCTCTATATTGTAAATTTGATCGAGATCGGTTGGGTGGTACAAGAGTTAAGTTTTGTTAATTTTTATTATTCTCTCCCATTCTCCCCCTTCCTTAAGTTCTACCGTGAAAATAAATAAATAGAATCCAATCCAGGCTCAAACCTCATCAATGTTGATAATTTCATAGAGATCGGTCTGGTGGTTCAAGGGATTAAGAGTCACAAATATAGTCATTTCAATTTTATAATATAAACTAGCCTCTGGCTAGATGGAGGCAATGCGCCCAGACCCCGTGTTTGTTCGCCCTACGGCCTCGCATCTATCAGCCTTTGCATCAGGAGTGAATTTCGTATGTTTCTTTATATATTTTCTGAATTTGGTCAGCTGGGGGCTTTGCCCCCAAACCCCCGCGTTTGCTCGGTCTACACCCAATCACTTCTTAAATCCGAAATTCTACCGAATTTCAAATTTCTTTTCCTACCTTAACTGCCTAAAATATAAGATTTTGTATCCCAAGAAAATGCCCATTTATTTAACATGAGAATTTCTTCATCCCCATTTAGACTAATTAAAAACTAAAAATATTCACTTGTGTCAATTTTCCTGTGAGTTAGTCCCTAAAGGCTACAACCAATCCAAATTCCATCGTTCTAATCTTGATGGAAGTACCAAAACATTTTGGAGTGTCCCATATAAATAACGTGGGGAACATTTTTCAGTTCCCCATAAGACTACTCGAAATTTGAAAATCTTTATTTCTAGTGATTTATTTGGATAACGCTAAGAAAAACGTACAAGCATAACGAATTTCAAGTTTTTATTCCAATTCCATGTACCTAAAGTATGAGATTATAGGTCCAAAAAAGGTTCATTTAAATAACATGGAGAATTTCTTCATCCCTCCCCTTCAGACCCCGTTAAATTGTAAAAACTCACTTCTGGCAAGTTTTGTGTAGGTTAGTCCTGAAAAGTCACAATCGTACCAAATTTAAGTATTGTAGCCCTACAGAAGGTGCCCTATGATTTTAGGGTGTAAGGTTGTCCCATATAAATAGTATTGGAAAGATTTTTCAATAACCAGAAAACTCCACTTAAATTGGAAATTTTTATTTCTATTGATGTTGTTAAATAATTTTATGGAAAACGTACAAACATTCCGAATTTCTAGTTTTTATTTCACTCTCAAGTAGCTAAAACATGAGATTATGTGTCCCAAGAAAAAAGTCTATTTAAATAACATGGAGCATTTGTTTATCTCCCCTTTAGACCCCCTAAAAATTAAAAATATTCACTTTTTGCAGTTTTTCTGAGTAAATCCCGAAAAGCTATAATCAAGTCAAATGTCAGTTTTCCAGGTCAACGGAAGTAACCGTTATTGTATGTCAGTTCATGTAGTTTTATATATAATTAGGATTAGGATATGTATATGCGTTTTTGCGCCAGAATGTGTAGTTTTAATAATAATAAAACTTATATTTTTGTCTGAAGAACTGGCTGTTGTACATATTTCTTCCTTGCTTTTAGATTGCTGTTTACGCACATTTTCTTCGACAAAATAACACTACTACTGTCGTGTTTACGTTCTACTAATTTTTTTCTAAAATGTTTCTCGAGTTTTTCTCTCAATTAATAATTTGTTTATATTATTCTGTTTCTTTTTCTTTTTTGCTCTCTTTACACATTTTCCTCACCGAAATTGACAGAATTATCTTTCTTCCACTTTAACCACTTTTTAAAACGTTTTGCGATAGTTTGCAATTGCAAAGTAAATTCTTATTTCGACACCCTAAACACGTCTAACAGAAGCAAATCTTATGAACTGTGTGACTGTTAATTATTTCTAAAACACTCACTAGTACTACACATCTTCTTTCTATAGTGACAACCATTCGTTACCCTAAGAAAACCTTAACTTTTATATAATTTGTATTTTGGACTTCCATTACGATTAGCACCATTCGAGCAGGTCCGGATATCATGCGTGGAAGCAGATTCACATTATTTAACGAACATAACCATAATCATATAGATTCCAAATCTCAGTTCCAAAAATTAGTTTATTTCAAATACTAGGATACAAGAACTATATCACAGCTATCTGCTTTTAAACGATCCGAATTATAGGATACAACAGTTATCTTAGCACCAATTTACTTCCTGCAGCAAGTACATACATTATTTCCATTAATATCAAGACTTCGACGTATAAACTTTATTCGTTCCTAATATTTTAATGCACTCATTACTTACTTTAATGCATTCATTAAGACAGCGACGTATTTGTACATGACTGCTGAGCTTTATAAAACAATGGCTAAGAGTACATATTAGAAAACATCCCTAACATCCATCTCGTGTTTGAACATAAGCTGTAATA
Organism: Thermobia domestica; assembly: GCF_964235325.1. NCBI lineage: Eukaryota > Metazoa > Arthropoda > Insecta > Zygentoma > Lepismatidae > Thermobia > Thermobia domestica. Next base: position 136,415 of record NW_027655922.1, read on the forward strand.
TTAGGTTTCTGGATTCAAGAAACTCCATCTTATTTAATAAAATAGTTATTTCATACAAAATCAAAAATAATAATTTAACATTGGGAATCATCTGGGATACGAAAGGAGGCGGGGCTAGGCTCTTAACAATTCATATTATAGCACATCTCAATGATATTGCTTGAACACATCTTACCATATATACTGTACAAAAGAATATGATTGTCAATATTTTAGTATTTAACTTAGACAACACCTTAAATTGTTTAAAAACGTCAAATTAATTGCTTTCTTACATTTATCAACTTTCTCTGTTTACGTAGACATTTAGTGTATATCTTTCAATCGATCAATAATAAGAAAAAGATTTTAAAAAATGCATATATACAGAATTTAAAGCACTTTCCCCCCAGTGATTCATTTAGTATTCCAGAAAACTATAATTTATCAACTCGTTTAAATAAAATTTGAATTGAGAATTGATAATAACATTTTAAAATTAGTAAGAGCAATCTTAAAATGAAATGAACAAGTATTTACAATAAAATAAAACAATCAAATAATGACAATGTAGACCAAACAAACCAGATTTGTGACGATCGTTTTTCAGATCGTTACAACTGCTATAATTGTTCAAACATTAGATATTGCTATTAGTTAGTCACGCTAAAAGTCTTTACTATCGTTTTCCATCCTCTCCAGTTAACAATTTTTCCTCAAATAGTTTTCATCTGAATGAAACCAAAACAACAAAGGAAAATCTTTATTTTTATCTCTCCTTTTTCTTTCTTTTTTTCTCCTTGTAGGTTAAGGAAACGAGCTATCACCACTTTCTTTGATGGCACTTGCGGGAGAATTCCTGGTGTAGTTAATCCTTTGGGAACGGCGGTGAATGATTCAAAGTAGGCCATGAGAAATCACGTGTTTTGTTATTTTTGTTGAGGTCAATGATTTCTTGGGCTCAAATATGTCCATTCTCTCTTAATTCCTCAGCCAAGGTAAAGTATTTTTCTTTTCGGAACATCCTTTTATGAACAGAAAGGAAATGATTCTTTTCTTCCTGCCTGGTCCCGTCTGCAAAGGCTTTGGGTCAAAGAAGATACGTGAAAATGTGGTCATTCCTACACAATTCCTACATTCCTTCAACCACTAGAACAATAACTTCAAGGTTAATATAAGAACTTAGGCTTTCACTCTTCCCTTTGAACAGCAGGAATTTCTGGAAAATTCGATTTCATATAACCTCCCACAAATGCAAACATTTTTAAAGAATGACGATGTTGGCGAACATAGCTTGTCTACAAACTGTTTAGTGACATTCTATTTTGAAATAGAGTACATGGAAGGCAATTGTTGTTTCTTCCGAGAAAAAATTACAAAGAACCAAAGTACATTGTCATAACCCTTTGGGTGGCCCGGCTCCCCTGGGTTCCCCCTGCCGTACGCCACTGGTGTCACACATTACAAAAACAATTTCTATAAAAATATTAAATACACTGTCTGTTTTTTTACTACTAATAGAATTTTGCTATTTCCTTACTAAAGTTGAATAACGAACTCCAGGAAATACGTATAAACAAGTTATATAATATATTTTTCGTACTAACACCAATTATTTTGTATACAAGATAGAATGAGGTTTGAATAATAACATCATATTTAGTTCTTGCACTATCGTTTCGAAAATGTATACTAATGTTAACATATAAACTACTCTAAAATAAAAGATGTTTTGTTTAGTGTGAGTTTCAAAAGAAAAATGTTAAATATAAATATGTATAACTGAAGTGCATCTGATTTTGAAGAGGGAACAAAGGACAAAAGTAGATTCATATATATACAAAAAATTGAAGACGTTAATGATAATTATGAAACAAAGTTGATATACAAGACAACAAAACAGTTCTCAGGTTGTATTCTTACAAAATAATATTATTAACTATTCTGCCTATTGGAAGTCCTAGGACTAATGAGTGTTTTTATTGTTATTTTAAGTTCGAGAATTTTTTCTCATCCTCTTCTCTTCTATCCGTTTTAAAACATCCGTTTGTTGTTCTCTCTCTCTTCTCTCTCTCTCTCTCTCTGTGTGTGTGTATGTGTGTGTGTGTGTGTGTGTGTGTGTGTGTGTGTGTGTGTGTGTGTGTCCATTTTATCTTCTCCGTTTCCACCAACACAATGTTTCGAAACTCTCTAAGCATATCTTTTCTGACTTCCCTAGTGTAAAAGTCTATTAGCCATACAGTCGAACATTCCATATACAGCACTTGACCAATTTCCTTTTTAGTCCAATATTATGCTGCTGGTTGAGTGATTTTTTCCTGTAGAATGCCTCTTTTACTATGATAATTCTTGACGTGGTCTCTTTTGACCAGTAAGCGTCTATCGTCATACTACAGGGTGCGGCACGTAAAACCGGCCCGTAAAGTGAACACTTAAAATGAAATGTAATGTATTGAATATGACTACTCACATTCACAGCAGATGCTGACAGTGTCCTCCGCCCACTTCAACACACACGTGAGCACGATTGAGGAGATTCATATATACCCTTGTCAGTTCTTGTGTTGTAATGCTATTGGTGACATCCTGGATCCTGGTCTTGAGTTCTTCAATTGTGTGTGGATTTGTTTCGTATACTCTTCCCTTTAACAGTCCCCATAAGTAAAAATCACACGTGGACAAGTCTGGTGACCGAGGAGGTCACAAGCCTTTGCTGATTGTCCTCTCTGGTGTAAACATCTCATGCACAAGGGACAATGATGCAGCTGATGTGTGGCATGTTGCACCGTCCTGTTGAAAGTAACATAACTGACGCTCCTCTTCGGTCAAGTATTTATAAAACTCCTCCAGGATTCCCATATACACGTCACTGTTCACTGTCGTCTCAAAGAATATGGGCCCAATAACGCGTGTGGCGGAAATGGCACACCAAACACCAATCTTCCCATCGTGCAAGGGTACCTGGTGGATTGCGTGTGGATTTTCTGTCGACCAATACCGGTTGTTTTGGGAATTTACGTACCCAGAAAGGTGGAACCACGCCTCGTAACTCATGATGAGCATTAGTGGATCCAAGAAACCACTGGCAACATTGCTCAACAGCCATGAACAGAAATGCACCCTCTTCTGCAGGTCAGGCTCCTTCAGTTCTTGCACAACACTTACCCGGTACGGTTTTAACTTCAGTCCCCTTAAAACACGTCTGCAACTTCTCTCACTCGCATGAACCTGTTGACTCAATCTCCTGGTTGACTTTCGAGGACTTCTTGTCATTATCTCCTCCACCTGCATCTTTAATTCAGGTATGCAGACAGATGGTCGTCTGTTCCTGGGAGCATTTTGAACCGATCCTGTACGCCGCCATTTTTCAATCAATTCCTGAATGGTGCTTTTTGCTGGCACAGAACGTCCTGGAAATTTCTCCCGAAACAAATTCTTTGTTTTCACAAAAGATCCAGTGAGAATGAACCCTTCAACAATGGCAACACGCTCGGGCATTATCACACACTGACACTCACCCGGCTTAACACAACGAGGCCTTTTTCTCAACTGGTTTCGACAAGTTTCACTGGCTGCGGCTGCACGTGACTGCTGCAGGTCACGTAAGTCGACCCGACCTCGACACGCCATCTCATGGTAGGAAGGTAGATTATTTAAGTGTTGCCAAAAACACAATATACCCGAATATTACGACGGGCCGGTTTTACGTGCCGCACCCTGTACTTCCCAGATACTTGAAATTGTCGACATTTTCAAGTTCACTTGCTTCTACTCTGACTCGTAAGGGCGCGTTTACTCCGGATAATATAATAACTTTCGATTTCTAAATGTTGATTTCCATTCCCTACAATCTCCCACTGACAACTTTTTTTGTCAATCATCTATTGAAGCCCTTCTTTGGTTCTAGCTATAATAACCGTATCATCTACATACCTGATCTTGTTAATGATCTGCCCTTCAATCCTGAAATATCCAATTCCCACTAATGGTTCCATCATTAAATACTCATTGCAAATTTGGAATAATTGGGTTGATATACTGGGATGTAGTAAAGTATTGAATAATTGGGATGCAGTACAGTATATCAACATATTGTTTGATTCCTCTTCCAATCTCCACACTATTAGTCTCCTCCATTTAACTTCATTCGTCTTATGTACAGATTGCGAATGAATTTTACTAAGTAGATTAACATAATTTTTAGTCAACAAGAAAGTGCAGGAACAGTGGGTTACTTGAAACAATGTCATTATGTAAACCCCTTTTAGCGGGTACGTGATGATAAATATGTTTTATTTTCTCAGTGCCTGGAGATCATGAAGCATCTTAGAAAGAGCTATGGGTAACTGTCATTATAAGAAACTCACTTGAGTCCTCATCTTTGTTTTATTATCCAGTACGCAAGACTTTGGTGAACGCTGTCCCACTTTCGTTTCCTTTGGGAGAGCACGGAACGCAATACGGATTTCAGTTTAATCTGTGAGTCAAATCCCATAGATTAGCGTCTGAGAAGGAACGTTGAACTCCGACAACGGCCTCTTCAGAAACCTCTCCAATTTGACGGCTTGCACAACTACTGGTCTGTCAAAAAGAATTCAGTGTGCTGTTGGTGGCATATACGAGGTTACGAGGATGATCCCACATATAACTCAACACTTTCCATACAGTAACTATGGAATAGTATTATATTAGTTTTAAGCCATGTGAAATTGTCAATAGTGTTCAGAAAATGAGAGCTGTTGATCTTTCTTAGTCAACCCTAAACCTACTTCTATGTTCTCCTAGAACCTTTGAGATTTAGTGTCATCCTTCATAATACCATTACCAGTCTTGTGCACAACCACAGTGAGTGCCTTTCTGTTCTTAGAGGTATATTGGATAAATTTCCTCATTCTTTCCAACATTTCACGATTTTGATGGTATATTTTTCAGCCAACTACTGACAATGCCAAGGAATAACAAAAATCGCATTGTTACTTCTGCCTTGCTTTATTTTACTTTGATAATTACTTCTATCAATCCTTTGAAGACAAATAGACCTGCCAAAACTTGTTGATTACGGGTTCATTCTTCCACCCGTGGTCTTCCGTTTTAGTATTATCCAATAGTAATACCAAAGTATATACCATAAATAAATTTTGTAAAATACTACAACTTTGATACTTTATCTGTTATGTCTGGTAGGACCACACCTATCGTCAAAATCCCATTTACAATATTAAACCTTCCGCTTTGCAAGTTGGTCGCTCGCTGTCTAGTAGAAGTTCTAAGATTCTGGTTGTTATGTAATTTATTTTTAATGCATTTTTATTAAACTTTCACTAATATTATTTTCATACAACATGCTGAACCTTTTGTTTTCATAACTTAATAATTATCAGGGTATAGGTCATGTTTTGCTTCATTGAAAGCTTTGTAACCATAATGTACCAATAACTGATGAAGTTTCCTAATATGATATTTTATGCCGGTAACCGTGCACTTTGGTTCTTATTCTTGCAGATGTTATTGTTGTCACTCCTTAACCTATTGTTGCAACTTTATGACCTTCAGCCCTTAAATTCAACATTGTGACATGATAAAGTTCAGATGCACTTAATATTCTTCCTGCGAATTTTAATTTTCCATATTGTAAATTGGAATTGTCCTTAACTTCATGACATTATTTTGATGGGCACGTGTTCCTCCTGAGATGAAGAGATATTTCTGATTGTTAGGCGCATATCTCCCTGTAGTACTAGTCTCAATATTTACGAAAAAACGTCCATTCGATGATGCAACATTTGTTCCGGTGCTAATAGCATACATATAAATAAACATCCTCAGTACATTATGTAGATATTTTGAACTATGCCTATCTAGGTTTAATCGAAATCTGCTTTAACATATTGCTTAATACGTTCTTCTTGTTGCATATTAGTCTTTTACCTCATTTAATTGTATCATGAAGTGCTCAGCAAGACAATCAAATTTGTTTTTATTCATCAGACTACGAAATAGGCAGAAGCAAGATATATATATATATATATATATATATATATATATATACTGGTCACAAATCAAAATACTCAGCGATAAGTTTCTTACATGACACAAATAAGTAATCTCCCAGTTTCAAGATCAATAAACGTTATATTCAAAAAGTATTTCTCACGATCACTTGTTAATGCAAGGGCGTCAGGGATATGTTTTACAGATCTTATTTCAAAAACTGATGGAAAATAGCAACAAACCTTTTGAGACTTTTTCTGTCTACTCTTACAGGTGTGGGTTTGGTGATAATCTTTTTATAACTTTTTCAAAGCTTTATAAATATTTAGCACTATTTGCTAATTCTTTGAGGCGTTCGATTTTAACTTCTAATCTTCAATGATTCCTCTCTGATCTAATTTTGCTTCCGCTTTTTGACATATTTCTGTATTTCTGGGTTTCTAAGATGGTCAACTTCATTAAAACTCATGAATTTTTTAGTACATCTATATTTGCGCTAGAAGTTGCGATCTCTTGATGACAGTGAAATCACATGCAATGATAAGAGCTAGGATAGGAGCTAGGACTTTTAGGTCAATACTTTTAGGGTGTCTACAAATGCATCGTAATTAGTTCAGTTTTTAGTATCTACGGAGGTCAAACTTATGACTCATCGTAATTATAGTAAAGCAGATTTTTATAATTTTTATAAAGATTTGCAAAAAGAAAGTTGAGGTCAATTATACACTTATAGAGAATCGAATGGTGCAATAAAATATTTTTATGAAATAATGTTTAATTATATCGAAAGAAATGTACCGAAAGTGAAAATCCATAAAAAGAATTTGTATCTGGTTTGGTTTACTTCTGAGATTACTAATGTTTTGAAACATAAAGAATATTATAGGAAGCGTAAAAAACACTCACAGTATAACTTGGAAAGGTTTTTAGACCTGCGCAGGAAATCTAAGACGATGATTAAAAAAGCTTATTCTTTATGTATTCAAAATATAGGGAATAATATTAGTAGAGACACAAAACACTTCTGGAGTTTCATAAAAAAAAAAAGAAAAGATTTTTACAAAATCCATCCACTATGTTATATAAGGGTGAGTTATTAAAGCAAATAAAAATATCGTTGAGGGTTTCGCTCAATATTTTCATAGTGTGTATGACGAAAGGTCTTCATTCTATGAATGGAGCACCTCTAATATACCTTTAATACCTCACTGCCTGGTTATAAAAAAAGTGAGTGAGGAAGAATGTAAGGAAGCAATAAAGAAAACTCGATCAACAAGATCTAGTGGTCCAGATAATTTACCTTCCTATATTTTTAAGGGTTGTGTAGATGTTTTGGTAACTCCTCTTTGTTATATTTATAATGTCATTTTGGTTACTGTTTGTTTTCCTGAATGTTGGAAAATCACTAGACTCCGATTTATAAATCAGGGAATCCAAAAGATATTACAAACTATAGGCCTATTTCATTAATATCGATGCCGTCTAAAATATTTGAACACTTAATCATGTAAAATCATACATAGTATAGTGTCAACATGGTTTCTTACCGGGGATATCCACTATAACGAATCTAACTAACCTTACGCAGTTTATTTTGGACTCCTTGAACGGAAAGAGTTGTTCTATTGATGTAATATATACTGACTTTGCGGAGGCATTCCACAAATTAGATCATAACATATTGCTAAACAAATTAGCAAATTTGAGCTTATCAGAAGCGTTATTAACTCTAATTAAATCTTATTTAAGAGAACGTGTACAGTTTGTTACTTATAATGAGTTATGTTCAGATAGCTACGTGATTCATTCAAGAATACCTCAAGGGTCTAAACTGGGTCCACTCTTTTTCCTATTGTTTATTAATGATTTGCCTGGCGTTGTAAAATATTCCAAATGTCTGTTGTACGCGGATGACTTAAAAATATTTCGGGCAGTAAATAATATGGAAGACGCAAAGAAATTATAAAATGATCTTGACACTTGTTACAAATGGAGTATTGATAATAAATTACAATTTAACGTTAAAAAATGTTCTGTTATTACTTTTTCACGAAAGAGTGAACCAGCTCAATATAATTATAAAATTTACAATGAAATATTACAAAGATCAACAGAAATTAAGGATTTGGTTGTTACTTTGAATACAAAACTAAAATTTAATCTACATATTGATAGAATTGTTAATGAATCGTATAAAGCTTTAGGATTCATAATTAGAAATTCAAAGGAATTAAATAACGCAGAAGTGTTAATTAAGTTATTTAACTCACTAGTTTGAAGTAAATTAGAGTACGGTTCATTAGTATGGTCACCCTGTTATGATAATCAAATAAGGAAAATCGAATCAATACAAAAAAGATTTTTAAAGTATTCATGGTAGAAGAGATTCAAAATCTCTGCGTATGAAATGAAAGTGAACTATAGTGTTATCTTAAGGCAATTTAATTGTACGTCTCTGGTGAAAAGGAGGGATATAATGCATCATGTTTTTCTGTTTAAAATTATTAATGGTATTATAGTTAATCGAGATTTTCTGGAATTGTTAAAATTTAGCACTACTAGATCCTTAAGAGTACGATTACCATTTGTTATACCTAAGTCTAAAACAATCTCCCATAAAAATTCACCACTTGTGAGACTTTGTAAGAAACATAATGATATTATAAGATCTGGAATAATCGTGGATTTTACGATGTCTTTGGAAAAGTATATAAAATTGATTCAATTATTTTTGAACTCTGTTTATGTAATGTAATGATTATATTATCACATTCAAAAAGAAAAAAATAGCCTGCATGAATGTTGCTATTTTAGACTTTTTTCTTTCTTTTCTTTTTTCTTTCCTATATTTATTTTAATCCAATAGATTATTTAGCAATTTCTCAATTGTATATTGTATTTGTATTCACAAGTTGCAATTGGAGCATTTGGGCTCTGTAATAGGTGTGTGTTAAATAAATAAATATACTAGCAATAAATAATTGTATTAACGTAAAAATAGTTGCCTTTAATTCGGAATAATTAGAGTGAATTTTAAAGCTGAAATATTTAAAAGTAATAATTATTGCATTTTCTTTACGATATACTGAATAGTCTATAGTTTTGAACTTAGTGTGATTGTGAATAAACTGTATTAATGGAGAGTAGTCTGTGTGAGTTGGCGGAAAGGTGCATAGTTATACGAATTCGCACGAAGAATAACCGAGAATAATAATAATACTGTTTTCTTAGGATGAGTTATAAGTATTGTAGAAATAACTAGAAATATGTGCATGCATTGCTGTTACTAAAAAGATAAAAGTTATGATAGCTTAATGTTTTGTTAATAAATTGAACATAAATGCCCATTCCAGTAAAATATAATTTTTGTTTTAGCAATTATTATAGAAACATTTGTAACGTCATCTAACAAGAATGTAATGTCATCCAACAGATAATGTGTGGTGTTTTTAAATAGTCATTAACCCTAAAAGACTCTAATGTAGAATCTTGTAAATCGTGAACAATTTGAGAAATCTTGAATCTTTGAAACAGGGGATATCTATCAATATCTAAAGCACTTGTGTTTGAGAGTTGAACGTAATTGATAAATATATATATCGGGAATATTCATTACATATATATTAAACAAGTGGATGGGAATCATATTTGTAACGAACATCTGGAATCTCCAGTCTTTTAGAGTAGCTCCAATTTGTCATTTGAAGAAGTACCATCACAACGATTATTCCCCGCATTGCCAACATGAATTAGTACTAATCCCCCAACTTATTATCTGAAATGAGATTTAAAGTTTCAATTTAATAAAAACTGTAAACTAATTCAGAAAATCGAAGATCTTTGTGTTAAAACTCACTTACCTTAATAAATAGATCTTAATATAATAGTGAGTGAAATATATTAAAGTTATAATAAGTAATAAACTTGTTAACAATAATATATAAGTAAATAGTAAAATAGGCACGCAAGAAAATAGATGGAGGTATGATCTTACAAATAATGATTTGTAGTAGTCGAGGTAAGGAAGCTGCCTTCAGTAAATATATGCTTAATTGAAGACTCAACGGTCCTGTTATTTTTCGAAAGAATTCGATGTAATTTAACTTGCATAAAGCGAAAATTACCGGGATGGAAACGAAAATCATCTGATATTGAATAAAATAATATGCCGTATCTATTAATGACAATGTCAGTTAATTTGCATATTTTCAACTCATTTTCTTAAGATTTTGAAAAACACAAATTAGATTATCTTAAACTACATACAATGCGAATCGGAATGTAGTAACTTATGTGTTTGACGTTTTAAGCATTGAATTCACAGTGGGTTAAAAAGCAAGTAAAAGGTAGTGAATAATGTTCTTTTTCCAATGTTCTTTCCCTACGCAAATGAATTGCCGTAAGACTTTACACCAGATTTAAGGAATTTTAAAGGAAATCACATGTAATTTTCAAACATAATAATATAGAACACTGTAATTTAAACATATAATAGCTAGATATATAAGGAGAACATTCGTACAAGTGAATTAAAAAACATTAAGTATGACCATAGTTATTGAAATATAAACTTTGGTCCAAAGTTATCCCATAGGTGGAGATAATTTGTACAACATGCAAAACAGTATGTTTAACATATGAGCAAAATGTTTTTGTACAATGTTTCCCGTTCAGTATTTATACATTTCACTTCCTGCACAAAACTGCATGCAATCTAGAAATATTGATATTAGAATGATGGCACTGCTATTAATACTTAGAATAAATTATCTTTAACATAAAGAAAATTATGTACTTTCTGGTACCGGCACAGGAACCACGTTCTGATAGTTTAGGATATGCCCCACAAAAATGACAACTCAGAAACAGAAAAAAATACTGTGAACTGATTTACCTTGGTTGCTCTATCTGTTCAAGTATATCATCCCAGCCTCTGTTGCCGAGCCAGGACAGTCTCTGGCCGTGTTTGGCCACCAAATGTTGTTTCGACGATGGGCTACTTGCTCACCAAATTCCATTCAGACCCGGCCAGTAGTTTTCAGCAAATAAAGCAGGACTACAAATATGTGTCTACTCTGTAACTGGCTGAGTTTGGTCAACAAATATAACAATCTATATTCTTACAAAACCAACACCAGAAACCGTAATGTAAAATTTAAATGACCCTAAGTAACTAATTGATGAAACTTGCAAATTGCTGATAAATAAATCACCAGAACCAATAAATAAATAAATAAACGGTCAAAATTCTTCGTATAAATCTTTGTTACTCAATACTTATCGGGATAAAAGATTATTACATGGTGTTTTGCAGCTTTTCCAGTTGTAAAGAGTAGCTTTTTTATGTATTCAGAAAAAATATTTATTTTAAAAATTAAGGCATTCTTATAACAATGTTCTTGCAAAACACTACCCACACATATATATTTCATCCCTGCATATATAGGACAATGTGATTTTTCAAAATTACATTTTTGCGAAACATATGATAAAAAATAATCAAGCACGTTCAGCTAACATAGCAAACTTGAAGGAAAATAAATAAGTCCTTTTTCGCGGTGGTACTTTGCTTCAAGACAGTTGCTTATTTCATTTCAGTGTATTGTGTTATGTTGATTGGTTCAATAAGAATGATAGAGTGGGCTAAAGAGAGCGGACGCCCCTGATAGCACAGTTTGTCCCCTTACTTATTGTATTATAACGTAGGTCATGAAATATAAATATATTACCAGCAGGGCCGGCGCTAGCATTTTTGCCGCCCTGGGCGAAACTTTTACATGCCGCCCCTTTAATTCGCAAACCTTATTTTGATAGAAACGTTAAAGTGTCACGAGAAAGTAAGATGCCCTATTTAAAAACATGTATGAAATGAAAATATAAATAAAAATTGAACTACCTCTCGAATGTTTAGGTAATATTTAAACTACTACACACATGACACAATATTCAGTATGCTCGATTTTGCTGTATATCTGTGATACACAGAAACGAATACAAAAATTAAAATTATATATAATTTTAATTTTTAATTTTAAATTTTTATTAAAAAAAATAATTTTACTAAGAATTTTAATTTTTACTAATTTTTTCTAAGAATTTTGATTTTTTAAGCTTATTGTAAATCAAAAAGGTGTTTCCAATAGAGTATGGAGCATGAAGATAATATAGTGAATCAGATATTACGGCAAACTAAGTGATTAGCCTAAGCCTTATAATTTACTGAACACATTGGAGATACATAAAATTTAACATACCTTAATTGAAAGAAACTTCTTGCTTTGATATGAGCAAATTTCTGTATCACATTCGAGTAGTTCAATGTTTCAGCTAATTCGTGTTCTATTCATATCGTCGCTAGACCACTCAAGCGTGTTTCAGACATGGAAGAAGGTGGATAGTTTTAATAAGTTTAAGTTTCGAAAAATTTCTTTCTCCACTGGCCACTGTTGCCGATAAGGTTAACAAAATCCTAAGTACCACATTGACATTGGGAGCAAAGTCATGTTCCTTAATTAATCTTAAGGCGACGCGGTGGCTCAGTAGTAGAGCGCTTTAATTAATCTTAAAATCTCTTTTGGTGAACTTTTTGAACTTTTAGGCTTAATTATAGCGGATAACGCTTTCAGCTCGTCTTTCAAATCACTGCGATTAATATCTTTCGATTCTTCGTGTGTTAAAATGCTGGCAAGTTTAGTACAATTTTCAGACAAAAGTTCAGGTAGCATAATATCTTTAAGATTACTTATATCGTAAAGAAAATCTAAATACTCGCAGCGATGTTTAAGTTGCTCAATCATCTATTTTAAAGCTAACACAATCACGTCTAGAACTTTGTAATAAAAATCGATCTTGTATCTTATTTGTGGATCTTCAATAGCTTCATCCCCTGCTACGTACTGAAACTGTCTCTTCTTCTTTCGACTTCGAGCTTGCACTGTATTACCTATCCGTGGATCATCCATATCTAACGCTGGTGTAAATTCCATCGCATCAACTAAGTAAGAATGAAATTTTGCATCATTTCTGCCTCTTTCAAAGTACTCAGATATATTTTCGAGAAACCGGACTGTATCCAACACATGAGAATGAATGCTTTGGAGACTTTTGCTTATGTTTACGTGGAGTAAAAAGTCATACCGGATATCAAGTGAGCAAAGGAAAGTAAAAGTCACGGAGCTGGTTTACTATACACAGAGCATCATGGGTGACCATTCTATCTCTTCTATTGTCTTTACTTATTTCAAGTAAGGTATCATAAGCCTCCCCTATTTGATATATAACGTAAGTACAGTCAGAGCATCAATTCGGCTCTCTTACTTTGTAGTGCTTAATGGTTTTAAAATGAGACTACTAATATGCTCCTATAGTATGACCCAACGTTGAACTGACGCAGAAAGTCATAAACTTTTTTAACTATACAAAAAAAAAGAAAGAAAGAAAGAAAAAGAAAGAAACGGCGTACTAAGATACTGTGACTGCATCGTTAACGATAAGGTTTAGTGAATGACTACTGCAAGGAACATAGAAGACTCGGGAATTTATTCCTAAAATTTTCTTCTGAATAAATGAATATTTGTTTACCTTTCATATTGGAATCATGCAGGGATATACACATAATGGCCCTGGCGTTCCAGAATCTCCTGCTCCCCGATATCTCTACTTATCTGTATTTACCTTTTTTAGAGATGATGTTAGATATTTTAATATAGTATCTCCTCATATTGAATTTGCACCTTTCAAAAAGCTTTCTATTCCTAAAATAAATTTCTGCCTATGCCCCTGAAAAGCAGTGACTATTTTAGCTAGTGATCAGGGGATAATGCAACAATTTCCCAGAAATCATATCTCTGATAGGTCCGGATGTGACACCAGTATCTGTGAATTGCCACTTTTCACTCCCAGTGTATTGAAATCCATGCCAAAGAAACTGTTCGGAATTCTTCATTGGTTCTCTCTTCTGACCCTCATGCCAATGGGTCCGACCCTGGACATATACTACATCTGGTTTGGCACGATTTATGTCAGTGATTCCGAAAACAATGCATTCGACACAAGTATAGAGCGTTTTCGATTCTTTTTGTCTTTCACACTCCCACTCTGACCTCCATGCTAACCAAGGCTTAACTCGTACTTACGCATAATCAACAGGTCACTATTCATCTTTGTAACCCGAAAACTATGAATTCGACACTAATATTGTTCGTATTTAACTACTTTTACATGTCATCTTCCTCCGTTATTGGGGATGGTTTCAATGTCTAGCTCCTAATTATGCAGGAATTTCAACCAACTTAAGTATACCTATAAATTACCATCTGTAAACAACTAGCATGTGATCTTCTTCGAAGAGGAAATCGTTGACTACTTCTTAATACCAATGTGATGGCTTTTTTTTTTCGTTTTCCATGCTGAAGATTGCCAAAGAGCTCAACGTCATCTGCGCCATTGTGCTATGAATATAGGTTTTAATGGCGTTTAGTTCACTGAATGCTCGCTTAGCTTCTATTCTCGTCATAGGAAAAGTGAGATACAATTATAAATGAGTAGGGGTCTAAACAAATATGGAACACTACTAGCAATGACAGTTATCTAAGAACAAAACTTTATCTAATTCATTCTAAGTTGAAATTTCACGCAATCTTTTCCTTTATTACTGTTCGTTAAAGTTGTTGCAGCAAAGAGGTAATAAAAGATTTGAGTAGATTTTGCAGTCTACAGTTCCTTTACAACTTTATTTTCTTCTAAGACTGAAGTAGTGTCCATTTTAGACATTGAGGAAAAAGAGGAATTATGAAACTTAAATGCGCCCACTTCTGCCGTGAGCCTCCCGCACCGCGCTTCAGTTAGTTACGCCACCGTTCAGGGTGTATGATGCAGTTTTCCTTCTTAGGAACATTTTCTAAGGCAGTAAGAGTTTTTTGCTGTTGTGTGAATTGAGTTGTATTGGATAGAAATGTCTGATAAAAAAGACAATATATTCAAACAACACAAATTATCTATTTCGAAGTTCTAATGGAAAATGAATCAAATTATCCTAAATATGTTACGCTTTTGAAGAGAAAAAGATCAAAACGTTATTACACATTCTCATAATGGTGTCATTTGGATTAGTATTTATAACTTACAAATAGTCATGTTTACGTCTAAGCTTATTACATGAGGCGTTACTGAACGGGATTTCTACGCTGGTGTTCCTGAGTTCAAACCTCATCCATGTTTGTTACTTTTTTCTTTTAGCTGCACTTAGTTTATGCATGCCAGATCTTCAAGTTTGAAGCAAATACAATATCAGCTAGTTAATTAAATGTAGCTCCAAAGTTGAATGTAGTATTATTTTCAAAGTAGTATATTGTAAGCTAATCAAAAGCATGTATTAATGTGTCATATTTGAAAATAATGTCAGCTAAAATTAATTCACTGGCTGATACTATATTTGATTCAAGCTTGAAGATCTGAATGCATAAACCAAGTGTAACTAAAACAAAAAAGTAACAAGAACTAACGAAATTCGAACCTAGGATCACCAGACAAGGAATACCATTCACTAAACCCTCATCTGACAAGCCACGACGTGAACATAGCTATTTGTAAATTATAAATTTGAATTAATTTCTAAATTACATATATTAAAGTAAAAATGGGATTTTTTTATTACCTTCCAACTGTCGTCGTTGTGTAAACATTCAGCATGATATGACGTAGGAAAATGAATTACATAAAGGTAGTAGGATTTAATATCAAAATTGAAACATCGAAAGTTAAAGAAAAGCATATAATAACAAATATCATATTTGAAAATAATTTCGTCTTAAACTAGCTGTGACTACATTTACTTCAAAATTGAGTTTCTCGATTGTACAGCATGAGCGTGGTTAGAAGAAAAGTCAATAAGAATGGTGGAGATTCGAACCTAAGTCCATGCAAGTAGGAATCCCTTACATTAAATATTCATGTAACAGACAACGACGCAAAGTATTTGGCACGATTTTATCATACAGTTCTATCAAATATAACTTACTGAACACAGTAATTAAATTTTACTGACTCAAAAAATGTTCCTGAACAAGGCGAAGTTCATTATACACCCTATAACTAAGCTACAAGAGGTCTGCGTCCCATCTGAACGGCGTATCCACCGAGTCAAGTTTACAATATCACATTCTAGTAGGTAAAGGAAGCTTAAGATTTTTTAAATTCTTAATTCTCCAGATCTTAAGATCTTTCTCTCCCTTCGTAATCATGTGATGCTCTAAAAGTAATTCTCCATCTTAATTCAACAACTGCCTAATGTGATCCTCGCAGTTCGGTACCTTTCCTTATTCTGTTTCACGAAGTCACAATTTTCATGGTAATACGGATACTGTCCGATCATTGTTTCTCAAATTGTAAACTTGTATATGTAAATCGTTTCTTTCTATTTCCATATTGGTCTCTCTCTCTCTCTCGACTTTCTCTCGACGACTCTCGACTTTCGACTTCGAGCTTGCACTGTATTACCTATCCGTGGATCATCCATATCTAACGCTGGTGTAAATTCCATCGCATCAACTAAGTAAGAATGAAATTTTGCATCATTTCTGCCTCTTTCAAAGTACTCAGATATATTTTCGAGAAACCGGACTGTATCCAACACATGAGAATGAATGCTTTGGAGACTTTTGCTTATGTTTACGTGGAGTAAAAAGTCATACCGGATATCAAGTGAGCAAAGGAAAGTAAAAGTCACGGAGCTGGTTTACTATACACAGAGCATCATGGGTGACCATTCTATCTCTTCTATTGTCTTTACTTATTTCAAGTAAGGTATCATAAGCCTCCCCTATTTGATATATAACGTAAGTACAGTCAGAGCATCAATTCGGCTCTCTTACTTTGTAGTGCTTAATGGTTTTAAAATGAGACTACTAATATGCTCCTATAGTATGACCCAACGTTGAACTGACGCAGAAAGTCATAAACTTTTTTAACTATACAAAAAAAGAAAGAAAGAAAGAAAAAGAAAGAAACGGCGTACTAAGATACTGTGACTGCATCGTTAACGATAAGGTTTAGTGAATGACTACTGCAAGGAACATAGAAGACTCGGGAATTTATTCCTAAAATTTTCTTCTGAATAAATGAATGTTTGTTTACCTTTCATATTGGAATCATGCAGGGATATACACATAATGGCCCTGGCGTTCCAGAATCTCCTGCTCCCCGATATCTCTACTTATCTGTATTTACCTTTTTTAGAGATGATGTTAGATATTTTAATATAGTATCTCCTCATATTGAATTTGCACCTTTCAAAAAGCTTTCTATTCCTAAAATAAATTTCTGCCTATGCCCCTGAAAAGCAGTGACTATATTAGATAGTGATCAGGGGATAATGCAACAATTCCTCAGAAATCATATCTCTGATAGATCCGGATGTGACACCAGTATCTGTGCATTACCACTTTGAACTCCCAGTGTATTGAAATCCATGCCAAAGAAACTGTTCGGAATTCTTCATTGGTTCTCTCTTCTGACCCTCATGCCAATGGGTCCAACCTTGGACATATACTACATCTGGAATGGCACGATTTATGTCAGTGATCCCGAAAACAATGCATGCGACACAAGTATAGAGCGTTTTCGATTCTTTTTGCCTGTCACACTCCCACTCCGATCTCTATGCCAACCAAGGCTTAACTTATACTTAAGCATAATCAACAGTGTCACTATTCATGTTTGTGACCCCGAAAACTATGAATTCGACACTAATATTGTTCGTATTTAACTACTTTTACATGTCACCTTCCTACATTATTGGGGATGTTTTCAGTGTCTAGCCCCTAACTATGCAGGAATTTCAACCAACTTAAGTATACCTATAAATTACCATCAGTAAACAACTAGCATGTGATCTTTTTTCGAAGAGGAAATCGTTAACTACTTTCTCAATACCAATGTGATGGCATTTTTTTTTTTTTTTCGTTTTCCATGCCGAAGATTACCAAAGAGCTCAACGTCATCTGCACCATTGTACTATGAATATAGGTTTTAATGGCGTTTAGTTCACTGAATGCTCGCTTAGGTGCTGTTCTCGTCATAGGAAAAGTGGAATACAGTTATAAATGAGTAGGGGTCTAAACAAATATGAAACACTACTAGCAATGACATTTATCTGAGAACAAAACTTTATCTAATTCATTCTAAGTTGAAATTTCACGCAATCTTTTCCTTTATTACTGTTCGTTAAAGTTGTTGCAGCAAAGAGGTAATAAAAGTTTTGAGTAGATTTTACAGTCTACAGTTCCTTTACAACTTTATTTTCTTCTAAGACTGAAGTAGTGTCCATTTTAGACATTGAGGAAAAAGTGTGAAATTATATAAAAACGTACAAAGAGGAATTACAAAACTTAAATGGGCCCACTTGTGCACCGCCCTTCTGTTAGTTACGCCACCGTTCAGGGTGCATGATGCAGTTTTCCTTTTTAGGAAGATTTTCTAAAGCAGTAAGAGTTTTTTGCTGTTGTGTGAATTGAGTTGTATTGGGTAGAAATGTCTGATAAAAAAGACAATATATTCAAACAACACAAATTATCTATTTCGAATTTCTAATGAAAAATGAATCAAATTATACTAAATATGTTACGCTTTTCAAGAGAAAAAGATCAAAAAGTTATTACACATTCTCATAATGGTGTCATTTGTATCAGTATTTATAACTTACAAATAGTCATGTTTACGTCTAGGCTTATTACGTGAGGGATTAGTGAACGGGATTTCTACGCTGGTGTTCCTGAGTTCAAATCTCGTCCATGTTTGTTACTTTTTTCTTTTAGCTGCACTTAGTTTATGCATGCCAGATCTTCAAGTTTGAAGCAAATACAATATCAGCTAGTTAATTAAATGTAGCTCCAAAGTTGAATGTAGTATTATTTTCAAAGTAGTATATTGTAAGCTAATCAAAAGCATGTATTAATGTGTCATATTTGAAAATAATGTCAGCTAAAATTAATTCACTGGCTGATACTACATTTAATTCAAGCTGGAAGATCTGAACGCATAAACCAAGTGTAACTAAAACAAAAAAGTAACAAGAATTGACGAAATTCGAACCTAGGATCACCAGGCAAGGAATACCATTCACTAAACCCTCATCTGACAAGCCAGGACGTGAACATAGCTATTTGTAAGTTATAAATTTGAATTAATTTGTAAATTACATATATTAAAATAAAAATGGTAATTAAGGTTTTTATTACCCTCCGACAGCCGTCGTTGTGCAAACATTCAGCATCATACAACACATGGAAATGAATTACATAAAGGTAGTAGGATTTAATATCAAAATTGAAACATCGAAAGTTAAAGAAAAGCATGTAATAACAAATATCATATTTGAAAATAATTTCGTCTTAAACTGGCTGTGACTACATTTACTTCAAAATTGAGTTTCTCGATTGTACAGCATGAGCGTGGTTAGAAGAAAAGTCAATAAAAATGGTGGAGATTCGAACCTAAGTCCATGCAAGTAGGAATCCCTTACATTAAATATTCATGTAACAGACAACGACGCAAAATATTTGGCACTATTTTATCATACAGTTCTATCAAATATAACTTAATGAACACAGTAATTAAGTTTTACTGACTCAAAAAATGTTCCTGAACAAGGCGAAGTTCATTATACACCCTATAAATAAGCTACAAGAGGTCTGCGTCCCATCTGAACGGCGTATCCACCGAGTCAACGTTTACAATATCACATTCTAGTAGGTAAAGGAAAAGTATGTGAGTGGCTACGTAGAGCTCTCCGTGGCTGGATGGATAAAGTCATGGATCGAAAAGTAAAGGTTCGTGGTTCGAAACTCGGCTCGGAAGCTAAAGACTTTTTAAATTTTTAATTCTCCAGATCTTAAGATCTTTCTCTCCCTTCGTAATCATGTGATGCTCTAAAAAGAATTCTCCATCTTAATTCAACAACTGCCTAATGTGATCCTCGCAGTTCGGAACCTTTCCTTATTCTGTTTCACAAAGTCACAATTTTAATGATAATACGGATACTGTCCGATCATTGTTTCTCCAATTGTAAACTTGTATATGTAAATCGTTTCTTTCTGTTTCCATATTGGTCTCTCTCTCTCTCGACTTTCTCTCGACGACTCTCGACTTTCGACTTCGAGCTTGCACTGTATTACCTATCCGTGGATCATCCATATCTAACGCTGGTGTAAATTCCATCGCATCAACTAAGTAAGAATGAAATTTTGCATCATTTCTGCCTCTTTCAAAGTACTCAGATATATTTTCGAGAAACCGGACTGTATCCAACACATGAGAATGAATGCTTTGGAGACTTTTGCTTATGTTTACGTGGAGTAAAAAGTCATACCGGATATCAAGTGAGCAAAGAAAAGTAAAAGTCACGGAGCTGGTTTACTATACACAGAGCATCATGGGTGACCATTCTATCTCTTCTATTGTCTTTACTTATTTCAAGTAAGGTATCATAAGCCTCCCCTATTTGATATATAACGTAAGTACAGTCAGAGCATCAATTCGGCTCTCTTACTTTGTAGTGCTTAATGGTTTTAAAATGAGACTACTAATATGCTCCTATAGTATGACCCAACGTTGAACTGACGCAGAAAGTCATAAACTTTTTTAACTATACAAAAAAAGAAAGAAAGAAAGAAAAAGAAAGAAACGGCGTACTAAGATACTGTGACTGCATCGTTAACGATAAGGTTTAGTGAATGACTACTGCAAGGAACATAGAAGACTCGGGAATTTATTCCTAAAATTTTCTTCTGAATAAATGAATGTTTGTTTACCTTTCATATTGGAATCATGCAGGGATATACACATAATGGCCCTGGCGTTCCAGAATCTCCTGCTCCCCGATATCTCTACTTATCTGTATTTACCTTTTTTAGAGATGATGTTAGATATTTTAATATAGTATCTCCTCATATTGAATTTGCACCTTTCAAAAAGCTTTCTATTCCTAAAATAAATTTCTGCCTATGCCCCTGAAAAGCAGTGACTATATTAGATAGTGATCAGGGGATAATGCAACAATTCCTCAGAAATCATATCTCTGATAGATCCGGATGTGACACCAGTATCTGTGCATTACCACTTTGAACTCCCAGTGTATTGAAATCCATGCCAAAGAAACTGTTCGGAATTCTTCATTGGTTCTCTCTTCTGACCCTCATGCCAATGGGTCCAACCTTGGACATATACTACATCTGGAATGGCACGATTTATGTCAGTGATCCCGAAAACAATGCATGCGACACAAGTATAGAGCGTTTTCGATTCTTTTTGCCTGTCACACTCCCACTCCGATCTCTATGCCAACCAAGGCTTAACTTATACTTAAGCATAATCAACAGTGTCACTATTCATGTTTGTGACCCCGAAAACTATGAATTCGACACTAATATTGTTCGTATTTAACTACTTTTACATGTCACCTTCCTACATTATTGGGGATGTTTTCAGTGTCTAGCCCCTAACTATGCAGGAATTTCAACCAACTTAAGTATACCTATAAATTACCATCTGTAAACAACTAGCATGTGATCTTTTTTCGAAGAGGAAATCGTTGACTACTTTCTCAATACCAATGTGATGGCATTTTTTTTTTTTTTTCGTTTTCCATGCCGAAGATTACCAAAGAGCTCAACGTCATCTGCACCATTGTACTATGAATATAGGTTTTAATGGCGTTTAGTTCACTGAATGCTCGCTTAGGTGCTGTTCTCGTCATAGGAAAAGTGGAATACAGTTATAAATGAGTAGGGGTCTAAACAAATATGAAACACTACTAGCAATGACATTTATCTGAGAACAAAACTTTATCTAATTCATTCTAAGTTGAAATTTCACGCAATCTTTTCCTTTATTACTGTTCGTTAAAGTTGTTGCAGCAAAGAGGTAATAAAAGTTTTGAGTAGATTTTACAGTCTACAGTTCCTTTACAACTTTATTTTCTTCTAAGACTGAAGTAGTGTCCATTTTAGACATTGAGGAAAAAGTGTGAAATTATATAAAAACGTACAAAGAGGAATTACAAAACTTAAATGGGCCCACTTGTGCACCGCCCTTCTGTTAGTTACGCCACCGTTCAGGGTGCATGATGCAGTTTTCCTTTTTAGGAAGATTTTCTAAAGCAGTAAGAGTTTTTTGCTGTTGTGTGAATTGAGTTGTATTGGGTAGAAATGTCTGATAAAAAAGACAATATATTCAAACAACACAAATTATCTATTTCGAATTTCTAATGAAAAATGAATCAAATTATACTAAATATGTTACGCTTTTCAAGAGAAAAGGATCAAAAAGTTATTACACATTCTCATAATGGTGTCATTTGTATCAGTATTTATAACTTACAAATAGTCATGTTTACGTCTAGGCTTATTACATGAGGGATTAGTGAACGGGATTTCTACGCTGGTGTTCCTGAGTTCAAATCTCGTCCATGTTTGTTACTTTTTTCTTTTAGCTGCACTTAGTTTATGCATGCCAGATCTTCAAGTTTGAAGCAAATACAATATCAGCTAGTTAATTAAATGTAGCTCCAAAGTTGAATGTAGTATTATTTTCAAAGTAGTATATTGTAAGCTAATCAAAAGCATGTATTAATGTGTCATATTTGAAAATAATGTCAGCTAAAATTAATTCACTGGCTGATACTACATTTAATTCAAGCTGGAAGATCTGAACGCATAAACCAAGTGTAACTAAAACAAAAAAGTAACAAGAATTGACGAAATTCGAGCCTAGGATCACCAGGCAAGGAATACCATTCACTAAACCCTCATCTGACAAGCCAGGACGTGAACATAGCTATTTGTAAGTTATAAATTTGAATTAATTTGTAAATTACATATATTAAAATAAAAATGGTAATTAAGGTTTTTATTACCCTCCGACAGCCGTCGTTGTGCAAACATTCAGCATCATACAACACATGGAAATGAATTACATAAAGGTAGTAGGATTTAATATCAAAATTGAAACATCGAAAGTTAAAGAAAAGCATGTAATAACAAATATCATATTTGAAAATAATTTCGTCTTAAACTGGCTGTGACTACATTTACTTCAAAATTGAGTTTCTAGATTGTACAGCATGAGCGTGGTTAGAAGAAAAGTCAATAAAAATGGTGGAGATTCGAACCTAAGTCCATGCAAGTAGGAATCCCTTACATTAAATATTCATGTAACAGACAACGACGCAAAATATTTGGCACTATTTTATCATACAGTTCTATCAAATATAACTTAATGAACACAGTAATTAAGTTTTACTGACTCAAAAAATGTTCCTGAACAAGGCGAAGTTCATTATACACCCTATAAATAAGCTACAAGAGGTCTGCGTCCCATCTGAACGGCGTATCCACCGAGTCAACGTTTACAATATCACATTCTAGTAGGTAAAGGAAAAGTATGTGAGTGGCTACGTAGAGCTCTCCGTGGCTGGATGGATAAAGTCATGGATCGAAAAGTAAAGGTTCGTGGTTCGAAACTCGGCTCGGAAGCTAAAGACTTTTTAAATTTTTAATTCTCCAGATCTTAAGATCTTTCTCTCCCTTCGTAATCATGTGATGCTCTAAAAAGAATTCTCCATCTTAATTCAACAACTGCCTAATGTGATCCTCGCAGTTCGGAACCTTTCCTTATTCTGTTTCACAAAGTCACAATTTTAATGATAATACGGATACTGTCCGATCATTGTTTCTCCAATTGTAAACTTGTATATGTAAATCGTTTCTTTCTGTTTCCATATTGGTCTCTCTCTCTCTCTCTCTCTCTCTCGCTTAATGTTGTCCATGAACTGTTATGGCTTGGGATCAAACCTTTGACTCGAAACCAAACGTGGGCGCTCTAGCGATGTCTTATCGTAACTATATAGGTTTGTTGTTAACAGCGGCGTAATTTTAGATTTCGCCTGGTCCGGGGGGGGGGGGGGGAAGGCGGAGATTCTCCACTGACATAATAGTTTCATTTTTTTATTAGCAAGAAAATGAAATGAAATCTTTAAGTTTTCCGTCTCACTTTTATGTGAGGAGGATAAAGATGGTACGATAAGCAATGAAGGAAATTGTGGAACGAAAAAATGGGAGGAAACGGGTGAAGCCACGCTCACGGTGTTTGTCCACCACAAAGTTTACTTGGCGCTGACTGGGATCGAACTTTTTTTATTATAGTACTACACATTTGATCAAACAATATATATTTCTCAAGCTCAAGAGAAGGGGCAATGACACATTTCTGTTCTGCCCAAATACGCCAACTGGAACATTTACTTGCAATTACTGACAAGAACTTAATAACACTCATTTCTGTCAATAGTTTTTAGAGCTCTGTGCCCGCATTACAGACTTTGTGAAGCACAAAACCTTCTGCCATGATTAACAATTTCCATAGAATTCACAGGTTAATGTAATATGCAGCCTTTGAAGAAGGGAAAGAATGCAAATAAGGGTGTTTATGGAGCTATGGGAACATTTTGTGACGTTTTGTTTTATTCAGCTTCTAGAAAGGCATTTCAGAACAAACGAATGAAAAAGACGGTTTAGAGCGATGAATCCTGTAAACTGGTTCCTGTTTTTTTTTTTTTTCGTCTGAATGAAAAGAATACATTACGTCACACACCGCTTTAGACAATGAGAGGTGGAGGAGGGGGTTAGTAGGGTGAATACCGGAAGTAACTAGTCGATGAGAAGTGTATTTCGGAATGCATAAGCGCACGGCCCAAGAGTTTTTTTCTAAGTTCGACTTATACTTTTTGTATCATCTTCTGTGCTTTGAATTGTACACACGGTTTATTCGCGTGGTCCTGGTTTACATCTCCAGTTGGAGTAGAGATGTATTTCCGGTGTAAACCTAGCATCATGAGACAATTGGAAGTATACCTAAATTAAGAGTACGGCCGACTAGCGGAGTCCGGTTCCGTTCGTAAAAAATAATGGTACCTTAATCTGTTGCTCTACCACGCATCACACAATTGAAGATGCACCCCGACCATAATGTCATATCCCTACATCAGTAGTAGAACCAGAGATATTATTATTATTATTATTATTATTATTATTATTATTATTATTATTATTATTATTATTATTATTATTACAATGAAACCCCGAAGGACAGGTACAGAGAAGATATAATTACTTCTATTCGTGAATGAGATGTAATGAATATTTAAATTACTTACCTATGGAACTCATGCAGCAACTGTATCCACAATACATTTACAGTAAACAATTGTACATTTGAGTATAATATGGAAACAGGTAATGTACTAGAAGTAAACCGTAACGCAATAAGAACTTAAGGACGTGCTACATATTAGTAAATTCCAAAATGTAGATAAAACCACAGAGGTTCTCTGTGCTTGTAGAATTCATCAATAGTGATGTTCTTTTTTTTTTTTACATTTATTGACAAAACGTTGCATCAAAAAGAGCAGCAAATTATTTTATATTTGAAGTTGGAGGGGAATTTTCTATCAAAGTGAAATGGAAATAAATTTCAATCAGATCTTTTGAAATGGATATATATATATGGAAATATACATCTGGACTGTGGTTATTTACTATTGGATGTTATTGGTTTAGTGGTAAGTTTTATACACAAGGATACCATCTTTATAGAGGCCTATACCAAAATGTAGTTAGATGTTTTATCAACTCTGAGATAATTTTGCTAGGCTTGGACGGGTTCATTACACGTCACCTATACCTTGGCTACGGTTCTCGCTATAACGTAACCGGCCATGCTAAAGCATAAGATACACAGACAGTCCTCTAATAGTGGCAATAAATAATAATTAGCTATTAATGCATGGCCATGTCTGTATTGGGATACTGTGTCAACTGTATTGACTGCCTAAAACGATAAGTATGCGGGAGCGGAGCCTGTTTATAATAGCACAAAATAAAGACGAATTTACTAGATTGCAAGATGAAAAGATCTATCTCTTCTAATTTGCGTGTGTACTCTATACATTTAAACTACAAACTGAGATGCTTAAAACGTCATGGATCAAAAACGTTCCAACAGCATTTACGTACCTACGCATAAAATGTTTTTCCAAATGCTATTAAACATTTTTCCTTGTATGACGAGGCACATGTATAAGCATAAAAGAATTATATTTTGTCAGTCTTTCTTTCTGCCCTGGTTCCATTAAAGCACGAACCACCCCAAATTGAGCGGTATCTCCCCTTGATGTATCCATATCATATATGAACTAGTTGTGTTAAAAACATTAAACCTTAAAAACTACATAATAATAATATTCTTGAAAATAGGGTTGTCCAAACAACCATAAATTTCCTTACTGCGAATGAAAAGGTCGCGCATATAAGCTCAGTGGCAAGAAGAAGTTTACCACAAATAATATAATTGTATTATAAACTAATAATAATAATAACATAATGACTACAGATAATAACAATAAATCAGTGATGGCTTCACAAGAAGCTCCTAAAATCCCTTCGCTGTGGGAAATATCATCGCAGAAGCTGAACAAATCACAACGATGACTTACGTAGAAAATTTCGTGGAACTGAAACATTTGAGAAAAGTTATATACACAACTGCATGTTAATAAATATACGGTAGCTAGAATACATTTTAGAATATGGTAATTGCATTAAACATAGCCTGAAAGTAATCCAGGCCAAACCACGACTTCAACACATACGGAAAATATGGCTAAGCTCTGCAGACTTCAGTCTTGGAATTTCTTCAAGAATTCTGCACTGAAGGACGCCGTTCTACTTGTTTTATCTGCCCGCAGTGTTCGAAGAATCCTTAATAGAGAACTCAAAATGCATCCATAGTAGATGCAGATAGTACTAGAGTTAAGTGCAAGAGACTGTGAAACACGAAGAAATTTAAACAGCGATATACTGCAGAACATCTCTTACACAGCTATTGTAATCTGTAATGACGAGGCACATTTTCACTTATCCGATACTATAAATAAAAAAAAAAGTTCCGTTCTTGGACTGCGGATTATGCTCGGAATATTTAACAAAGACTACATTTCTTGAGGAGCAACTTTGTAGTGCACTGTTTTTTCAATGTTGTGTTTGGGCTACCTACTTCTTCAGAAAAGGTAGTGAAGCCGTTCAGCAGTTACAGTTTTATATTGTCGTATGCTTGCATTTTTCTTCTACCGAAACTGGATACATTATTGCAAGATAATGATCTACAAGATATCTGCTTGCAAGATAATGGTACTACGAAGCGGACCTCAAGTCGTTCAATGAAAATTCTAGAACAAATGTTCCCTGTTCATCTAGTGTGTTCAGAAGGTGTTATAGGGTGGCTCCCCAGATCGACTGATCTCATTCTATTTAATTTTTGATTGTGGAACTACCTCAAGCAACCTCGAACTCTTGATGAACTGAAGACTGCGATCACCCAAGAAATCAATGGTTTCTATGACATGACAAACTTCCGAAACAGGCCCGGTCAGTATATTGAAAATATTGGTGGGCGTGAGTAGTAGGTCCGCTCGTATGGCGAACTGAGTAAGCAAAAATTTTAGTGCCTATGGCCAGAGGTCAATGACCTAGGGGTACTTATGACCACCCCTCTAGATTTCGGCAGGGGTATCTTGGCCCACTCCTAAATTTTGGCAAGGGTACATAGGATCAACCGTTTAAATTTTGGAAACTGCCAAATCTAAATATTTGGTAAGGTAGCCTAGCTATAGGGTATGTACACTCATGCCCAAAATTATTGTCGCATGTTTATAAATATGTTTTTCTAGCAATATAATTTGATAATGAATTCGCCTGGTGTTTCTTATAATGTTAGTATGTGTATAGTCGGCAAAGACATGTATATGGCAAATTTCATGTACAAAGAGCAGTAAATAGGAACAATAAAACGAAATTAAAATTTTCTCGTCCATTTAGCAACATTTTATTTTACTCATTAAAATTTTCGCATTTATAATTCTTTTCCTATGAAATTTAGCACAAATATACATTTCCCGATTATACACATAGTTTCAGTAATAAAAGTGCCCTGGAAAACCATTATCAAATTATATTCTTACAAGAAGACAGTTATAGATATGCGACAATCATTTTGGACATGGGTGTACCTCTATCGGTATTAGAGGTCCATCTCGTTCTCTCTTATGGCTAAAAAATATTGCCAAAAAGTTAAATTTCGGAGGTTTTTGACCCAATTTATCCCCTTTGATGAGGTCTTATTAACTTATATAGTTATATGAGTGTATACAGGGGTTCATTCCCTTTCATAAGACATGGGTACATTGGTGCACAGCTTTAAAATTTTAGGAGGGGTACCTTGGTACACCCCCTTAAATTTGGAAATTACCCAATTTAAACATTTGGTATAATAGTATAGGTCTTAACATATATCACCCTAAATTTGGGTGGTCCACCTCGTTACCTTTCATGGGTAAAACATTGCCAAAATATAAACGTAAGCAATATGTTGTACCACGTGTTCGTTTTTGGCCCAACGTATTCCCTTTAACAAGTCTTATTACCTTATATGGTAATATGGGAATTTATAGGGGTCCATTCCCTATCATAAGACATAGGCTTATTGGTGCACAATTTTTAAAATTTGCAAGGGGTATATTGGCCCACCCCTTAAATTTTAGAAATTGTCCAATTTAAAAATGTGGTAAATGGCCCATTGACCTAATATGTATTAGCATAAATTTTAATGGTCCATTTTGTTCCCTTTTACGGTGAAAAATTGTCAAAAAATCAAATTTTGGAGGTCATTGACCCATTTTATTCCCTTTGATGAAGTTTTATTACCTTATATGGTTATATGAACGTATACAGAGGTTTATTCTCTTTCTTAAGATATAGGTACATTGAAAATTTAGAAGGGGTACATTGACCCACCCCTTAAATGTTAGAAATTGTCCAGATTGGTATAATAGTATAGGGCCATAATAAATATCATTATAAATTTCTTTCTCTTTCGAGGCTAAAAATTGTCAAAAATGTACATTTTGGAAGTAATTGAGCCCCCTTTCATAAGGATTTAACATGTTATATGAGTCTGTACAGGGGTTCACTGCCTTTATACTTTGATGCTTCCTTTTTAAATTTTGTTGAGGTACATAGATTCATTTTTTAAATTTTGGAATTACCAAATAACAAATTTCGGTAAACGTTCTCTAAAAACCACTGTAAATGCTGATGTCTATTTTGCTCCATCTTATGGCCAAATATTCAAATTTCGAATGTTATTGACCTATTTTATCTTCTTTGATACGGCTTTGTTATTGAATGAGTACAGAATTTACTCGTATTACTTTTTTCATAAGACACAGGTATATTTGTGCACCAATCTTAAATTTTGGGAGGGGTACATTTCTTCTTGTCAAATCAATTAATAATATTTTAATTGTTCTTAAAATACGAATATAAAAATTAAGTGGTATCCCATTCTTTGGGTAAATCGTTGTCAAATATTAGTATGGCCACGTGGTCAGTTATTGACCTATAATGGGATTATGGAACCAGGTCATTGGTACCTTGATACGTTGCTCTTAAACTTTGTAGGCTCACTTTGCTTAAATTTGAGAATTGTTAAATGAAATTTCGTCATTGGTCTTGATTATTCTCGCCTATTGGCCAAAATATAAACGTAAGCAATACGGTGTACCACATGAAAGGTTTTATTGATCTTAATGATGTTTATGAATATATGGTAGTGTACAGGGATTCATTTCCTTTTCAAACTTTGTTGTGATACTCCTTAAATTTGAAAGTTACCAAGTAATACGTTTCTAGACAACAGTTGGTTTTCCTTATTTCTTTCTAA
This sequence comes from Thermobia domestica, assembly GCF_964235325.1. Lineage (NCBI taxonomy): Eukaryota > Metazoa > Arthropoda > Insecta > Zygentoma > Lepismatidae > Thermobia > Thermobia domestica. Next base: position 166,214 of record NW_027655922.1, read on the forward strand.
GGTAAATTTGCCGGACGTTATTGGCCTAATTGAGAGCTAACTACAACATATAATTATATGGATAAGTTTAAGACTTTGGTATATCGAGAGATGTACGTAGGACCATTCTTTAAATTTGGGAATTGTAACAAACAAGATTTTAGTATGGTGCGCAAAGTTTGAATGTTCAATACCTGATTAATATGAAACAATAATTTGAATTTTAATCACAACTCATAGCCTAAGATCAACAACTCAGTGGTTGATTTTTACCTCGAGCTTTAGAAATTTGATAGGCAGCCATATTGAATCTTAAGAGTTGTAGTTATGACTCATAGTCTAAAGGCAATACTTGCTACAACACTTAAAATTTAGTCACAACTCACTGTTTAAGGTGAGGTAGTCTGCTTGGTTAATCACTAGCAATATTATTGTTGATGCAATTTGATTGGCTGATCACTATCTTTCATGCAATCGGATTGGTTAATGACTTTCAGATCTTTGTGATTGCTTGATCACTATCTTTCGTGCAATCTGATTGGTTGATGATTTTCAAATCTTTGCTGCATTTAGTTTTAAGTTTTGTTTAACATTTATCGATTACTGTTTAATTGTTAATCGAATAGTTAAAAACCGGATAAACTTTGGCGGTTACCCGTGAAACGTGAACATGAAAATTTTGTTTTGAAAAATTTTTACTTTCAAAATTTTGTTTGAAATTTTTAAGTTTGAAAGTTTAGTTTTAAAAACTTGAGCTTGAAAAATTCATCCATACATGTGTCAAAATCTAGAGGGTGTTCTCCTAAGTACCCCTAGGTCATTGACCCCGGGACAAGGGCATTGGCGTTTGACCTATGACGTCATTAAATTTTAGCTGACTCAGTTCGAAATACGTGTGGGCCTACTACTGCATGACAAAATGTTATTTTTGAAACTAATTATAACAAAGCTACGTTCTACGTACTGTCAAATAATGTAATATTTAGGTTGAATCTACATATAATTACATTTCATGCATTTTTTTAAATAAGTAAGATCAATATGCCCCACCCTGTAGTTTCGTGTTGGGTTCAGTAAGTTCCTACATAACTCAAACATTATGAAAATGCATATACTTCATTAATAAAATGTTAATGCTACAAGAAGTCAATTCAGCAAGAAGCGCCAGACAATGGTAGAAATAAAATGTTAATCTGTCAATTTCAAAAAAGAAAAACAAAAAACTGTGTTGTTTAGTGAGGCGTGTCGTCGTTTGACCAAAATTTATTGTAAGTTACCAAGTTGCCAGACGCAGAGGGAGTACCACTAAGATATTGCACTACAAGATTAAAAATGTCACAGTTAACAGCCGAAACATGTTTTAATACGAAATTATTTGAATTCAATACAATCCAAAAATCAACTTGTAGTTGCTGGTTAGAATCTTCAAAGGGGGAGTTGATTTAAATGTCTGTATTGTATTGTTATTCTTAAAACCTGTTTGCACGGTTACTGTTTGCCACCATTGTTTTAATACAGGATTGCATAGGCGGAGCTCCGAATTGTCTTCTGGAAGGGCAGTGGGGCAGACCTTTTCCTCGGTTTCGGAGGTCTTGGAAGGTGGCCATCTTATAGGTGGAATTTTCAATTTTTGTCAAAAAGTTGGGGGAAATGCCTCCCATGCCCCCCATAACTCGACCCATGAAGGAGGGGGAAGTTAAAATGTTTACGGACCTTTGGTTTGGTTCCCGACAGTGTTTGTAGTTTGAGGGAAACTTCCCTAATCCAGGGAAATTTCGTAGATAAATTTAATAGAAAGGGAAGAAGAGAATTTTTTCGACAAAACGTGAAAATTTAGGAAAATTCTCGCGCTAACTGATTGACCAACATAAACGCTTAATTTTTGTTTGTTCTTCAGAAATAAACTAGTGCAATAGAAATAGTGTGTGTGTGTGTGTGTGTGTTCCCGCATTCCTATCCTTGTTGGTACCTGCATATGGTTTAACACCTTACCAGTTGGGACCGGAAAAATTGTTGGGACATTTTCCGGTGCCAACAATTTTTAAGCCTACAGGGGCTTTTTGGCGACCCCCTGGGCCTCCTGGCCGAATTTCGGGAAGGTCCCAATAATTATAAAAAAATGTGAGAATCTGTGCAAACCGTGTGTATGCTCCGCCGAATTAGCTGCCTCCTGGTGGTCTTACACTTTAACTAAGAAACGGTGTGTAAATATGACTCATACCGCATCTATTGGCACTGCCCCGCTTACGGATGGAGAAACGCAACGGGAGTGGAAAGAGTAGGTGAGTCGTGCGGGGGAATAAACACAAGAGAAAATTTGCACAGTGCTTGTTGGTACCGATGCAACCTTGAAATTTTCGTTTGCGCAGTCGCGTCGACTCCCAGTAGCCTGCCTGTCACATCACATAGTTAAAAAGCAGAAGGTGGATTGAAATCAGGGGAGGCATTGATCACAATTGGAGAAACGTATATGCATATATTTACAACTCGTACTTAGAAAAACGATGGGAACAGAAACAAAGATTGTGATAAATGAATGGAAGATAGGCTAGCGTAAAATATATACACAGCGCATGATCTTATCGGGACATGATTATTGTTTTTATCTACACACGTAGTTCGACTGTCTGTTGCTCCAGATAAGGTCTGGGACCAGTGTCTGAAGTGAAAGTTAATTCATTTGAACAAGAGCAAAAACAAATGTATCCTTAGAGGTACACTAGAATGTTCTAAGATTGAAGACTTGCAAGCACATTTGAAGATCATAGATTCATACATATCTACATACGATATGTTCCAACTTTCACACTATTTTATTTCCTTCTTTTGTCAAACAGAACTCATTAGTTTGAGAATAATAAAATAAATATTTATTTTAACCTTTAACAAATAAAAAAACACACAACCGTAGTTTACCAATATGTCGTATACAGGTTTATTAACTCAATTCAAACATATGGAGTAGGAAACACGTAAGATGTCTGGGTTGGCAAAGAACAGGCAGCGACCGCAGCCCTTGATTGTTGGTGGGGGTGATAGGGCTAACTACGTATTCTGTGAGTCCCAGTAGAATAGTAGTGTGCCTGTATCGAACAAGCTGTCATAAAGTAAAATATGTTAACGCTAATTTCCAAAGAGGACAAATTATTAAAGCTCAGATATATGGTGTTAGCGTGGTGAAAGCCGTAAGTATGCTGTGTGTCGCGAGTAACAACATTTAGGTGACGGTCAAAGTGATGAAATCCTACAAAATTTACGAGGAAACCACATCCTCGAAGAGGAACAGTAATTAAAAGAAAATCCTCGGTGACAGGTCCCACGTACAACTGCGTGATATTTCGATATATCGATTGATAGATATTTTTAAGAATCGAAAACTTTTAAGATCGATGTTTTTAATATTTCAATATTTTTCAATATTTCGGTATTTTTCAGTATTACGATATTACGATTCTTCGATACTTTTAATGCTTTAATATGTCCATGTTTCACAATACTTCGATATTTTCTATTTAACCTAATAGAGAAGAAACAATGGAAAAGAAAACAACGTAACTGGAGACAAAAATAGGTTAGGCTATCACTGCTGAACAAATTGTATTGTGGGAGAGGCGGTAATATATGGGAGAGGTAAAGGGACAAATACTAATATTTATAGTGGTATTAAAACTAATTCGCATATCAGGAGGGGGCCGCGGTGGCTCAGTGGTAGATCGTTCACCTCTGGTGTTTGGGGTCCCGGGTTCGATACCAGCCCCCGCCAAGTAAACTTTGTGGTGGACAAACACCGTGTGCGTGGGTTTCCTCGGGGTTCTCCCGTTTCCTCCCACTTTCTTCATTCCACCATTTCATTCATTACTCATCATCACTGTCCCCTTTAGTCTAACCGGCATAATCGTGGGACGTAAAACTCAAATATTTCATTTTTCATTTCACATATCAGGACGAGAAAATTGCTGAGAATCGCAACGATGAAAATTCGTTTCAAGTAGTCTACTTGTGATGGCAAAGAGCTATAATGAATCATATAATACTGTAGTAGAGACAACAACTATATTTTGTTTCACAATGTGAACACGGTAGATTTCGAAACTATATGTATTCAATATTAAAACTGGTTGCAGGAGATATATAGCTTTCGATTACTTTAGAGGAATAAGATTAGAGATAACATGTTCTTCCCACACTGAATACACAACTAAAAGTTCTATGTATTATCGTATTTGCTCTTTGGAGATCAAATATGAAACCGGAAGTAGTATTCGGTTTCACTAGTTTCGCTTTAGGTGCCGAGATGAGTGAAAAAATATATATTTTGGAGGATGAATCGAATATTAAAAAAACAGCTTTTCCCTATCTATTTCCATTTTTGCTGTATGGAGATTAACGTTAAAACCAGAAATTGTCTACTTCGACCACTTCCTATTTAAATTGGTCATAGACGGGATGGATCCTTGGGACCGATCACAAAACCGATTCTCATACATATCTTTCAGTTTTATCTCAATGCGAATCAATACTGACACTAGAAGCAGTAGTAATTCCTTTACCATTTCCGGTTTAATATATAGAGAGAGTGAAGTTGGTATATTTTCTTGAGATGCTCAATTAATTCTAGAAAACCGCCTGTCGCTATCTGTTACTGCGTTCTTTCTATGGTAATCAGTGTTGAAACCGTAACAGGTTTATTTCAACTACTTCCGCTTTTAGAAAAGCGATAACGGAGGAAATGGGATCTATTCTTGGAATGGTGTATCAATTTTAGAAAACACTTCTTGGTATACCTTACGGTTTTCTTCCTGTAAGGAGATCGATATTGAAACGTTGACTATAGCTCTTTTCAAATGTCAAGTTAAACACCTTTGAGAAGGTTTCCTGCCCCTTTAATAGCAGTGAAGCAACGTTATCATCATTTTGGGGCAGATGACAGTATACAGACACACGGAATTTCGTACTACTATGATTTTTGTCAATATCTGTGGCGGTACCTAGAAATATCGCGTACCATTGGCTACCGCTCATGTAGGTTCTCATCTAAAGAAAAGGTATAGTAATAAATTTCTGGCTTTAGCAGACACGGGTGATGTTATCTTTCCTTGACACGCTCAATCCATTCCAAAAAAAATAACTTGTCGTTATATATTGCCGCTTTTATTGTATGGCAATTAATCTTGAAACCGGATATGGTTGTCTTCTACCATATTATAATTTTGGATTATAGTAAAGAAATATAGGTTCTTTTTTGAGACATTGAATCGATTTCTGGAAACTATTGGTCAATATCTAGTACAGCTTTTGTCAGGTTTAATTTCTACCATTTCTGTTTGAACAGCATATTAACTGAGTAAAAAATGAATCTATCTTGGGACGCTGAAATGATTAAAAAGCTGGTTTTCGATATATCTTACCGTTTTCTCTATGGATATCAATATAGAAACCGGAAGTAATAGTAAATGTATAATGCTTTCGGTTTTAATACCATATGATGAAGACTCTAAAATCGTTCAAAAATTGAATTGATTCCCGAAAACAACAACGTGTTCTGCAGCTCTTTTGAAGTGAGGGGTTACATGGGTGGTAGCCAATGATACGAGATGTTTCCAGCTAGCTCATCTGGCATTGACAATAATCATAGTAGTGCGAAAAGTCCTTATGTCTATATACCTGCCCCAAAATGATAACGACACTTCACTGCTATTGTATGTAACATAAAGTCCGCCCAAGTCCATGTACCTTTTCATTTGAAAAGATTTTTGATTATTACTGTTATTACTGTGTTACTTTTAAGGCGATCAATGTTGAGACTGCATAAGGTTGACTTTTACCACTTAGGACTTCAATAGTGGATTAATGGAGGATAAGATGCTGCCTATTCTTGAGACGCTGACTCGATTTTCGAAAACCACTTCTCGATATATCTTACCATTTTTACTCTAATTCCCGTTGACAAATGGAGGGACGGGTATAGCCGTTTTGTAAGACTTCCGATATTTATGTACAGCATAGTTTGGAAGTCTAGATTGAAACTCACTAGCTTTTAATTCTAATATCCATCCAATTGCCTTACCATTTCAACATAACTTTAGTTAAGTCTACAAGCATTATTGTACCCATCAATTATAACATTCAAGAGACGCCCATTCTTATATGGAGTTATTCTGTGCTCCTCATAGTTTCCTCATTTTAGTGTTTACAGGAATGTTTCCCTTTATCATAAAATGTTAGGCCATTATAGAACATTGGATAATTCAATTATTTTCAAACACAAGAATACTTAAGAAAAATGTATTTAAAAGTTTTATTGGTCATTTGGGTTTGGATAAAGTTTCAGTTGCCTATTTATCATAACTTAATCAGCTGAGGTATCAGCAGATTTAGCTTCGTATCTGTATTCTATTCAGTAAACTATATCTCTCTATCAGTATTCTATACGAGTATTCTATAAATATTTATCGTTCTACTCTGTTCTATATTCTTAAGAGGAGCCTATGGCCACTCTCGTCATTAATAACATATAAACGAAAATAATAATGAATGGTATCTATTAAGAATGCCAAATTTTTAAGTGACTATTAAAATGTAAGTTTCGTAAAAAAATATCGCGGATTTAGTAAACAAAAATCCTCAACACTAGGAACGACATTTTGGGAGGGCATAGAGGGTAATTGTCACTCCTAGTTTTTACAAATACAGACCATTTAATAAATCGTATACTAATATATTATATAAAACGTGAAATTCTTATGTCGATGAACGATCTTGCTCCATCTCTTCCCGCTAAAATCTAACATGATCCGAAATGACGCTCCCGCTCACCACTGAAACATGGCATTTAAAGAATATTACCACATGAAGTTTTAACATAGGTTACGGTAACCATATGGATTAAAAGCAATTGGATTAAAAGCAATTGTAGCATGATTACAAGACATTCTTTACTGTTTTATTTGTGTAAGGTTGAATCTTGCGTCCATATTTTGTATGGGATACTATTTTAACAGTTGTTTTTACCTTTATGTGTAAGTATGTATTTAATGAGTGCTTTCATTTTTACTTTAAGTTCATGTACCAAATTTTTAATCCTTTTAGAAAGTATATGGAAAATAATACACTCGTGCCCCAAACTTAAAGTGACCTAAGACATTCATATGCCAGGTTTGATCAATGTTGCTTAGGGTCAGCAATAGAATACATGAGGTAACACTATAGTAATTTTATTCATGGAGTGTCTGTACTAAAACAGTGTATGAAATACCGCCAATATTTAAGGAAACTGTATCGTATGTCGAACCTCATGTCCAGAATGCAAAAAAGACTAGGACAGTAGAGCATTCATATGCAGGACTCAGTATGGAATATGCTCTCCTCGAAGAGAAACGCACTACTGACATCGACGTAGCATGGTGGAAACGATTGGCAAGCAGTTCTTGTTGCAGGGCCTGTCACTCTTCCGCGAGAGTTTGTCGAACCTCTGGAAGAGTATTTGGTGGAGGTATACGTTCGGCAACACGTCTCTCTAGAGCATCCCATGCACGCTCTATGGATTGAAATCCAAGGAATAGGCTGACCATCAGATTTAATGAATATCCTCTTCTTCAAGGAGGGCGGCCACGGCAGGTGTACGAAGCGGACAAGCATTTACATTCATAAGACGAAACTTTGGAAGGATAGCTCCGCGAAACAAACGAACATAACGGAGAATGACATGAATGCAACATCTGGACTCTGTTATAGTCCCTCCTTCTACGAACTGCAGCTCACTGAGTCCTTTAAATAACGAAATTGTATCTTTCGTGCCCTTGCCTAGTTGAAAACGAACTCGGAGACTGATTGTCGGCTGAGAGAGAAAGTTTGGAATTTCACTATTAGCTGAGTCTAGGACTATTTTCACTATCTTTTTAGAAGTAGCATTAACAACGTTTCAGTTGTTGTGTGTAATCTATTGGTCTTAACATTAAGTTCGGATATCTTATAATTAGATTTCTGTACTTTTTGCGAAACACGCACCGTAGGAACAGTGACGACAACAGCTTTACTTTCTTGGGGGAGCGGGTGTGTGTGAATATGCAGATACATTTTGGGAAACCCAGTTATATTTTTGTGTACAGAAAAACTGCTGCATGATAATACAGCATACTTGGAAAGGTTGTCACGACGACGGAAGGCGGACGATGTGATCGGAAGGCGCCCGTTCCCCTGGTCCCTTCTAGTGTCGTCACTGCGTAGCAGTCATAAACGTCTTCGTATTTTGTTCCAATAATCGACGAAATTAATATATAGAGAATAAAATAGGACAGAGAACGAAATACTGTACAAGCGTATGAAGCATAGTAACTGAAATAATAATAATAATAATAATAATAATAATAATAATAATAATAATAACTTAAAAAATAATTTCTTACGATGTGTAAAACTTTGCATCACATTTTTCATCTTGCCATGGTACTCTGGCGCCGCAGTACGCCGGTTGCAGATTACTCGTCTTGTATACTGGGTGCATCAAAAGACCGGAGCTTTGTAATGATAAAGATACAACAGAAAAAGGAAAGTTGTTGGAAATTGAAGGTTTTCAATCTAAAATCTCGGATTTATTCCAATCGCACCAACCGTTTTCGCTCCACACCGTAAGGTGTCCAATGTAGGGGTGGACGGTTCCTGAAAACGTAAACCGCGGTTTCGGTTTGTCACTTAAACCGGTTTGGAACGGTTAACCGAAACCAAACCGAACCGAACCCAAACCGAACCGAAACGTTCTCAAACCGAACCGAATCATACCGTTCAGAATTGTCAGTAGAACTTTGACAAACTAAACTGTCCAAAGGGTTTGAAACGTGGTTTCGTTTACTATTGGCTAACCAAAACTTAAGCGAACTCCGTCAAAGCAAATTTAGCTATCTCCAAATTCACGAATTCAGCTGTGGAGAAATGATCCCAATAAATTCCTTCAAATTAGAAGGATTTCATATGTCAACGGAATAAAAAAATCACTGGTAGTGATCAATCTGAAAAAAGATGAAATTCGTTGGGTTAAGTTCTAACCTGTTAAGCCCCTATTCTATAACTTCTTCAAATTCGAAAATGTTATTATTCCCCTTGTTTATCTTCAATTTTAATATTCCTGCTCAAATAGCAGCTTGCATATGTGTCTTCATTTCCCTCATTTTTCATACTTTCATTCTCACCGTCGTGATTAATATTATAAGAAAAGCGTAATTAACTAACCAGACTCATCATCATCAAAACGCCCAACACATATTTCAGACTTTGATCGTTTCTGATTTTGAAAACGCTTTGACACAATGTAAATCAATACTCGGCACTTTGTATATCACATGGTTATTAACAAATCATTATATAATAACTATCTTTAAGTAATAAGTAATAACTTCTTGTGAGTTTTACTGAAATGTTTGAATTGCGAGTGTAGCGAGCAAGAAAATTTTTAACAAATCTATTTCTTTGCAAACCGACATCAGTATTGATTTAATAGGGCGTTAATACTTTTACGGGGCACCACATCGTTTACTCATTTTCAACACTTCTTTTTTCTTATTACTTGTTCGGCGCCCTCTTGCTACCAGCCACCCCCGCCCGTAGCTACGGCTCTGGGTGTGGTATCTTCTCCGTCACGATGTAGGTTTTGTACATTTGCTAATCGAACGCATAAATATCATTCTCTGACAGAAAAGTTGCACTAAGTTGCAATCTCGCTATCTTCGATTCTGGACAGTGAACACAGTGACGAGGAAACATTTACCATTTTCTATTTTAATTTCGCTTTATTTCATCACTATACGGCCAACGACTGTCATTACAGAGGTAATGGAGGAATATATATGTGAGGAATTGGCAGACATTGATCTGGCATACGGGAAAGCGGATGGTAATGGCCGTGTGGCACAACGGCTGTACAGACAACAATTTCGTAATCTTAGAATTCCACACCACGCAACGTTTTCCAATGTAGATCGAATATGACAAGAAACAGCATTGCTAGAAGCACACAGGCCCAATGCTGGACGAAACAGATCCGTATGGATTGTGGCTTATGAGGAGGAAATTCTTGCTTGAGATCAGAGAAAACCGTCCACCAGCACACGGGTAGCAGCTGCTGAAATTAACACCCATCATCAGCAGGTTTGGAACATGCTTCAGATGTACTCTTCCCATGCCCAAAGGGTGTATGCATTACACCCAACCACTTAAGCGGGAGTTTGTTCAGTGGCTACGCGAACCATGCCAATATATCCCACTTCATGTCTCGTATTCTCTTCAAAGATAAAGCTATGTTTTCCCATGATGGAGTGATGAACACTCACACTCAACATTTGTGGTCTGAGGCAAACCCATATGGAATGTCAACTCGTGCCCATCAGGAACGGTGTTCTGTGAATGTGTGGGCATGAATCGTTGATAATTCTCATCAGACTGCATCTTCTACCACAATGCCTGACCGGGTGAGAGTATCGGATATTTTTGAAAGAGATTCTGCCTGAACTACTAGAGTCTGTGCCACTGGATGTTCACCGAAACATGTGGTTTATGCACAACGGTGCTCCAGCACATTTGCTGTGGAGGTGCGAAATTGTCGCAACGCATCCTTTCCGAACAAATGGACGGCAGAGAAGGACCGGTATCTTGGCCACCTGGCACATCCGACCTTAATCACTTAGATTTATTTTTCTGGGGCCATATGAAACACTAATCTATGCGACACCTGTGCAATCAGAGAATGATTTGCTTGCTCGAATTGTTGCTGCAGCGTGGAGCATTCAGGAAACGCCAGGAGTGTTTCAACGCGTTTGCAGCGTCTTTCCCTTCGGCACCGCTGTAATCTTTGCATTCACGTGGCGGGTCTAAACTTTGAACAGCTTTTGTAGTGTCCGTTCTGACAACCATACTCTTTCCATGTAAATAAAGATTCCCCTCTGTACCTTGCACCCTACAACTACCTTCTGTATGCAGTCCCTTTATACGATTTGGTACCAGAAATATCGGCCCCTGTTACAGTACGTACAAATATCGTGAATGGAAGGAATATTTTGTTTCACATCCGTCAGGTTAGAACATTGATTGAGAAAAAACGCACTGCAGTCGCATTTGTGTGATGTACTGATCGAAATGAATTTGCTAAAACAGTTATGTGTATTATTATTATTATTATTATTATTATTATTATTATTATTATTATTATTATTATTATTATTATTATTATTATTATTACGCGTTCTTTATTTGTCTGTAGTTCTTGTTCAATTACTGTAGTTGTAAAGGCAGATGCGCTCTCAAAAGCGTTGCGATATCATTAATATGAGCAGATCAGCAATCGGGATTTCTTTATTTTCTGTCACTTATCGGCTTGTGCCCTATGTATTTTTACATTCTAGCAACGTAAAGTTTCCAGTAAATTCTTGTACAACGACTTTACTAGTACTTTTTTAGAAAGTATGCAACCACACCCAGTAATTTTAACTTCATCCGCCATCTTTTATCTTCGTATATGAGTATTGACCTGCCACGTAGTATTATTTCCAGGCAGTGAAATGTCCTTTACATGTTGTTGTCCGCTCAATTTACGTAATAAAATGTCAGAGAATCCCTAAAGTCCTTTGAGGAATCCCATGCGCCGCCATTGCGCAAATCTGAAAACTGCAAATTTGGATAGAGCAGGTTAGGATCCTTTGTCGATATCATGCCGCATCACGTCTACGATCAGTAGTTTGTGCAATATTTAACTCTAAAGTTTGTTTTCCCACGCTTTCGGCAGCCTACAACACGTAAACGACACGCTTTTCGTCCTATGTGTACTGGAACTTTTTTCTTTGTTTGTTTTGCTCTCAGGAATTACCCCTCTGTTTTTGTACAACGAATTTAGCACCATACTGTGTAACGTCATCAGAATCAAATTGACCACACTAACGCGACAAAAGTAACTGTTCTCAAAAACAGCACAAATTTTCTTGGCTACCTGATAATATTGTACTACGATATATTCCACATACAGGGCGTAAATCATGCTCCCCCCAAGCCATTTCAAGATGAGTTTAATGTTTCATTCTAAACGTAGCTTCTCCTGGAATAGCATCCACCCTTCAAGTAGCTGCCCCGCCCCCTACCACGCTATCTCCTAAACCCGCCCATGCCGTAAAGTTGTCTTCCAACTGATCTTAAAAGTTTTATTCCAAAATCCAAAGCATCAGTAAAAGTACGACCCCTCAATTGTTTCAGTAATATCGATATAATTTTAATCTAAATAAAGTTATACCGTAAAACGTAACATTCAGCCTTATTATAATGTCTGGGTGGACAGTTCCTAATAATGCAAACTGCATTTCTGTCGATTTCAAATATTGAACTGAAACCGAACAAAACAGTCCTCAAAAAGGGTCCAACAGTTCTTAAACCGAACCGAACCACTCTTCAAACAGAACCGAACCTTTCCCAAACCGAACCGGACCGGTTTGAAGTCCAAACCGATTGATTCGGTTTAAACTACAAACCGAACCGAAACCGGTTAACCGGTTCTTGGAACACCCCTAAATTAGGCAATGTAGGCAGTGTTGAATGATATTCATAGGCGTGAGCAACGTGGGTGCCATGGGTGCCTTGTCACCCCCATTAGACAAGCTTTTTTATGTAGAATTATTACAAACTGAGAAGAGATTACGTGTAAATTATTTCACGTCTGCATGTGTGCCGTGCGTCGCCGACGCAGCGTCGGGTGCAGGGGGGAGGACGACATTCCATATGGTGGTACTTTAGATCTGGCACCAACATTCCCAATGTCCTGCGCACGCTGGTGATGATATTACGAGTGTTCGTTAATTCCTGATATAGAAGATCTCCCATTTCCCCTCATAGCCCCCTTTCAATATTGATACTTCTCTCAACAATGTTCTAGCAGTTGTTCTCAAAGTGGGGTCCACGGACCCCTGATGGTCCACGACGCCTAAAAATTGAATTGTAATAAAATGGAACTCACATCAGTTATGCAAGAATATTTTTTAATATTAAAAAACTGTAGCTGTTGGCGGTACGAGTACAAAACAATAACTATTCATCATTTCTAGTGCTCAAGGATATTATTGATTTTTCGGATAAAAAACCCTCTGCTGAGATGCAAAAAACACTTGTAGAACACTTGAGAGCATCAGCGGCAAGCTTTCGAGAATACTTCCCTGCCCCACAACCTAGTAATGGTTGGATTGAAAATCCTTTCACTAATGTAGAATTCCATGACATATAAATTATGAATCTCTCTAACACAGAACAAGAACAGCTATTGGAACTATCGTGCGATACTTCATGGAAAAGCGGTTTCAAAGAAAATGAGATTTGTAGCTTTTGGTTGCGTGTGCTTTGTGAAAATGAAAAGTTGTCTAAAAAAAAAAAGAAACATTGCAACATTTGATGCCTTTTCCTAGAATAATCTTTAGATGATCTTTTGATGATCCTCAGAATAAATTACCAATTACATTATTTTTCTTGCTCTTTTTCTTGTCAGTGATAATTTTAATTAGTATATTTTTAATATCATGTGATATTTCAGATAGCATTGCATGGGGATCCGCAGATCACTTTCCGAATGAACAGGGGGTCCGCGTTATCGGAACGTTTGAGAACCACTGTTCTAGAGCATGAATACCAGTTTTTAAAAAGTCCTTGACGGCTATGCTGGAAGCCATTCTTCGACAGCCTGCATAACATGCTCACCGTTGGCAAACTTTGTTTCTCGCCGGTGCTACTTAATCTTAGGAAACAGGTGAAAGCCACTTGGGGCAAGATCTGGAGAATAGGGAGGGTGCTCAAGTATTTCATACCCGGCATCGGCAATAGCGGTGGAGGTAAGGTGACTTTTGTGAGTAGAAGCATTGTCCTACAGCAGGAGCACTTTCATGTGTAGCATCCCTCTAAGTTTCCCCTTGATTGTCTGCCTTACTTTTGGGATCAGTTGGGAATAGTAGTCACTTGTAATTGTCGTTGGACAATGGAGTTAATCAATGAACAGTATGCCCTTACTATACCTCCTCCCAGAAAAAAAATGTTGCCATAATCTTGTCAGCTGATTGCATTATTTTGAATTTCTTGAGGGGTGGACATCATGTTACCGCCAGTGCATGCTATGTTGATTGGACCGCAATAATGTACCCAGGTGCCACACAGCCATAAGAATACATAGCCAAATCAATTTCTCTCTCTCCACTGTTCGGATTTTCGCGCACTCGTGCTATGTGCAAGGAATTTTAAAGTTTACAAGAGAAGAAGAATCTTTGTTTCAATAGAACGTTACTTCAGTTTCGTATTTCAAGATAACTCATTAAGAGCCTGGTTTAAGTTAGACTAACTGTAAAAAGAATATAAATATTTTCATTTTTCTAATGCTTTTCCGTAGTACGTAAGGTGTTAGTCAGGACTGGATTAACCTATCTGGAGGACAATGACTAGAAAAAAATATGTGGCCCCTGCTGACTTCACCTAATAAATTTCTTTCAAAGTACAGTAGGAAAGTTAATTGAATATGTTTAATATTTTTGGTCATATATTATTTTATGATGATGATTATATCTTCATGATTCGTTTTAGAAAGCCAGTTGAGATTTTGATCAGATTGGAGGACCCTATTCACCTGGAGGCCCGGGGTATAGCCTCCCTAAGTCCCTCCCTTAATCCGGCCCTGGTGTTAGTGCATGTGCTTTTGTGTGCATTGTTTAAGCTGCTATCCCGATACTAGTACGTTCTCTGGTTTAAAATTAGAGAGGTTGAAAAATTTCGTATCCGATTCTCTGAAACATACCTGTATTTAGGTTCATCCCGAAAGTTACCGAAATTCATGTTAATTATTTATTATCTGCCCTCATACTGTGATTTATTATTATGATTTTTTTTTTACTGATGCGGTAGTGGGAAGTCTGCATTTGATGTTTTGATTGGACTATAGGATATAAATACACTTACCAACTGGTCAATATTTGTTCTCATTTCACTCTTTCTTCTACGATTTTGTACGATTATTACAACGAAATTGTCAAACAGTGGACATTCTTTCAGAAAATAGCTGACTTTTTATTAAAAAGATGGACCTTTTCACATGTAAATTTGAAAACATTTTACCTTATAATTGTGTGGATGATGTTGAATCTGCATTGGTTCTTAAATCTTGTAGTTGCCCCAGCCAGCATTTTTTGACCAAAGTATGCATTATGTTGTTTCAACAAGTATTTGTAAAATTCTTCATAATTCATGTGCATAAAACTACGTACATTTTTGTACAATGACCGATCCCGTAACTGACTGTATTAACGAGCTTTTTCTACACTAAGCATTGATTAGAGAAAACACACTTTACTCGCTGCATTACCGTACTGCTAAAATCGCAAAATAAAGTTGATAAAGTTCACTGGAAATTTCAATGCTATTGTTACTTCTGCAAAATGCCCATCACTACTCTTCAGCAAGAGTTAAATTTTCATTCTAGACTAAGAACTCATATAAGATAAGGGACACATAATGAGTTGTTAGGACTAGGCTATATGCTATACGCCTATGCTTATATAACTACTTACATAACTTTCGTCATTTATAGTTTCGTCTTTCATTGATTATTTTCTGAAAGATCAAAGGGAGTTATACAGTACAAATTCAACCAAACTCATTGATCTGAATCAAACTTGGCATGGTTGTAAATCTTGACAACATTGTATTCATATGAAATAAATATGATGTGCAGACTTTGAGTTCCCGAATCAGATAAGATCAAATTTGAAGTTTGGACTGGAGACATTTTCGAGAATCAATGTTAATAAAGAGTTGATTAAAAACCAATGAAGGACAGCTTTCTAAAGCAATTGAGAAGCATACTAATGTTTCAAGCAAAATATTGAAAAAATATACTGGTAAATATGATTAAATGTCAGACTACTCAAAAATAATTGAACTGACGTCTTGACATTGAAAAATCACAAAATGTCGGACATGCTCGGCAAACGCCGAAAGGATGGCAACCCTAATTTCACTGAAATTACCTGTGAAGAAATATAAAAGTTCTATTTCGGTATCTTACCAATACTTTTCATTTACTAATATTGATATGATTCAAATGCTGGAAAGAGGTGGGTAACTACTTGTTCACTAACACGCTGAATCACAAGAACTATATCTCCAATTTAGATTCAATTCCTGATCTGGAATACAAATTCAAAATCTATTTAGATTGTGATTCTGATCCGACCACTTCCACCTCACAAGTTAGCAATTTTGTTATATAGTAGGCATATGCACGTTCGGCGCAAGACGCGGGTGCTCATGTGGTTCGATTGCTGCGTTAATCAGTAGGTCCACGTCTCATATAGCCTCGCTGGTGAAAGGGACGCTCAACTAAAATCATCGACATTCCGGATGGAAACTGAAGGGGTTTGGACATAACGATAAGGCAGAAGTTCGTGTCAAATGATTCAGTGCTCAAAAGGCATGTTAAAATCCAAACCAACCAAACAATCAAGCTGCAGAGGCACATGAGATGTCCATGTACACTCATGTCCAAAATTATTGACGCGTGTCTATAAATATGTTGTTCTAGAAATATAATTTGATAACGAATTCTTCCGGTATTTTGTATAATGTTAGTATGTGTATAATCGGTAAAGACACGTATGTGGCAAATTTCATGTCAAAAGAGCAGTAAATAAGAACAATAAAACGAAAATAAAACTTTTTTGTCCATTTAGCAACATTTTGTGTTACTCATTCTAATTTTGGTATTTATAATTCTTTTCCTATGAAAGGGGGCGCGGTGGCTCAGTGGTAGAGCGTTCACCTCCGGTGCTTGGGGTCCGTGGTTCGATCCCAGCTCGCGCCGTGTGGACTTTGTGGTGGACAAACACCGTGCTCGTGGGTTTTCTCGGGGTTCTCCCATTTCCTCCCATCTTCTTATTCCACCATTTCATTCATTTCTCATAATCACCGTCTCCTTTAGCCTAACCGGCATACGTAAAATTAAAGATTTCATTTTTCATTTCTTTTCCTATGAAATTTACTACAAATATACATTTCCCGATTATACACATAGTACCAGTATTAAAAGTACCTTGCAAAATCATTATCAAATTATAGTCTTATGAGAAGAGAGTTATAGATATGCGATAATCATTTTGGACATGGGTGTACGTTCAGCACGACAAAAGATTACGTTAAACAACTTATTTTTTTTTCAGGGCACCGGAGCGATAGCGAATATTGAGAAAAACACTATGTTATCAAACGTTATATAAAATACATGTTTTAGATAAATGTTAATCTAAAAAGTTAGTTTTAGAGATAGATTAAACATTTATGGATAAGATGTTTATCTCACAAGGAGACTTACGAAGGTGAAACTCACCGAATTGAATAAAACTTTGTAGACTTGTAATATTTCGAAAAATAATCGACACGTATTCTTTTTTTTTTTTTTTTTTTTAATTTCGGCATTAGTGCAGGTTTAAGAGTAGAAACAAACTTTGAACGTTAGAGGTGATCTTGAAGCGTAGACAGAAAACAATTATTTAATGTAGAAAAAGACATACTGCCAGGGGGGTTTCAGGACAGCTGATTCAGAATCTGACGTCAAAATTAGAAAATGCAAAATGGTGGATCCAATATTATGATTACAATTACAAAAGTCTTCTGGTTTGAAATGGTCTGCAGTTAGCCAAGAACAATTATAGTTGGCAGGGGTTACTGTGAGGAGGTTGCAGAATAATTTGAAACATCTTTTTCTACTTATTTTAACGAGATGCTTGATTAAAGTGCATCTCTATACTTCTCACTATTCGGACGCTTGTTTATAGTGAGTCTCCTCGCTCGTCAATGTGTCCGAGTTTCATATATCCTCAGTTGTTATAATTATTAATTTATTGAAAAAACTTTTTACAGTAATGATATTCCGTAAAAAGATGTGTGATGCATAAACATAGTTTACATAACGCACACCTTATTACAGCAATAACTGCGCACAAATTACAAAATGATGCACAATCTTTGAAATAAAATTTAACGGGATTGTCAAACGTATAGGAGGTTTTTACTACAAATAACCGCTTTCGTATCCCACATACCTAATATTTACAAATATGGGAGAAGAAAACCTATTTATGAATCAATGACTGGATCTTAATTATATTATTACGGAGATGTAAATTTATGTTATAGAGAAGGACAATGTCAGAAAAATGTCCCAAGAATTTTTCCCAGGGACTGAAGAAAATAGATCAAGATGCTAAATCCAGTTGTTCCTAGGTGCATTTCGCCAGCCCCCCCACCTTGGAGTTTCGAAAAAAAACCTATGCCAATCGTTTGTGCTACGTTTGTGCCGGAATGTACCGCCAAAATTTTCGTTTGTACCACTTCCGGTACGAAGTTATAATAGTTTTAAAGTGGGGGGGCTGGGGAAACGGCAGCCCCCCCACCTTAGAATTTCGAAACGAAACCTATGCCAATCGTTTGTGCTACGTTTGTGCCGGAATGTACCGCAAAAATTTTCGTTTGTACCACTTCCGGTACGAAGTTATAAGGGTTTTAAAGTGGGGGGCTGGGGAAACGGCAGCCCCCACCTAGGAATTTCAAAACAAAACCTATGCCAATCGTTTGTGCTACGTTTGTGCCGGAATGTACCGCAAAAATTTTCGTTTGTACCACTTCCGGTACGAAGTTATAAGGGTTTTAAAGTGGGGGGCTGGAGAAACGGCAGCCGCCAAACTTCGAATTTCGAAACAAAACCTATGGCAATCGTTTGTGCTACGTTTGTGCCGGAATGTACCGCAAAAATTTTCGTTTGTACCACTTCCGGTACGAAATTATAGGTCATTTAAAGTGGGGGGCTGGAGAAACGGCAGCCTCCAAACTTGGAATTTCAAAACAAAACCTATGTCAATCGTTTGTGCTACGTTTGTGCCGGAATGTACCGCAAAAATTTTCGTTTGTACCACTTCCGGTACGAAGTTATAAGGGTTTTAAAGTGGGGGCTGGAGAAACGGAAGCCTCCAACCTTGGAATTTCGAAACAAAAACTATGCCAATCGTTTGTGCTACGTTTGTGCCGGAATGTACCGCAAAAATTTTCGTTTGTACCACTTCCGGTACGAAGTAATAACAGTTTTAAAGTGGGGGGGCTGGAGAAACGGAAGCCCACAACCTTGGAATTTCGAAACGAAACCTATGCCAATCGTTTGTGCTACGTTTGTGCCGGTGTGTACCGCAAAAATTTTCGTTTGTACCACTTCCGGTACGAAGTTATAAGGGTTTTAAAGTGGAGGGCTGGAGAAACGGAAGCCTCCAACCTTGGAATTTCGAAACAAAAACTATGCCAATCGTTTGTGCTACGTTTGTGCCGGAATGTACCGCAAAAATTTTTGTTTGTACCACTTCCGGTACGAAGTTATAAGGGTTTTAAAGTGGGGGGGCTGGAGAAGCGGCAGCCTCCAAACTTGGAATTTCGAAACAAAACGTATGGCAATCGTTTGTGCTACGTTTGTGCCGGAATGTACCGCAAAAATTTTTGTTTGTACCACTTCCGGTACGAAGTTATAAGGGTTTTAAAGTGGGGGGCTGGAGAAACGGAAGCCTCCAACCTTGGAATTTCGAAACAAAAACTATGCCAATCGTTTGTACTACGTTTGTGCCGGAATGTACCGCAAAAATTTTCGTTTGTACCACTTCCGGTACGAAGTAATAATAGTTTTAAAGTGGGGGGCTGGGAAAACGGCAGCCCCCCCACCTTGGAATTTCGAAACGAAACCTATGCCAATCGTTTGTGCCGGAATGTACTGCAAAAATTTTCGTTTGTACCACTTCCGGTACGAAGTTATAAGGGTTTTAAAGTGGGGGCGCTGGAGAAACGGCAGCCTCCAAACTTGGAATTTCGAAACAAAACCTATGGCAATCGTTTGTGCTACGTTTGTGCTACGTTTGTGCCGGAATGTACCGCAAAAATTTTCGTTTGTACCACTTCCGGTACGAAGTTATAAGGGTTTTAAAGTGGGGGGGCTGGAGAAGCGGCAGCCTCCAAACTTGGAATTTCGAAGCAAAACCTATGGCAATCGTTTGTGCTACATTTGTGCCGGAATGTACTGCAAAAATTTTTGTTTGTACCACTTCCGGTACGAAGTTCTAAGGGTTTTAAAGTGGGGGGCTGGGAAAACGGCAGCCCCCACCTAGGAATTTCAAAACAAAACCTATGCCAATCGTTTGTGCTACGTTTGTGCCGGAATGTACCGCAAAAATTTTCGTTTGTACCACTTCCGGTACGAAGTTATAAGGGTTTTAAAGTGGGGGGGCTGGAGAAACGGCAGCCTCCAAACTTGGAATTTCGAAACAAAACCTATGGCAATCGTATGTGCTACGTTTGTGCCGGATTGCACCGCAAAAATTTTCATTTGTATCATTTCCGGTACGAAGTTATAAGGGTTTTAAAGTGGGGGGGCTGGAGAAATGGCAGCCTCCAAACTTGGAATTTCGAAACAAAACCTATGGCAATCGTTTGTGCTACGTTTGTGCCGGAATGTACCGCAAAAATTTTCGTTTGTACCACTTCCGGTACGAAGTTATAAGGGTTTTAAAGTGGGGGGCTGGAGAAGCGGCAGCCTCCAAACTTGGAATTTCGAAACAAAACCTGTGGCAATCGTTTGTGCTACGTTTGTGCCGGAATGTACCGCAAAAATTTTCGTTTGTACCACTTCCGGTACGAAGTTATATGAGTTTTCAAGAGGGGCTGTGGTAACGTCAACCCTGCACCCAGTAATTTCGAAATTAAACCTATGCCCACTCTTTGCACTACTTTTGAACAGGAACGTTTCGCTAAACTCTTTTCTGTACCACTTCCGGTAGAAAGATACGAGAGTTTCAAACTACGGGGCTGCCGTTTTCATACCCCCTCTGAATTTCGAAACGAGACCTATGCAAATCGTTTAACAACATTTGTGTCGGAATGTATCGCAAACATTTTTGTTTGTATCACTTCCAGTACAAAAGTATGACAGTTTTAACTAGGGGGCTGCCGTTTGCAGAACGCCCCATCTTGGAATTTCGAGATAAGACTATGTCAATCGTTTGTGGTACGTTTTTACCGGAATGTACCGCAAAAAAAAAAACGTGCCTGAAGTTGGCCCCCACCTCTTCCAAATTACACTAAACGTTGCACATCGTTAATGCATCGTTAGTGCACGTCAGTGCATTTAGAACTAACGTTAGTGCTATCAGCGTTTACGAGATATTGAAGATTTTGGTGGGAGACCAACTTCATATGAAGTTAGCCCCCCACCCATCTTTATGCAGACAGATTTTCACTAAACATAGCGCATCGTTAGTGCACTTAAACACACTAAGCACTACCGTAAGTGCTACCATATTTTGGGATTATTCAAGATTTTCGGTGGGGGGCCAACTTCAGAAATATCAAATTCTATACAAATAGAGGTAGAAACATGGGGTTGACGGTAATCGTTAGTGCATCGTTAGTGCACTTAAAAGCACTAAGCACTAACGTTAGTGCTACCATATTTTGGGTTTATTCAAGATTTTCGTTGGGAGGGGCAACTTCAGAAATATCAAATTCTATACAAATAGAGGTAGAAACATGGGGTTGACGGTAATCGTTAGTGCATTGTTAGTGCACTTAAACGCAATAAGCACTAACGTTAGTGCTACCATATTTTGGGATTTTTTCAAGATCTTTGGTGGGGGGCCAACTTCAAAAATATCAAATTTTATACAAATAGAGGTAGAAACATGGAGTTAACGGCAATCGTTAGAGCGTGATTAGTGTACTTAAATTCACTAAGCACTAACGTTAGTGTTACCACATTTTGAAATTTATTCAAAATTTTTGGTGGGGGCCATTTTCAGAAATATCAAATTCCATACAAAGTGTCAGTATTTTCAGGAATCAGTAACGAATGCACTAATTACTTTGTTAGTGCTTGAAGAGGGCGCAAATTCACGCTGACCACCAAAGATATTTTACTTGTAGCACCTACACTAATTAAGCACTAACGTTAGGGGTTGGTGCACGAAGAAGCACTAACGATGCACTAAGGATTGTACTGGAAATGATTTTTAGTGCTTTTTAATTTGGCAGAAATTTGACACAATGAAAAACTCTCCTTAAATTTCTTATGTGAGTTTCCTGAGATGTAACTGGATATAACTACACTAATAGTGAAGCACTAACGAAAACGGCTCTAATTTTTTCGTTATTGGTTGAAGTGGGGCGCCAAGTTCATGAAAGCTTCCAAAGGTTTTTTTTACTTGTAGGACCTACATTAATGAAGAACTAACGTTAGGTGTTAATGCACTAAGAAACACTAATGATTTCAGTAGAAGAGGTCATTAGTGCTTTTGATTTTGGCGGAAATTTGACGCAATGAAAAATTCCACATGAATCTCTTATGGGATTTTTGTGGCATATAATTGGCCATATCTACATCAATAGTTAAGCATTAACGGAACTATGAGTGTTTTGCAGAAGCGCTAACGATACATTAACGAATGGACTTATTTTTCGTTACTGCTTGAAGTGGGAACCAAGTTCACGCTGGCCCGCAAAGGTTTCTTACTTGTAGCACCTACACTAATGAAGCACGAAACTTAGGTGTTGGTGCAATAGGAAGCACTAATATTACAAGGAAAGAAAACTTTCGAATTTATCGTGAACTTAGCCCCCACTACAAGCACTAACGAAAAAATTAGTTTTATACGTTAGTGCATTGTTAGTACTTCTAGAAGATACAAGTAGTTTTGTTAGTGTTTCACCATTAGTGTAGAAATGGCCAATTATAAGTCTCAAAACTCCCACAAGAAACACATGGGGAATCATTCATTGTATCAAATTCCCATCTCATTCAAAAGCACTAATTACCTCTGTTAGTGCAATTGTTAGTGCATCGTAATTGCTTCTTAGAGCACAAACACCTAACGTTAGTGCTTCATTAGTGTAGGTGTTACAAGTAAAAAAAAACTATGGGGAAGTCAGCGTGAATTTCGCACCGACACTTTAAGCACTAACGGAAAAAGTAGTCCAATTCGTTAGTGCTTCTATAAAGCACTAACAATTTCGTTAGTGCTTCACTATTAGTGTAGTTATGGCCAATTACATATCACGAGACTCACAAGAAATTTAGGCAAATTTTTCATTGAATCAAATTTCCGCCAAATTCACAATCACTAATGATCTCTACTAGACCGATCGTTAGTGCATTTTAGTGCTTCTTAGCGCATCTACACCTAAGGTTAGTGCTTCATTAGTAAATGTGCTACAATTAAAATACCTTTTGAGGCCAGAGTGAACTTAGCGCCCCCACTTCAAGCACTAACTAAAACTTAGTGCCATTCGTTAGTGCATTGGTAGTGCTTCTGGAAAACACTAACAATTTAGTTAGAACTTCAATATTAGTTTAGTTATGGCCAATTACATGTAACGAAACACATAATAAATTTATGGGAAATTTTTCATTGCGTCAAATTTCCGTCAAATTCAAGAGTACTAATGATCTATTCTAGTGCAATCGTTAGTGCATCGTTAGTGCTTCGAGAAAACACTAACAGTTTTGTTTGTCCTTCAATATTAGTGTAGTTATGGACAATTAAATGTCACTAAACCCCTATAAGACATTTATTGGGAATTTTTAATTGCATCAAATTTCCGCCATATTCAAAAGCACTAATGATATCTTCTAGTGCAATTGTTAGTGGTTCTTAGTGCACCAACCCCTAACGTTAGTACTTCATTAGTGTAGGTGCTACAGGTACAATATCTTTGGAGGGCACGGTGAACTTGCGTCAACTTCAAGCACTAACAAAAAATTAATGCCATTCATTAGTGTATTGTTAGTGCTTCTAGAAAGCACTAAATGTTTATATGAAATTTGATATTTCTGAAGTTGGTCCCACCAGAAATCTTGAATAAATCCCAAAATAAGGTAATGCTAACCTTAATGCTAAGTGCATTTAAGTGCACTAACGATGCAATAACGATTGTCTTTAACTGCATGTTTCTACCTCTATTTGTATAGAATTTGATATTTCTGAAGTTGGCCCCCATCTAAAATCTTGAATAAATCCCAAAATATTGTAGGTCTAACGTCAGTGTTTAGTATTTTAAGTGCACTAACGATGCACTAACGATTGCCGTTAACTCTATGTTCCAATCTCTATTTGTATAGAATTTGAAATTACTGAAGTTGCCCATCCCACCAAAAATCTTGAATGAATTCCAAAATATGGTAGCACCAACGATAGTGCTTAGTACGTTTAAGTGCACTAACGATGCACTAACGTTTGCCATTAACCCCATGTTTCTATCCCTATTAGTATAGAATTTGATATTTCTGAAGTTGACCACCCCACCAAATTTATTGAATAAATCTCAAAATATAGTAGCGTTAACGTTAGTGCTTAGTGCGAATAAGTGCACTAATGAAGCACTAATGATTGCTGTTAACACTATTTTTCTACCTTTATTTGTATAGAATTTGATATTTCTGAAATTGCCCCCCCCACCAAAAATCTTGAATAAATCCCAAAATAAGATAGCACTAACGTTAGTGCTTAGTGCTTATAAGCGCACTAACGATTCCCGTTAACTCAATGTTTCTATCTCTATTTGTATTGAATTTGATGTTTCTGAATTTTGCCCCCCACTTTAAAACTATTATAACTTCGTACCGGAAGTGGTACAAACAAAAATTTTTGCGGTACATTCCGGCACAAACGTAGCACAAACGATTGGCATAGGTTTTGTTTTGAAATTCCTAGGTGGGGGCTGCCGTTTCTCCAGCCCCCCCCAATTTAAAACCCTTATAACTTCGTACCGGAAGTGGTACAAACAAAAATTTTTGCGGTACATTCCGGCACAAACGTAGCACAAACGATTGGCGTAGGTTTTGTTTCGAAATTCCAAGTTTGGCGGCTGCCGTTTCTCCAGCCCCCCCACTTTAAAACCCTTATAACTTCGTACCGGAAGTGGTACAAACGAAAATTTTTGCGGTACATTCCGGCACAAACGTAGCACAAACGATTGGCATAGGTTTTGTTTTGAAATTCCTAGGTGGGGGCTGCCGTTTCTCCAGCCCCCCCCCCAATTTAAAACCCTTATAACTTCGTACCGGAAGTGGTACAAACAAAAATTTTTGCGGTACATTCCGGCACAAACGTAGCACAAACGATTGGCGTAGGTTTTGTTTCGAAATTCCAAGTTTGGCGGCTGCCGTTTCTCCAGCCCCCCCACTTTAAAACCCTTATAACTTCGTACCGGAAGTGGTACAAACGAAAATTTTTGCGGTACATTCCGGCACAAACGTAGCACAAACGATTGGCATAGGTTTTGTTTTGAAATTCCAAGGTTGGAGGCTGCCGTTTCTCCAGCCCCCCACATTAAAACCCTTATAACTTCGTACCGGAAGTGGTACAAACGAAAATTTTTGCGGTACATTCCGGCACAAACGTAGCACAAACGATTGGCATAGGTTTCGTTTCGAAATTCCAAGGTGGGGGGGCTGCCGCTTCCCCAGCCCCCCCACTTTAAAACTATTATAACTTCGTACCGGAAGTGGTACAAACAAAAATTTTTGCGGTACATTCCGGCACAAACGTAGCACAAACGATTGGCATAGGTTTTTTTTCGAAACTCCAAGGTGGGGGGGCTGGCAAAATGCACCTGTTGTTCCTACAGGAATGGTTTCTATTTTGAGATACTCTTTTGAGGTTTAACTCAGGAATCAAATATAATATAAATCACTTAAATACGCGAGGCAAGGGGACTCACTTTCAATAAGCACTCCGAGTAGTAAGAGCCGAGGGGGTCACTTTGAATATGCATCTCTAATAGTGAGAAGCGAGGGGACTCACTTTAAATAAGCACCCGAATAGTGAAAGGTGCAGAAACTCACTTTAATCAAACATGCCGCTAAAATAAGTACAGAAAGGGGTTTCAAATCAGTTTGCAACCTTCTGGCAATAACTCATGCCAACTATAATTGTTCTTGACTAACTGCAAACCATTTCAAACCAGAAGACTTTTGTAATTGTAATCAACATATTGGATCGCCATTTTGAATTTTCTAATGTTGACGTCAAATTCTGAATCAGCTGTCCTAAAACCTCCCTGGGAGTACGTTTTCTTCTATATTAAATGATTGTTTTCTGTCTATGCTTCAAAACCTTCCCTAATATTCAAAGGATTACCGAGGGACTTTAAATCCGTATCATTGCCGAAATTTTAAAAAAATACGTGTCGATTATTTTTCGATGTTGTACAAATCTGCAAAGTTTCATTCAAATCGGTGAGTTACACTTCTTTAAGTTTCCTTGTTAGAGACGCATTCAGTAATATAAGAATGATGGCCACAAGAATTATCTTACACAGTGACCAGGATTATTACAAGAATATTTTCTAATTCTAGAATTTATATATAAACTGTGGAAACAAGTTGTCACAGTTATTTTCTAATGTTCAATTTTTGTAGTGAGTGCTCATGTTTCAATGTAATTAAGTTGTTCCTTAAAGTGTCGAATGTGGAATACATTTAAATTCATATGATCAGTAAAAGAGCCCGATCAAAAGTCCGGTTCATCTATTCGATAAGCAATTCCAAATGTCCCATAATGAACCCATATGAAGTACTTAGCAAGAAAATGCAAAAAATAGCTACGCGTTAAAATTCTCGGCATATCCTATTTATGTTTCTGTATTCAGATTTTTCTTTCGAAACAATTCAGATCTTATACTTTTCCTTTCTATCGACGAATGTGATATAAAAAGTCTCTCACTGTCGTGAGAATGTTTCTACGTCATCGTCACGCAGAAGGTAAAGGAACTGTGAATAGCGGGAGAATTAATCGAAAAGGTGGATATATTCTTCGGAGCGTTTATTAACAAATGCAGCGAGCAGTTGTGGTCATAGCAAACATCAAACTGATTCTCGCCCGTTTACGAACGAGTTGTTTCTTTCCCTGTAGAATACCCACTTGTACTCCGAAAGCAAAGTGGAGACCAAACATACAGAGTGTCTCCCGGTTTAACGTGGTTGCCAGATTTAAGGAGTAGTGTAGGAAGTTAATTTGACGAATATCTGGTAATTTAAATATAAAGAACTATTTAGTTTCTTTCCACATACTTTTAAATTCTTGTAGGCTTATTTCCCCAAAACTGCGTGTACTTAACTACTTTGTGTTATTATTTTACACTGTAGATAACTGAAATATTGCAACACTGTAGAGGTCCTAATAGCGCCTGCAATTCTGTAGAAGAATGTTAATAGTGTGTATGTGTGTGACATTAGATCATCCAGATTTGTTATTGGTACCGGTACTATTTATATCTTGCAAGTGATGTTGGCACCAGGATCCAATAAATATAGTACGGCACCACACGTGTTTTCCAAGAAACTGCCAGAAATAGCGACATAAGTGTTTTCCCACCGCAAATATGAATAAAATTAATGCATATTGATCTCACTCTCGTTTTTGTACCTCTTCTAGTTTTTTATGCACATTTGGTTCCAACAAGTCGGTCTCCCAACTCGGAGCTAACAAATACGCAAATACGCGTATAGGTGTGTGTATGTGTATGGGGGGGGGGTGCGTGTGTGTATGTGTGTGGGGAGAGTGCCTGTTTAAAGTAGCATAATTATCACTCATTGTTGGAAGGGTATAATTTGTGTATTATTTGTAAAAAAAATATGGAAAAGAAGAAAATAGAAGCAAAAAGGAAATAAACAAGACAAATGTAGTTGGTACTTCCTTTTTATATAGCTAAATAAAATCTTATCACATAATTTCTGTTACAGGAATTGGACAGTTAACAAACTAGGGAAAATTTGATGAGGAAATGGAACATTTTGTGTCCATCGAGGGAAATTTTCTTAACAAAACCTACGAACACTGGTTCATGAGAAGAAAATGGAATATAATCCTATATTACACTTAAAACATAACAGCAACAAGTAGTGGATAGATACATGGTATATCCAGAATTTCGTAAATTCATGTTCAATCCAATTTCATTTCTTTTAGGCCAAGTGTTATTTTTTCGTAAATATTATCTTCTTTATCAGTGGTTGCCAAATGACAGCCCGCGGAGCATGAGAATGAATAGTGCATGGTTTGTTACATTTTTTAACTCCAGAAAATGAATAACTGGTCATTATAATATATCTGAACCGCAATTTGATTTTTGCCTGAAAATATTTTCTTAACCTTTCGATTATCAACCCCGTTCTGCAAGATGGTACCAGACCAATTTTCAAAAAAAAAAAAAAAAAAAACGAATTTCCACAGCTATTTTCAAATGTTTATATGTTAGACTCTAATTGACCCAGACACGAACCAAGAAGCAAGACATTGGAAATGCAACAGATTTTCAGAAAATGTATGACTAAGGCTAGTTTTAGACGGAAGCATTTATCGTAGCATTTCTCGTACCAGATGTGCTGCCAAAAATCTTGTATAATATTCTATGGCATCAAAAATATATTGTGCTTTTACACGGTAGCATTTTGATAAGCATTTAGTCGTGACGTAGCAAACAAATCACTGGAGAAGAGCGCAATTATGGCTCCAAAACTAAAAACAGATATTTAAGTCACTATTTCTTCTGAAGCCCTTTTTCGCATATGCTTATTATGATACAAAGGACTTTTAACGGTGCAGTTATACTATACAGATCCATAGATTTTAAAATTTACAGAAGAAATTTCTAATATTTTAATATAGTAGTGTATAAATAATGGAAATATGGTGTGCACTTACATCTGAGATGCGTATTTACGTGGAAATATAGAAATTAAAGTCGAACCTGAAATGCACGTAACCTTCAAGAAGCTGTCATAAAATTTTGGCAAGTCTGTAATTTCCCCCCGTTCCCACTACTGCTACTACTACTACTACTACTACTACTACCACTACTACTCCTATTCCAACTACTATTACTATTACTAAGTACTGCTACTGTTACTATTACTAAGTACTCTTACTGTTACTACTACTTACTCCTCCTACCCCTATTCCTACTACTACTACTTACTTCTACTATTATTACTCTTACTACTACTACTACTACTTCTACTTCTACTACTACTAATACACCTACTACTACTTACTTCTCCTCCTCCTACTACTACTACTTATACTATGGATCCGTATAGTAAAACTACACGTTGCCACCTGTTAAAGTGAACCTGCACCGGAGAATGCAAGAGCACACCTCAGAAATGATTGATGAAGGTACAATAAATGAAACGAAAAGTTTTTTTTTTGAAAAGATGTTTCAATCAGGTGACAAAGCCACTTTGTCATTTAGCAAATATATCACTTACAAATGGCGAGTATCCAGAAAAGTTAAAAATTGCAAAAGTTAAGCCATTGTTTAAAAAAGGTGAAAAGCAAAACATAAATAACTACAGACCAATATCTCTCCTACCTGTCGTTGGAAAAGTTTTGGAAAAAATTATGTATAACAGGGTAATTAATTTTTTATTGAAAGAAAATGTTATCTCAACAAAACAACATGGCTTCCTTAAAGGTCGATTTGCAAACACGGCAATATTTAATTTCATTGAGAAAGTAAGAAATATTGTAGATAAGAAAGAACACTGTATAGGAATCTTTCTTGATTTGTCTAAAGCTTTCGATACAGTACAACACAGTTTACTTTTGAACAAACTGGAGAACTGTGGAATACGTGGTAAAGCAAGGGACTGGTTTAGTTCGTACTTAAAAAATCGTAGGCAGGTCGTAGAAATAACGCATAAGAATAATAACATTGTAGAAAGCTATTTATCAAATGAATTATATATAAAACACGGTATTCCACAAGGATCTATTCTAGGGCCATTGCTCTTCCTTTTATATATTAATGATTTTGAAAAAAGCATATCTTCGGCAGATGTTACCCTTTTCGCTGACGATATCACTCTGCTAGTGAGTGGGAAAAAATGAAAAATTATTGGAACAGAATGCTAGGCAAACACTAAATGAAGTATCTCTTTGGATGAAGAACAATAATCTTTTTGTTAATGTTGAAAAATCCATTGCTATAAATTTTCATAACAAGTGCAGTAAACTAATATACCCTAACCTATATCTGAACCTATACGCACATTAGCGAACTACGTTTGAGCTATAAGGTTAGAGTATAAGAGAGATGAAGGAAGATGACCCCAACTTTACTCTTTATTACGTTTCGGCTCGTGATATATTAGAAATTAGCCGTCGCTGTTCTCTATAAATAAAAGTAGAAGGATGTATGTGCTTCTTTCTCTCTGTGTGTATGCATCATAACTCTTGGAACATCTAAAACAATTTCAATTGGTAAACATATGACTTACAATTAGAAAAACAATACTGTGGAGGTGAGATTCAAACATTTTATATTAATCTAGTCTCCCCGTGCGAAGAATGGGTATTTCATCTTATAATATAATTAACGCTTTTCTTCACACTATCTTACTGAATTAGGAATTTAAACCCCGAAATCTCCCTGACGTACGCATTTGAATATGAAAACATGCATATGTGGACTTTCCTCTGTTGATAAGAAACCAGAGGAAACATCAGGATGCCTTAGTGCGGTCCTTTCAATTATGAAATAAGAACGAAACGATAATTCCCGTTTAATCCACTTGTTAAAGGTTTCTACGAATTTTAACGACCTCTGTATGTAGAAGACGGTCACTTTTGTTAAAAACATTTTAATCACCCTATAGACATTGTTACTGCAAAAAGCAAGGTGAATCAATTGAAAAATAGGTTGAAATAAACATAACACTCTTTCTTAGTATACCTCCACTAATGCCCCTTGTAGGATTAATGCTTATGAAACAATTTATTATTACTATTCTTATTATCATTTTAAAACGTGTTATATACTTAATGTATGTAGTAAACATTCTTCAACTTTGTAATGGATATTTAGCTTGTGATAGAAGATTTATCAGGTTTTATGTGGATATATTTTACGCTTATCTAAGAAACGATCAACGTTGTTTTCTATATTATTCAGAAATAATGCAATTATCTGTCTAGTATTATATGTGAGGTACCTAGAATCAAATCTCACCAAATCCTCTCACACACTTTTGTTGAAAAGTCACAAAAACTGTCACAAACAAATCTTTGTAATTACAAGCATAATTATTTTACCAAACATGTTGTTAATTGTTTTGTGTCATAGTAACAAATTATGAACACAATACAATAGTAACAATTTAAAACAAAGAAAAATAGTTGTAGGAAATTTGGATGTGGCGGGTTTTGATACTGAATGAAGAATTTGGCGGGCTTTGATACTGAAAGAACTTGGCTAGTATTGAAAATCAGAACTAAATTTGCTTAGCTAAATCTTAGCTTCAAAGAGGTTTTAAACTAAGTACGATTGAATAATAAAAAGGGGGCAAGCCAATAACTTAAGGCATTACAGGAGATCAATAATAAAATGTAAAGTTGAAAAATACTTTATTTTGTTGTCAAAATTAGGTTACATGGTCATTTACGCCAATATTAAAACTATGTCAGGTTTGAGATCATAATGTTGTTGAACCTCAGGAAGAGTGGCTTAGGCATTATTTGCCTAACGACATCAATATTATGATCTTCTTCTTCCTCGACTACGTAGCAACACACGATTCGTATTGATTTTGTTTTAAAATAATTCGTTTGGATGGATTGAATTTGAAATGCTAGTTATCTGACTTCTTTTGTACTATTTCTGCTTCCATTTTCCAATCTTTAACTGGTACTGTTATCCCTACCTTATAAATTGTTCCCTGCTTACCAAGGATGATCTCATAATGTTCTGTTTTCAGAGAGTCAGAATTGTGTCATTTCGTTTGAAGTCTTTTTCTATTCACCCAAAATAACTGACCATTCTGGGAAATCACATGACTGAACTGGACACTCTCATTGGCTGCCTTGAATGTGACGGAGTTTGAAACCAAGCATGGCCTACCTCTGTTCGGATCTGGCGAACTTTGAAACCAAGCCATATTTTCAACATTATATTACAGTATAATATGGCAGGTTTAGCTACGAAATAACGTTTCGTTTAAATTCAGCATGTTTAAAACTATAGGATAGGGTGTATAAATTGTGTGAAAAATGGATTTGGCGGGGTTTGATTTTAGGCGTCTCATGTTCAAATATTCTTTTTGTTCTCCTTCAGGCGTCAAGTTTCACAATTCTGGTTTGAGCTTTTGCCCCCTAAACGTTTTTCGGCATAAATATTTAACCGTTCTTCCGCATAAATATTTAACAGTTTTTCCGCATAAAAATTTATATCTCTGGAGATACCACTCAGTAGTAGAAGTCTTCATTATATCTGAATTACTTTCTAATGAAACAAACTTTGTGAGGGAGAGAGAAGGAGGGAATAAGAAGAAATACCAACAAAACACCAGAAAAGAAAACGAGAGAGACAAAAATGTTTGTCCCTCTTTTTTGATTGCTCTCTGTCGTTTCGCATAACTAAACAAATTGCAACAAATATTACAAAGGCAAAGGTTGGTACCCATGTGCATTGAATCGTTTCATAAAGATAATCATGTAAAATTTGTGGGACCGTATATTTCGGGTTTCATAATCATACAACATGAACGGATTCCACTTTAACTATGAAATGAAAAATGACGACTTTTTCTGGAAATAGGAAAATCAAAACCGATTTTTATTCTGACAATATTCGCACCTAGAAATCAATATACTTAACGTCTTCTACTAGTTGCCACAATCCTGCGGAATGTTATGGGTGCAATAATGGAAATTGTCTTTATATATATATATATACACAGTGCGTTCCACGGATAACACTAAGGTCCACTTCCTGAAGAAACCAAGGCAGATAGAAACATGAAACCTTTTGGAACCTTCAAGGGACATAAAAGGCAACATTATGCTGAGAAAGAGAATCCCCCACAAGGGGGGCTAAAGGGGGTTACTGGGAGTAACTCAAAAATTTTAAATAGCAACCCCTATCGTGTGGTACCTCGTTTGAAAGGTAATCACGAGTAAAGACCACTTGTGAAAATTGTAAGTCGCTAGAATGTCCGTAGCCAACATGGCGGCCATCCGTAAAGGACGGTCGAAGAAACATTGCAAACCTGTAAGCAGAGAGTAACATAGTATGATTTGGAACATACCTCATTAATGCAGGAGATGCTCGATGTATGCACCGCCCACTTCCTGGCAGTAGTGTAAACGTTGGACGAACTCCTCTCGAACACGGGTAAAAGTCATTACCGGTATAGAATGACAGGCATCAACTACGCAATGCTGTTCGGCTGCGTGCGGAACACTATAGTCTTCAAATAGCCCCAGAGATAAAAGTCGGGTGGAGCAAGGTTTGGCGAACGGGCTGGCCATTCAATGGTGCCGCGACGACCAATCCATCGTCGCGGAAACTCACTATCTAAATAGTCACGTACAAGGCGGTGAAAATGGGCAGGACAGCCGTCATGCTGAAAAACGGGCGAAATCTCTCCAAATTCTTGCGGATTCTCTTCCAATGCCTCGACAATCAACGGTGCAATAAAGTCTTGCAGCAGCGCCAGGTACTTCTCACCCGTTAATATTCCATCGATGAAGAGGGGCCCGATTATGTTATTACCTAAGATACCGCCAGTGGCGGCGATAAGGGCCCCGCAGACCCCGCGGCGCGGGTGGGCCCCTAGAAAGTACGCTCACCAAGGCACCTTTTACACGTCATTTACCCTATAATTTTAATGCATTTTGAAAGTGTTTCTCCACACCCTATAACTAATTCTAACAGTTTCACTAAATTAAATAATGAAGTAATCATTAAAATAAAATAATATTGTATGAGTGTGAACATGAATGTCAGGTTGTTCTTTGCGATTTTCCAAAGATTTTATTTTCCAGTTTAACATTTGTATATTGAAATGTGTTGTAGGTAGAGACGAATAGCGGCCCGGGCGTGTCTTTTTTCTTTCACCAATTTTATTATAAAATTTCTAAGTAAAATGTCTTTAATTTTCAAAGAGTAATTAATAGTGTATTTTCTCCTAATTGACCAGATGGAGATTGGTGTTTTGCGGGTGTCCATTCAGCTCATGGGAGCGTTCAGAATACTCGCTAGGGTATAGATGAGATTTATGAGAAACTCCCTCAGCTCAAGGCAGCCTCGTGAGGTTTTTAGTTGTAGTTAGGATCCCTACTCCAGTGCGACATAGGGCTTAGGAAAGGTGTACCCCTAGTCCAGTAAGACCTCGGAGCAGGTAATGGTTAGTCGGTCAGTGGTCAAACTGATGCCGGGTTCCTCCGTGGTCCCTCTTTTATTTGTCCTCTTCGGGTGGTTCGTCTTCCTTCGGATCCTTTTGTGTGGTCCGTCTCCTTTCGATTTCCTTTGTGTCTTCCTCTTTGGTGTATCGTCTGCTTTTGTAAATAATGGCACGTGTCGTTATACATGTGCTTTTGTTGTAATGTGGGAATCCTTACAATATTATTTATATTAGTCTATTATGCTATAGTTTCGTTATCGTGTATCTTAGACTACAATTACCGTGTATTACAATAAATTATAACGTATTTCAATAAATTATTGTGTTCGCTGGAAATAACTACCAAGAAAACAATTCGAGACATTGCAACTTGTTAATTGAAGAAGACAGTTGCTTCTTGAGTAGTTTGCTGGACTTGACTTACAGCTGTACCTCACACATCCTCTCACAACTGCTGCAGCAGACAGAAGTTTTTCAAAATTAAAAATTAACAAGAATTATTTACAGAGCACCGTAACAGAAGGTAGATTGTGTGCGCTTGCCATTTTGAGCATCGAACATGAAAAAAGAAAGATAAAAAACCGGATAAAATTATAGACAAATTCTTGCTCCTGAAGAACTGAAGGTTATCGTGTAAACAGTTCTTAAAAATTTAGCGTTCTATTCCATCCCGAGTGAAATATAGTGATAATGATGCTTACAATACCTCTCCTTAGTTTTATTGTGTGTGTTTGTATGTTCCGGTGTGACGATACAAAAAGAGTTTCCATTCCGTTTTATCCTAGGCAATGAAGGTACTATATTTTACGCTAGTACACAAAAATATTCTACATTAATTTTTCCTCTGTATGGAATGTAGTTACAATATAATCCCATATAACCGAAACCCGAATTATCCAAAATCGTAAATTTAAAAAAAAGTACTGTACTCCACGGGAATAATCTAGAGGACGGGGGCCCCTCAGACTATGCCTAATCCGTATGCTATAAAGATAAACTATTACAGTACTAACTACATATAGATGTACTGTAGTCCTAAATATGTTCATTTAACTTACAAAAACTAAAAC
This sequence comes from Thermobia domestica, assembly GCF_964235325.1. NCBI lineage: Eukaryota > Metazoa > Arthropoda > Insecta > Zygentoma > Lepismatidae > Thermobia > Thermobia domestica. Next base: position 201,521 of record NW_027655922.1, read on the forward strand.
CTGAACCAGTGGCGTAACAGACATAAGTCCTGAGCCGGCGTCAACGCCATATGTTAACGACTGATGGACCTACGACCAAGTGAGTGATGGTGGTCAGCCCATTGCGTCACCCTCTCCGAACAGGCCTATCACTCCCCAGTTTTCCTCACGACACTGGGCAGATGTCAAAAATTTGGAGTACTCAATCGGAGGATTGAACCCGGGATTACGTGGATATGAATTCAACGCTCTAACCACTAGATTATGGAGTTCCTTAAATTTAATAAAGAACGTGAGTGTAGTTTAGAAAGAGAGTTTTCAAGTTATTTGATCTTCAAAACATTTCAGATAAATAAAAAATGCTGTAGTACAGGCCCGGTAATAGATGTCCATGACTTAACAAACAAACAAATAAATATATCCGAAATAAGCCCCCCTAATTTAGTCCAGTTAACCCTGGTTATACTGTATTATTATTATTATTATTATTATTATTATTATTATTATTATTATTATTATTGGTAGTAGTTGTAATCATAGTGGTAATAATGCTAACAATGTAAAATTGTACAATAGCAGGCGTACGCATATAGAAAATGTAAATGAATTTTGGGTAACACATGGCTTTTTGTTCAGTTTTTGCCGGGGGGCCTCGAAGCCAGTAACTCCGCCACTGGATACCGCCCAGACATTCAGCGACTCTGGGTGTTGAGTGTTGCCTTCACGAAATACATGAGGGTTTGTGTCACACCAATATCGGCAGTTATGCCTGTTGACCTTGCCATTCAAGTAGAACGTACTCTCATCACTGAATAACACGTTTGTCAGCACAATGGTCCCACGTGCCAATGCCTCACATATCTGCTCACAAAACTCGATACGCATATCGGGATCATGTTCACTTAACTCCTGGACCATATGTAGTTTGTATGGATGGAAGGTATGTTTTTTTAAGATTCTGTATATCGTTGTGCGTGACACACCACACGTTTGAGCCACAGTTGTTATGGACTGTTGAGGATGCACATTCAGCTCCGCCAACACTTGTATCTGTGTTTCTTCCGTAGCAACACTAGAGTTTCGAGGCTTTAGGGGCATTGGTCACACTGTCTGTCGTAAAGAATTTGATTAATAAATGGCGTACAGAAGAAACACTAATTGGGTTGCGCATATTTTGTTCATTGTACAACCGTGCTGTTGCACTGTACGAACGATTCGTAGCACCAAAGAGTAACACAACTTCAATTCTCTGTTCAAGAGACCACATTATGTATGCAATGTAGGATGGTCAAACGCACCAGCACAAACACACGTCTACGTCCTTCAGACCTACTGTTCAGGGTTGTAATGTAGCTCACTGTTGGTCGGAAAAGCACATCTGATAGTGGTGCACGAGTAAACAGAGTAGCTTTGCTAAAGTACGTGTCCAACACCAAAGCGCCACCACGGGCAACTCGTCGTCATGAACTACATCTCCTCGTCCGTAAGAGTAGCAGTTCGACAGTAGCGCAATGGTAAAGTGTTGATTCAGTACACGTGCGGTCCGGGGTTCGAGCCTTGGAGGGTTCAGATTTTTCAATAATATTATGGTACTCTCTTTTCTATCGGTTTCAGTTTAATCTGCATGTTTTGTATTTGCAATACTGTTATAGTGCTAGTTGTGTGGTATGTGTATTGTGCATTCGTTCCGAACTAGGTTAGACTTCAGAGTTTGTTGTGGACACGGTCTGGTATCTATACGCGATTACTTTTCCAGCGAGGTACCACACGATAGGGGTTGCTATTCAAAATTTTTGAGTTACCCCCAGTAACCCCCTTTAGCCCCCCTTGTGGGGGATTCTCCTTCTCAACATAATGTTGCCTTTAAAATTCCTTGAAGGTTTCAGGTTTCTATCTGCCTTCGTTTCTTCTGGAGATGAGCTTTAGTGTTACTCGTTGAACGCACTTCGACCGTCCTTTACGGATGGCCGCCATGTTGGCTACGGACATGCTAGCGACTTAAGATTTTCACAAGTGGTCTTTACTCGTGATTACCTTTCAAACGAGGTACCACACGATGGGGGTTGCTATTTAAAATTTTTGAGTTACCCCCAGTAACCCCCTTTCGCCCCCCTTGTGGGGGATTCTCCTTCACAGCATAATGTTGCCTTTTATGTCCCTTGAAGGTTCCAAAAGGTTTCATGTTTCTATCTGCCTTGGTTTCTTCAGGAGGTGGACCTTAGTGTTATTCGTGGAACGCACTGTGTATGTATATATATATATATATATATATATATATATGTGTGTGTGTGTGTGTGTGTGTGTGTGTGTGTGTGTGTGTGTAATAGTTCAATATGTGTTACGAATATTGGCAAAGTATATGATTTGTGAGAGAATGGTACGTGATATGACGTTTTAAGTGCTATTTTCGAACTCAGGAAATCGAAATACATAAAGAACACCTACTATAGCGATAAAAGTTTTTTCACTGTTGCACTGTGATATCGGAGAAAAATCCTTCTAAAATTTAAAATTGAATCTCCCATAAAGAAAACGAACATTTTTGTTTACGCCACCAAAAGAGGGGCTAAACAATGATTTTCTTTCTAGATTTAAAATATTCAGACATTTCTCAGTAAGAATGCCAAATTTCACGCTAATAATGTGAAAACTTAATCTCCTTCCAGTGCTGTAGAAAATTACACGAATATTGGAACAATATATATATATATATATATATATATATATATATATAACTTCAAGTGGAACTATATTTTCACGTAGACTTACGCAGGAAGATAAAACAGTAACTTTGGAATCACAAATGAAACACGTTCAATGTAAGAAGGGTACATTTTTAATTTCAGTGCGCTAACAAGAGGAGCATGACTCGTCAGCTTTCCACTGCTACAGAAATGTCGTTCAATATAAACCTTTTACATTTAACTAGCAAATGAGATTAGATAAACTTACATATCACAATATATCAAGATTAAAGGGTTAAACGTTTTCTATTTTATGAAAAATAAAATGTAAGAACGAAGTGGATCGTATCTGGAATAAAAAACATTGTTTGTACTTAGGATTGTAAAACTATCAACACACTACACTCACTCTGCTGAATTAATTTTTTATTTTCAACATATAATCACATTTTCCATTCATATCACGTCACTTCGAGTATTAATAGAAAAAAATCTTTTCTTTGCGTATTTTCGCCTCAAGTCTTACAGAAATCAGTGTGTGCTCTCAGAAGATATAAACACCAGTTGCACGTCAAGAAACATCTAAAGAACATTTTACAAGATATTAAGTAACACTCAAGGAAACAATATTTCTAACTCCTTTTTGAGCGAGTTACCTGATTTTAACGAGATATTTGTCCAAATGTAGTAAATCGTATATATATAATAAATTTATGTTTGTTTATTCCCATACACATTTAAATACAAATGCTATCTGAAATACATCTTATTACAAAATGCGTTCTCTTACATTCGGATAAAAATGTGTCGTGTATAATAGACGTAAACCTTCATCCATCAACCACTAAGATGGATGAGGTTTTACGTCTATACGTGGTATCTTAATTGAGGTTTCCGTCTCCTTTAGCCTAACCGGCATAATCGTGGGACGTAAAACTTAAAGATTTCATTTCATTTCATTTCATTTCATTGTGGTTTATATGCATATTGATTCCCAGTATCCTCAACCGTAGGTTACAATGTATATTTCCACACTGATTTCTCAACAAACCCATTTCCGTATTCCTTTCACGCACAGGTCTCTCATTTGTATGATCTATGTGTTCTCACTCGAAAACTTTCACCAACTTTCTTTCCACACTCTTAATATAAATTATGTATTTAATACAATATGTATTATCAAACTTTATCTTCGAGTAAATGTTTAACACGCTCTTGGCTGGTATGAGTTTCTTACCTATATGAATATCGCTTTTGTAGTCCTACTCGGTTTTTCCATCAATGCCAGTCCACATTTCTCATACATACCAGGCTTATCTTAAGCTTTCGTTACTACGAGACATGCCAAATGTGACGGTTAAATTACTCCCCACATTTCTGTGAGTAATATTATTTACCAGGATGTGTTAACATGAATTGCCCAACTTCAATATCAACTAAATTTTCTTCCGCACTTATGGATCTTCAGTTTCCACGTGTGTCCTGCTATATACTAATATCGCCTAAATTGCTTTCCATACTCTTGGGATGATTGATGTTCTTTACCTCTATGTATTAACATGTGTCTTATCAAAGAAGATTTGCCAATAAATCCTTTCCCACACTCTTGGCACGTCTCATGTTATTAAGTTGTTTGTATTAGCACATACTTTCAAAATCTGAATTTCGACGAAAACCCTTCACACACTTTTGGCATGTTTGAGGGTATGCACCTGTATGCATTAACATGTATTTTGCCAAATTTGTTTTTTAAATAAATCTCTTTCCGCCCTTTACGCACATGTCATTATTTCCACCTGTATTAACACGTGTTTTGCCAAATGAGTTTTTTGACTAAATCCCTTTCCACACTCAAGGCACGTGTAAGGTTTACAGCTGAATGTATCAACATGAGTCTTGTCTAGTGATGAGCAGTGGAAATATTTCTGTTTAAAAGGAAAAAATGGGAATATCCTCGGGTTTTTCCCTTTGCAAATAAATTCCCGGTAAAAAATTTATTTCCATTCCTTTATTTTCCAAATTATAAGAATCATATGACTAATGACTTTGTTTTTATTTATTATCATTTACTCCTTGGTCTTAAATACTTGAAGATTAAAGATTGAAATTCGTTGACTCTATTTTATATAATTGATTAAAAATATGTTTTAATTTCCATTTCCAGTTGCACTAGAAAGTACCAAGGTCCTAATTTATGATTCATCAAAAGGAATCAGTTTGTAAAAGTAATCTAGTAATTAAGTAGAGATAGAAGCGAAGTACTGTCTATACACGCCGAACCACCGTCAGTAATAGATGTCGATCTGTCAACTATCTCTGACTCGAATTTCGCTCTGAGAAAGAATTAGATATGAAAAAAGATCTCCCGGGGCGCGGTGGCTCAGCGATAGAGCGTTCATCCCAGATGTTTGGGGTCCCTGGTTTGATCCAGCTCGCACCGTGTAGACTTTGTGGTGTACAAACTCCGTGCTCGTGTTTTTCGGGATTTTCCCGTTTCCTCCCACTTTCTTCATTTCACCATTTCATTCGTCATCATCACCGTCCCCTTTAGCCTAACCGGCATAAACGTGGGACGTAAAACTTACAAATTTCATTTCATTTTTTCATGAAAAAAAGATCTTTCTAAACGTAAATACATTAACATTTAAAATGTAGTTTACATATCACAAATTAGGGTTGCTTCTCAGGATGTTCCATTAGTACCGGTGTTTTCAGACCTGTCTCAAGGATTTGTTTGTTTCACTTTATGTATTCATGTACCAAGATTTTTTGGCGAATTTTTGTAACACTGTGTATAGTGTTCGAAATAGCGTATCATCTAAAATTAGAGATTTAATAGTACACAGTAACAAAACACAATATTCCTAAAATCAACATTCTGTATATATGCCGTCCCATACACTGGAAACCATACGAATTTCTCGGGAGACTACGAATGCCTTCTGGCACTTAGCATCCTAATTTCTTTGTAACATTTAAAAAATTAATATGATTATAATATTAGTAGTATGGTTAAGTTAAGAAAATACACTTACATATAAATTTGGTCTCTAGCTGCGTAAGGGTATGTGGACTTTCTATACCAAATATTTACTCGCATAAAACATTTTGCAATTAAACACGCATTCATGCGTAGTTTCTAAATAGCATAAAATAACATAATACCGTTAAGAACATATACTTCAAAGAATCTTTTTGAAACAACACTAATAACTATACTGTGATAAAAACTAATTTAATTTTAAAATTATATAATATAGTAATACAATTATCTTCGTATTTGCACATAAATTTTCAGAAAATTCCCATTTTTGGGAAATATTCCCCAAATATAATTTCCCGAGAACTTACCCATCACTAGCCTTGCCAAATTGGATATTTCACTGTGTCTCTTTCCACACTCCTAGCTTGTTGCAGGATTTGCACCTGCATGTATTAAAACATGTTTGGCCAAATTTGATTTACTACCAAATACCTTTCCACACTCGTGGCAGAAATAAGACTTTGCACCAGTATGTACTAACATGTGCTCTGTAAAAACTGACTTGTGTCTAAATCGCTTTCCACACTCTTGGCATAAATAAGGTTTTTCACCCGTATGTATCAACATGTGTGTTACCAAAGACGAATTTCTAATAAATCCCTTTCCACATTCTTGACATTTAGCAGGTATTTCACCTGTATGTATTAAAACGTGTTTTGACAAATATGTTTTACTACTAAATGCTCTTCCACACTCATGACAAGCGTAAGAGTTTTCCCCAGTATGAATTAGCAGGTGTGTTGCCAAATGTGATTTTCGACTAAATGCCTTGCCACACTCAAGGCATGCGTGCGATTTTTCACCTGTATGTATCAGTGTGTGTTTCGCCAAATTTGCTTTTTGACTAAATGTCTTTCCACACACACGGCATGCGTCCGATTTCTCACCTGAATGTATTAATATATGTCTTGCCAAATGTCCTTTTTTACTAAATCCCTTTCCACACACTTCGCATGTTACATGTTTTGCAACTGTATGTATTACAACATGTTTAGACAAATAAGATTTTCTACTAAATGCCTTGCCACACACATGGCATGTGTGAGAACATTCTCCAGTATGCATTAACATGTGTGTTGCCAAAGACGACTTGTCACTAAATCGCTTTCCACATTCTTGGCACATTGCAGGAGTTGCACTGGTATGTATTAAAACGTGTTTGGCCAAATATGTTTTACTACTAAACGCCCTTCCACACTCATGGCAACTGTAAGAGTTTTCACCAGTATGAATTAGCATGTGTGTTGCCAAATATGATTTCTGAATAAATGCCTTTCCACACTCACAGCATGCGTGCACTTTCTCACCTGTATGTATCAATGAATGTCTTGCCAAATTTGCTTTTTGACTAAATCCCTTCCCACACTCACAGCATATGTGTGGTTTCTCACCTGTATGAACCAATGAGTGTATCTCCAAGTAGGAATTACTGCAAAATTTCTTCCCACACTCTTGGCACGTAGGAGCTGTAGTACCAGTATGTGTTAACATATGTGATGCCAATCTTGATTTTTGACGAAATCCCTTTCCACACTCACGGCAGACGTGTGGTGTCTCACCTGTATGTATCAGTGTGTGTCTCGCTAACCTTGATTTTTTACTAAATCCTTTTCCACACTCACGGCATGCGTGCGGTTTCTCACCTGTATGTAAAAGTGTGTGTTTTGCCAAACCTGAGTTTTTGATAAATTTCTTTCCACACTCTTGGCATGTAAAAGTCTCTTTACCAGCATGTATTAACATATGTCTTGCCAAATTTCCTTTTTGAGTAAATCCCTTTCGACACACACAGCACGTGTGCGGTTTCTGACCTGTATGTACCAATGAGTGTAATGCCAAATTTGATTTTTTGCTAAATTTCTTTCCACACTCTTGGCACGTAAAAGATCTTTCAACGGTATATAATACGTGCCTTGCCATATCAGATTTCTTTCCAAACAGTAGGCCTGTTAGAGAAGGTTCAACCCGAAAATGTAGCCTGTAAAAATTCGTTAAATATGGAAATTGAGATCGAAATAGTATGATACACCATGGGAATATAACGTTTGATTCCAAAATATAGAGGAATTGGGGAAATAATTGTTTCATATTATATTTCTTATTATATCTTAAATGTGAAGCTTTGCAAAGCACTCATACTTAGCATTTTGATAAAAAAGGGTCTGATACTATTGTGCCATTAACTGACATCTTGTACAAAAATGGAATCGAGAACTTTCGAGTTGTTTCCATATAATTTATTTTCAGAAAACAAGAGACTATCTTTCTTTTATTAGCTCAAATTATAACTACATTAATGTCTCCGATATACGACTTTACTCAAGAACATAAAAAGAGCCATATATTACATTACGAATGAAAATCTCATTATAATACGGAAAGAAGAGAGATTCGATATCACTAAAGGTGTCTTTTTTTTTTTTTGGCCGGAACGTTTCATAATTGTGACAGATTGTTGCCATTACCACTACGAGATGAGGTTACTATAATAAGAAGGGAACAAAACAAGAATATCAGAATTCTTAAAATTTTTCTGACTGTAGTCACTCTAGATGGTATATTTGTCTCCTCTAGTTCATTCATACTATCGGAATGATTTGAGATTTAAGTGCATATCATATTTTACGTCTATTGGAATATATTTACGTGGTTAGATGTTATATAGATATATTTAAGCAAATTTCAGAACTAAAACATTTTTATAAACATTTCAATTAGTTGTAAGTTTTCATAGCTTCGTACAAAATACCTAATATTATGATGAATTTGACAGCAAGTTGCTGAGGATATGCACTGGCTTGTTCGTCTCCCTTGGGCTATTCCTATTCGAGACTTCAAGAATCTTTAAAGGTTTCTATGCTGTAACCTTCTCTCATGCTTTAAGTACCTCAAGTTATTTTACCACACACAGAAATAAGTACTGTATTTTGCGTTTTAGCACAATATTCAATTTAAATTTGTAATAATCTGATATAATGTCATTGGGGGGAAACAAAATTCTATACTCGATCTCCAACACTGCAATTCCTCGAAGTGTCAAACAATATTTCCCATTCTTTTATTTGCATCATTAAAAACTTAATGGTTATTGTGTATTACTTTGAAAATTGAAAGGGCGTGCCGGGATAAATATTGCCTTCTGCATATTTAAAAAAAATTAAAAATCGTATAAATTTCATTATAAAGTAAGGCATCTGAACTGTATGAAATAAATTTTCTTATATTCAGTGCCTACATTCAAGTGTTTTTTTTTTTCCTCTTCCTTTCATCGATATGAGAAGATTAAAAATATATGTCAAAAATGCCATCTCCGGAATCTCTGTCGTTACAGAGAGAAAACTTAAAACATAAGGATATCATATAAAATAAACTGTCGCGTGCAATATTATTTTGGGAAGTATTGTATTTAAGACAGAGAAGAGGAACAATGTGCATATTAGTTCGCAGTACGTAAACTAAATATCCAGCTTGTATGTATTTAACTCAGGAAGCGGTCCCTTAAAATTAAATATTAATCTCCTGTTAGCGCTATGCCTGAAATGGCTAATTTCTCCTTTCTTTTTAATTGTTCCATTACAATGAGATGCCTTAAGTAACAGAACGAGTTTAATTGTTCAACAAATCAAAGTATCTGATGAGTGGATTGTTAGGGAGGAGAATTTTTTTCAAATAATATCATTACTGAAGACTAGTGGACAAGCAATCTACGCTATAAAGAATGAACACGGTCAACTTGTTTAGTTATCTTAATGTAACTGTTGCCATATAATACGAAAATAAAATAATGTAGAAACATATATCGCACATCAACCGACGCAGTTCTATGATCAGAGTTTTTGTGACAGAAAGAAGTATAAGAAAACTGTGTTTTCATGCGGATGCTATGAAATTTTATTCAGCTGTGAACCCATTTATCTCAAGACAACATTAACATTTCTTTCGATAATTTAACATGGGCAACCTCTGAAACTGCACATCTGGCATTGAAGTTAATATCATTTCAGGAAGCCAATTGATTTTCATAAATTTCTTCCACACAATCTCGCTTTTCTGTCTTAATATGTCCCTTTACTGATCTGGTGTATACTAATTTTTGGGAGAATTTTGAAAGAATTACATTTTCTTTGTGTGGAATTCGTTGGTGAGTCACAGAAAAAGGTTTAAGAACCTCTGCACTAGAATATTCAAAGGAAGAATTTGTAGACACACTTTACTAAGAACATCTATGTAGTTTCAAGAGCTACATATATAGCTTTTTTCTAAAAGATAAGCTTGTGGGAGTAAAACTAGTATGATACTCTTTGCCTAATGTTATGATGAACACTGACCATTTATAAAACACTTATAACACCGAGACTTGAAAAAGTTAACATACAAATTACAGCTTTACGATCTATCTCCTTTCCTTGCCTTTACCAATACATTCTGAATAAGATAGGTATTTTATTTATATTATCTCAGTAAATATCCCTCATTATGTTAAAATTGTGTCCTGAAACTGCTCAACATTTCATTCCAGTAACAAGACGAAAACCGAGGGGCAATACGAATCAGAATATCCACGGTTGTATTTAATGAATCATCTAAGAAATTCGAAGATTGAAGTGGCCATATTGCCTCAGTAGTAAAGCGTTCACCTCTAATGCATGGGGTCCCGGGTACGATCCCAACTTCCGCCAAGTGAACTTTGTAGCCGACAAACACCGTGTGCGTGGGTTTCCTCGGGTTCTCCCATTTCCTCCCATTTTCTTCATTTATTATCATCACCGCTTCCTTTAGCCTTGCCCGCAAAACTGTCGGACGTAAATATCAAAGATTTCATTTCGAAGATTGAAGCTCTGCATAGATTTCTTAACATAGTTTTGTATACGCTGCACTCTTATGGACAAGTGTGTGTTTCGCCGGCTACAACCAGATAAAGAAATTATTCCGCATACCTTCGCGAAAGCATGAATGAAGACCGAAAGTAAAATAATTGTACCAGCTGTGACTTCCATTTAAACTTTTGATAGTAATTTACACTCTATAATTTTATCAGTAATGTTAAACACCAAATATATATAAAATATAATATCCCTTTTATCGTTAAACATTAGTAGATATTCGGCAATATACGAAACTCATTCACGGTGTGATTAACCGAAACCAAAAAATCATAATCTCAAAAATAAAACTTCTCTACTGGACGTCATCCTAGACTAAACCAAGTCAACCTGAATTCCTGTCACCCACTTTCATAGAATCTTGTTCAATATTCTCTTATACATTTTCATCTATGAAACCACTTACACAGCTTTTCCTTTGACAAGAATTCTACGATACTCATGTGTAATACTGGGACGCACAGGGACGCAAGAATCAAAGACTCATGTGGTTCCCAGATGCCTTTCCCGGAAGAAGTTAAAATGCTCAACAATACCATACTTAGCTATGAGAGAGGGAGTTCAAATTAAGAAAGATTCCACGGAACTTGTTTGGTTCTTTTTCATGTTATCTGTTTACATTGTATTTTCGCGCTTCACAAATAATTAATATGCAACATATAACTGAAAATCAACAAAAAATTAGTTGAACTAATTTGTTCTTTACCAACGACAATGGTCACAAAAAGCCTTGACACTGGAAGTGACCATTTTGAAGAGTAAATCGCACTAGAAGCCTCCCACTGCAAGGTGTAGATAGAATACTAACGAATAAGCATTATGTGGCGTAAAATGCCTCAAGCAATTGTAAAAATAAATTAACACCAGCACGGGTCGAGAAAGGTATATATAATGTAAATTCGATAGCAAGAATTTTAAAAAAATACTTCGCTAACATGTAAACGGAAAAGAGCATCTTTTATACAAGTGGAGTAATAAGGGAACCCTCTTCTGTCCTTTCAAAAACGGGTGTAACGACGAAACCGAAGAAAAGAAATATTAATATATAAATCGTGTTATATGTACATGTACAAATCTACTATAAATTCGTCACCTATAATTACTCAAATACTTTGAAAACACCACTTTAACATGAACAGTGAGCACTTGATACTATATGGTTGAAAGACCTCGTGGTAAAGCAATTTTAAGAAATTATTTTTAACGTTTATACAAAGATAAAGTTTAAGACCAAATAGATAAAGGATTTTGCCATTGTTGTGCCATTAGACTCTCTAAAATTTTACACAAATATGGGATGCGGCAGGTATTTGAGAACGAAATAACATCCGCGGTAAAAAGGATCAAGGACTGAAGATAGAGCATTTAATGATCATTAAACGTTATGTACAGAACACGTTAAGACAGACCCAATAAAGGATATCATTAAATGAAACGGCCATCTGTCGCAATAATAACCTCTAAACGGTGTTGAAACAATGAACACGCATGAATGAGTTGGGCCCTGCGAATGTTTTTAATGGAATCCACAAAGGCTGCCCTGAGAGCCGCAACAGTGTTGTGTGGATGCTAATTGGAGACCATCTCGACCACGCTCCAAATGTAAAAGTCTAAAGGGTTGATATCACAAGAGCTGGGGGCCATATGTTTGGAGTGATGTAGTCCTGAATATTCGTGGCCAATCATTCTTTGGTTGAATTGGCCGTATGAGCGGGAGCGGCGTCCTGCTGAAAAACATATGGCCTGCCACGTGCTAGAGCAGTAGGGTTGCACAACTGGTTTCAACACATCGGTGTAAGCAACGGAGTTGACTCTTGACACTTCGACAAAAGAAATAGTGAGGCATGACGTCACCTTCACTGTTCACGACCCCCAGAACCATCACAGAGGCGAGGAACTTGGTGTGCATGACGGTTGGAACACCCTCGGGTGTTTCACACAGCCACCGACCACTGCGGTTTGCCTTCTGGTCGGGACGAAGATTTTCTAATTCGAAAAGAACTAGAACATATCTGCCTGTTCCGGATATTTCAGCTTGTTCAAACGGCGCCCGGCGAGGGTCAATTTATTCTTCCTGGTTCACGCGGACATGAGCTGGCCTCTTGATGTCACGTACGACTTGTAACGGATTGTCTTCATGCACCACGCGTCGAATGGTGTCCTCGTCAACTTGCTTCTCCATTGCAAGTGACATCATGGGCTTCCCTGAGTCCGCTTCGACAAAAGCTGGGACGTAAGAAATGAATTCAGGCGTCCTGGTTCCATCCGAGCGCTGACTATGTAGTTTCCTGTGGGAAACGGTTTGCACATCACCACTGGCGGTCTCTATATCCCTCTGAACTTGGAAAACGAATGACCGGGCGCCTTTGAGGAAAGCAGCGTTCTTGAAATCGGCGTGTCCTGCAGTCAAATAGGCGATCACTGCATGCCTCTTCATTTCCTGGGTTAGTCTAGGGTTTGCATGTCTACCTGCAACAAAAAAAGATGCGTTACAGTGACATACAGAATACTGGGTCACTTATTCTGTTTGTTCTCAAATAGCGGCCGCACCCTCTATTAAGAAATAATATAATAAGGCATAATTCATTATGACATTTTAGCCTTAGGCAAATTTTTATCCCTCGCTATCCTATATTCGCTAATGTTTTAGAATAATATCCAGCATAAAAACCACCCATCTCGTCAGTATGGAAGTATTTCAGGATAGTATAAACCATTTCCTTTGGGATGACTATCCTCCATACAAGATCTCGTCTGCCACTAGACTTCTTTATTAAAATTCCATTCTTGATACAGAATTCATCCTATCTTTGGCCGCGTTACACTCCCTGGATGATGTATCGGTGTTCTGAATCTTCCCATTGATGTTCCTTTAACGGCTTGCTAAGCAAAGGTGAACTCCAAAAATTCGCGTAACTAATCTTGATTGGTTCTCCTTCAAATTCTTCAAGCTCTTTTATTCCAGGATCATTGGTATAAAATTCCACACCATTGTTCCTGCGCGAAATAAATTCCCCCAAAATGTTTTGCTTATTTCTGAGGTAAACTACCTTCAAGCCATATTTAGGTAGTTTTTGAATCAATGTCCCATGCTTGCGTTGGAGCTTGTAGCTCCGCAACAACCAAGTGAATGATGAATTAACACTGAAAACAGGAAATGGCTTTGTAAGGTACATTTCAAATTTTTCAACTGGAACAAGATGCCAACATACTTGAAGTTCATATAAACTTTTCGACAGATCTCATGAAGAGATAAAAAGATATTCTTAGAAAAAGAATAACGCTGGTCTAAGAAGGAAGTCATCACCACATTGAGAAAGTATAGCAGTGTTTTTTATATGTGCAATCGACATCAATAACAAACGATTTATTCATATCCGGTGTGTTTAATACAACACGATCAACAAAGGTTTGCTTGATGTTATTTCCATTATTTCAGCATAGTCTTTAATATATGTTCAGAAATAATTGAAATACTAACATATACAGTACCTTTCCTATTTTTAGGTCGGTATAAATTAAGAATGCTTTTAATCTTTGTTTCACCGCTTCAAAATCGTATCCAAGGAATTTATTTTATTTTGAGAAAGCTGGAGTTTTATCTTCATTTTCTCCATTTTCTAAAGCATTCTCCATTTTCTAAAGCATTCAAGAATTTCCTCCAATACTCTCTTATATGTTTTAATGTCTACTGCATGAATGTCGAAATCATCTTGAAAAGTTCAAGATTATTACCTACTAGGTTTCCGAAGATTTTATACATGAAACTAATAAAAAAATGAGCGCTAAAAACGAAATCCCATAGTTAGAACGAGAGGTTCTAATAAACGGTTTCGGTAAAAATGTAGTATACTTTCTACTACCCTCGGATATACGACATTTGTGAAATGAAGACTTTAAATTAAATTTTCCGTATATAGTATCCTTCCTGAGTTCGCAAGCGTGACCTCAACATGTGCTGAAAGATAACTATTATCCTTAACTTTCTTATTTATTTCTGTATACATCATAACTAACCTTTTGGTCTCATCTTTATTTTGGACAAGAAAGTACGGGGATGAACAAGAAGAGAAATCGACCTCACACACTACTCCCTTGTCAACAAGCTCATCAAAATATTCATTGAGTTCTTTCAAGTTTCGGCTCTGTAACTTGATAAGAAGTGTGAGGAACTGGAGTTTCATCTTCCACCTCTATCTCGTACGTGAATCTTTTGATAGTAACTAGGACCTCAGTGATAACACTATATTTATAGCGAAGATTTTCCAACATAATAAGGTAAATCTGGATTTTGCTCTACCAGCTATACTGAAAGTCCAGAAGTATTACCAAAATTACAATTGCCAAATTACAGTCATCAAATATTTCATTATTAGTACTTAAATTATTATGGAAATATACATGACGTTCACTATCTAGTTTATTTAATGTGGTGTAGTCCTGCTGTCCGCCTACATCAGCTGTCATGTAGGAATAGTGCTGGTTCTTTTCTGCTGGGAAGTGTCTTTCCCGTACGATCCTTTGTCCATTGCGCCTCTCACTAGAGTGACTCCCGATCGCATCGGAGTCGCTGGAATGAGATTAGAACAAGTAGTTTCCGTTGGGATAAATAATCCCTTGAAAAAACGATGAGCTGTAAGTTCTTGCATTATAAGTTCACGCTGACTAAAACTGACTATTCCTCCGCCTTCCATTTAAAAAAAGTTACTCCCTAACAGCAAATCAAACTGTGAAGTTTATAATGTAGAAGTTTCACTAAATTCACAGCCTTGAATTGAAAATTTAATCTCATTATTCTCCTAAAGTTCAACCAAATGACCATCTACGGTTGTAATCACTGATTCTGCTGGTGTAGGTTTTATGAGAAGACGACACAAAATTTGCTGTAAATATTTTCGACAAATAAGATTAACAGAAGTTGTGTCCAATAAACAAGAGTCTGAAATACCTGCAATTAGCAGTATAATGTATAATATTTGTCAGTCATTTTTCATGTTGATGAGTGCTTTTGAAGATGGTACTGGAGAGTGGATGTTTTTTCCACTAACACAAAACCATTGAGTGTGTCTGAGACCATTACACTTATAACATCTAACAAAGTTACGTATCTCAGGTTGCAATCCTGACACTGCTTTTGAGATGTAGAGCGTATTGGGTTTTTTGCGTATGCGTAGCAGGTGGCATTGTTTTAAGTGTTGAGTAGTCTTTTTTTATATTTTACAAAATGATCGTGTTTCCTCATTGGTGAACAATTCAGAAGCTGAAGATCGTATGGTTTCACCAAAACAATTTTGATAAATTTCTGGCAATAATAGAGTGGTAACAATATTACAGAGTATATGCTCAGTGTGTCATACGAAGGACATTGAACCACACGGATTTTCTATTTGAAGAACTTTCCAAGTTCTTCCCCTTCATTCATTAATCATAGAAATATTTTCACGATAGAAATATTTTCGTAGTTACTGTGTACAACCTACCGAAGAAATATATTCAGTTAGCAAATTAGTGCAAATTTCATCCCAGTCGTTACACCGAGTAAGTTATGAAAGGTTCTGTTAAATTCAACCCTAGTTTGGCTTAGACTAGCTATGACAACAGGTTCCAATTCTAGGTCAAACCTTCTTAGCAATTCATCTAATCTCACCAGAAAGACAAAGTAAGAATCGCTATCAGTGCTATCTACTATAGGTCATGACTTAATTCGTTGTTAAAATGAACGGAAAATTCCGTTGAATAGCAGGACGTGCCATATCTGTCTGCAATAGGTCCATCTGTGCCAATAAAGGCGGAAGTCTTAATTCATTATTAATGTACTCTTTACATTGTATTTCATTTTCATTCCTGCAAGACGCACTTCTTTCATTTTTCATGAACTGACTCTGCTTACTTTCTACATTGGGAGTACTTCTATTTTGATATCTTTAAAAATAAATGTTACTTTGAATTACGTCTCGACTTTGCCCAAGATAAATTTGGCTTACAGAAAGTACATACACACCAGGCAGCATCGGAACTTGGAGCAGGGTACTTTTGACTCGCTGACGTAGGATTCACTGGCCGCGGTAAAATTACCACGACGTGGACACGGGTACCAAACTTGTGAAAAGTTTTCACCGCAAACGGCTCTACTCGAGCTTGTGTATATTGTTAAGAACAAAATTGCTCCCTTGGAACTTGCTCATAATGTGCAACAAAATATTGTCCCTTAATATTTGTGCATTTTTCTTCAGCATATGGCTCTCTTGAAACTTGGGTATTCGGGTAACCCATACCAACTTCATTTTAAGTATTAACACTTTTACTAAACTCATGTTTATTACATTCATAACTAACACTATTATTACCAACATTATTGTCATCCGACTCAAATGAAATTAAATTATGTTCACTCACTTTCTGTTCATACAACAATGTTTAAAGACGTCATATATCATCAAGAAGACAGTTGCCTTTGGCGCGTGCCTTCCTTCATGGACTTTGGATTTCGCAGAATTTTATTTTTATGTAGTGCGCATGCCTCTGCAATTTTAAAAATAGACTGAGGCCAGGGGGGCAAGAAAGGTCTATATCGTGTGAATTGGATAGCAAGAATTTTCAAAAACAATATATTTCATTAACATGAAAACGTTAAAAAAAGGATTTTTTACAAGTAACAAGGCAACCTTATTCTGTTCTTTTAACAGTAGGTGTTACGACGAAATTGAAGAAATATTAATATATACATCGTGTTATGTGTACATGTAAAACTCTTTAATGTAAATTCGTGTTCTATAATTACGCAAATACTTTCAACACACTAGTTTTAACTGTAATATGAACAGTGACCACTTCATGATATATGGTTCGAAGGCCTCGTTTTAAAGCAATTTTAACGAGTTATTTTTAAAGTTTACACATAACCAAATAGATGAAGGATTTTGCCATGGTTATGCCAGAATAGTACAATGTGACTCTTTTTCACATTTTTCGCAAATATTTAGATATAATAGAGCAAAATTAATTATGAATTTTTAAGACTCAGGCAAATATCTATCCCTAAGGACTTACCTGTGCAATCCAAAGTGATTTGAAATTCGGTACGGCACTAGTACCGCAATTGCCCACTAAGCAGCAGCACACATCAGACACAAGAGTAATATTAGATTATCTCCGTCTTTTGGCAGAGTACGATCATAATGCTCTTACAAACATAGTTTATATATATAAATAGATACAAATACATTTATTGAGCCTATTACGTTACAATAAATTCCTGTTAATCTACAATTATCATATCATACATGTAACTTTCGTTTCTCCGTTCATTGTTTCATTTTCTAAATTAAAATAAAAGATAGTTCAGTTTTACTAAAGTCTGAGCGCATTATTATGTAAAAACTGAAAGAGCCTATCTGATTATGTACTTATTAGGTGAGAATGTGTCACACACATACAAACAAACGCACGCACACACACATAAATAAATAAATAAATATATATATATATATATATATATATATATATATATATATATATATATATATATATATATATATATACTATATGATCAAAAGCCTTGATGACAGCTTTCACTCTCGTAAGCATAGTTTCAATCAGGTGCTGGAAGGTTTCTTGGGGAATGGCAGTCCATTCTTCATGGAGTGCTGAACTGAGGAGAGGTATCGATGTAGGTAGGTGAGGCCTGGCACGATGTCGGCGTTCTAAAACATCCCAAAGGTGTTCTATAGGATTCAAGTCAGAACTCAGTGTACGCCAGGCCATTACATGGATGTAATGGTCCTGTAACCACTCCGCCACAGACCATGCAGTATGAACAGGTGATCGTGTTGAAAGATTCAATCGCAATCCCCGAATTGCTCTTCAACAGTGGGAAGCAAAGAGGTGCTTAAAACATCAAAGTAGGTCTGCGCTGTGAGAGTGCCACGCAAAACGACAAGGGATGCAAGCCCCTCCAAGAGAAACACGACCACACCATAACACCACCACCTCCGAATTTTACTGTTGGCACTACACACGCTGATAAAGGACATTCACCATACCCACACCCTGCCATCGGATCGCCACATTGTGTACCGTCATTCGTCACTCCACAAACCGTCTTTCCACTGTTCAATCGTCCAATGTTTACGTTCCTTACACCAAGCGAGGCGTCGTATGTTATTTACCTGCGTAATGGGTGGCTTATGAGCAGCCGCTCGACACTGAAATCCAAGTTTTCTCACCTCACGCCTGTCATAATACTTGGAGTGGATCCTGATGCAGTTTGGAATTTCTGTGTAATGGTCTGGATAGATGTCTGTCTATTACACTTTACGACCCTTTTCATCTGTCGGCGGTCCCTGTCAGTGAACAGACGAGGTCGGCCTGTACGCTTTTTGTGCTGTACGTGTCCCTTCACGTTTCCACTTCACTATCACATCAGACACTGTGCACCTAGGGATGTTTAGGAGTGTAGAAATCTCGCGTACAGACTTCTGCCGCAAGTGACACCCAATCATCCGACCACGCTTGAAGACCGTGAGTTCCGCGGAGCACCCCATTGTTTTCTCACGATATCTAATGTCTACTGAGGTCGCTGATAATGAGTACCTGGCAGTAGGTGGCAGCACAAATCACCTGATATGAAAACCACCTGACACGCGTGTTTTGGGGGTGTCCGGATACTTATGATCACATAATATATATATATATATATATATATATATATATATATTCTATAGAAATAATGTACGTTGAAGTATGCAGTACGTAGATTATCTCGTTTGATCCACTACACTTTTAAAACGTGCTTTAACTTTGTTTAAAGAAGCCAGTTATCATTTTAACCCTTGCAATACCAAGGTGTTTTCTATAAGGTAGCATACCAAGGGAGCTCGTTGAACACATAAAGAAAAAATCATTTTTAAATTAGATTCTCAGATGTGTTATTAAACAACCAGTTATAAATGAAATAGTGTCCCGGCTGGATGAGTGATTAAGGTCGTAGCCTTGCAATCAACGGGTCTCGGTTTCGGTTCCACAAGCAGGAACCCAAGTGGTTTCGATCTCACGTTAAACTGTAGGTCCTGTCCTCTGGACGTCATAATCATCCCATGGAAGGAACTGGCAAACCATCATGGGTTCCTCTCGCTTAGGGACATTCGGATACATGACCTGCATTCGGGTAGAGCACCACATCATCATCATTATAAATGAAAATATACATGTAGGTAATACAGATAGGTTACATTCACTGATATTATTACGCGGTACGGCATACAAAAAAAAAACAATATTCGACTTCACAATATTAGCACTGAAGCTATGAAAATACTGCAATGCTATAAATCAAAACATCTAAATCGCAGAATGTACAAAATATTAATTCTCTTTTCAGTACTGCAAAATCACCGACCCGTTCAACAATAACAAAGTGACGATTATCAGTGTTGCCAAGCCCATCAGTGTTGCAAAACATTAGTATTGCCAAGTCCAGACATGCCACTGTTTATTTGTAGAAGAAAAAAAAAACACCATGCCGAAACGATATCTTAAATCAGAACGAAAAAAAGGTAACATGCCCTACCAAGGAGGGGGCTTGTTGAACACACTTCGCATTATTGCCCTATACATAATAAACGAGAACCGTTTAGAGCAAAATCAAGTAGAATTCTTTTCTTAGCATTCCATTACACAATGTTATGTTTTTTCGGATTTTTTTTTTTTTTTTGTTCACGCAGAGAAGCAAAATTCACAATATAATAGGCTATGGGTTCGACGAACCCCACCCCCTTGGTATCGTAAGGGTTAAAGAAGAACGATTAAACGCACTCAAAACACTCGTAATCCGTCATTCACTATCTGGTGGAGAACACAGTCTCGTAAAGAAGTTAGTAATACCTTCGGTCACATTGAGATATTAGTTATTTTATATTTTGGGAGTAGTGTGAACCAGTGATGACTTCCAGGGTGGCTTTGGGAAAAAATTTTCTCTCTCTCCAAAAGATGAAATTCTCCTCGGTACATATTTAAGCATCTTATCAGTATTCTATCGGTACTATTTTATCCCCTCATAGTTCGTACTATTACTGCCAAGAAAATCTTTTGAGTTTTACTTCCCACAGTTATGCCGGATAGGCTAAAGGAGACAGTGATGATGAGAAATAAATGAAACGGTGGAATGAAGAAAGTGGGAGGAAAGGGGAGAACCCCGAGGAAACCTATGCTAAGGGTGTTTATCCAATAAATGAAAAGTCCACTTGGAGCGAGCTGGGATTGAACCAGGGACCCCAAGTACCCGAGGTGAACGCTCTAACACTGAGCCATCGCGGCTCCACGAGGTAAATGAGAGAAATACAATATAATAAGAGATTTTAATATAATTCTGATTGGTGACTTTAATTTATCTTTGGTAACAGACTCAAATTTTCATTTATTACAAGGTGGAACGATATATTCTTATCTCGCTAATTTTATGTCATTGAACAACGTTAAATCTATAAATAACATAAAGAATCGATTTGGCAAAACATTAGGTCTAGTAATAACAAACCTTAGTGAAAATATGAATGTATATAGAATATCAGAACCTTTTGTAGCTGAAGATTTATATCACCCAGCTTTATTAATTCAAGAATCGATAATTGTTAGACCATCTTATGCTAGATGCAACTCGATTACAGTTTATAACTATTCTAAAGCAGATTTTTTGAGTTTGTATCATGATTTACGGGAATTTTGTTGGGATGGAATATATAATTCGAAAGATCCGAATGAAGCATTGGATCACATTTATAGGGTCTTTAACAACATTATTGAGAAAAATGACCCTAAAAGGAAGTTATATAAGAAAAGATCATTTCCCAATTGGTTTTCCACAGACATAATTAAAACTTTGAAACAAAAGGAATATTATAGAAAGAGAAAACAACATTCTGAGTATAATGAAATTATGTTTATTGAACTGCGTAAGAAGTTGAAGAAAATTATAAAAATAGAATATAATCTGAATTTACACAATCTTGAAAATAATCTTGATAACAACCCTAGTTATTTTTGGAATTACATTAAAAGTAAAAAACTTAACAATCGAAACATCAACGCTATGACATATCATGGCTCACTTTTACTGTCTACACGGGAAATAGCAGATAGTTTTGCACAATATTTTAAAACTGTGTATGCTGCAGAACCTTCATCATACGAAATTCCAAGCACACATCACTTGACAGTACCTAATTGCTTAAATATTGATATCATACATGAAGATGAATGCAAGGAATCAATAAAGAAATTAAAATCAAATAAATCCAGTGGACCTGACCAAATACCTCAGTGTATATATATAAAGGATGTCGCGATCTAATAGTGAAGCCTCTGTGTTATATATATAATATCATTCTGAAAACTCACATATTTCCTGATAAGTGGAAGCTTAGTAAAGTTTGTCCCATTCACAAATCGGGTAATCCTGATGTGATTGAGAACTATAGGCCAATATCATTAATTTCAGCACCCTCTAAAATATTTGAACAGATTTTGTACAAAAGAATATATAATCATGTAAAATCATATATTTCTGAATTGCAGCATGGCTTTTGTCCTAAAAGATCTACAGTGACAAATTTAGCAACGTTTACTCAATTTATATCTAATGCAATTAACAATGGTAACTCAGTTGACGTAATTTATACAGATTTTGCTAAAGCGTTTGACAAACTTGATCACTCTATCTTGATCAAAAAATTGTCTATGTATGGTTTCTCTAATAGTTCGTTGAAATTGATCATATCCTATGTATCAAGTCGAAAACAGTACGTTTCCTATTATCAGACTAATTCAGTACAGTATGAAGTACTATCAGGTGTACCACAAGGTTCCAACTTAGGACCATTATTTTTTATGTTATTTATAAATGATCTACCGCAAACAATTAAGTCATCTCATTGTTTGCTGTTTGCAGATGACCTTAAAATATATAAAGTAGTTAACAAAATACATGACGCTTTAGATTTGCAGGCTGACTTAAATAAATGTTACAAGTGGAGTATAGAAAACAGATTGTTTTTTAATGTAAGAAAATGTCTTGTTATATCATTTTCTAGAAAGTTAGTAACATATAAATATGAGTATACGATGAATGACGAAATACTACGAAGAGAGGATAAAGTGAAAGATTTAGGTGTGACAATTAGTTGCCGTCTTACATATGAAACCCATATTGAATCTGTTATTAATGATGCATATAGAACATTGGGATTTATAAACAGAAATACTGTTGATTTCAGAAATATAAATGCAATTTGCAGTCTATACAATAGCTTTGTAAAAACTAAATTAGAACATGGATGTATAATTTGAGTTCCCTGCTATCAATATTATATAAAAAGGATTGAACAGGTACAAAATAAATTTCTAAGATGTCTCTTTTATAAAAAACATAAAAGATCATCCTATCAAGAAAGAATATCGTATAAAACCCTTTTAACGGAATTTCATTATGATAGCTTGTGTGATAGGAGGGAATTAATAGATTAAATATTCTTGTACAAAATAGTTAATGGTTTGGTCGACAGTCAGGAACTATTACATTCATTAAATTTTAGCATTAGGAAGCACAGTCTACGAGTTCGATTACCTTTTGACTGTTGTAAGTCTAATACACTCGTACATCAAAACTCCCCAATAGCAAGGATAACTAGAAAGCATAATCTATTAGTGAAAAAATGTTGTGGTGTCGACTTTGCAATGAATATTGAATATTATATTAGAATAATAAAAGAATACATTAATAAGCAAAACAGTACTTTTGTAGCTAATGAGAACCTATTGATTTGCAATGGTATTTGGACCATGTATATTTAGAAACTACAAAACAAATATCAAATACATATGAAATTATATATACGAATATCTACGGTTTGCACTTTGTTCATGTATTCATTTAATACACATTTATAACAAAACAATGTATTTACTCTTTTACTATGTAATGTATTGAATGTATGTACTATTTTCTTTCATTATTCTGTATATGTTTGTTACTTTTCTTTTCACTTTGTTTATTCTTTTCTTTTTGTAATGTCCGTCTTTATTAGTTTTACTGTGTAATTTTATAAGAAAAGTACCTATAAAACCTATTGTAAAGGGAGCAATAGCTCTGTAATAGGTAATAACGATAAATAAATAAATATATGTTTTAAAAGAATTAATACTCGCAATATCAATTTATGTTTCTCATAAATATTATAAAATGTAACCGAATTATTTCAGTCAAGATTTTAAAAAATATCGAGAAGATAATGCTAGTTTAGAATCAAGAATAGAAAAAATCGAACAGAGATATGGAGAGGTTAAAAATCCAAATTGTAGAGTTAAAAGATATGGCAGCACCATATACTAATGACACTTCAAAAGACAAATTGTTTAATCATATAGCAGAGAACAAGCTTTATGATCCTTTTCCTTATTATGCTATCCAATGTCGAAGAAGTCTATATATACCGCTTGCTGATGCATATGAAAAATACCCAGATCATGAAGTAATATACGAAAAGTTTAGAGATCCTAACAGTGTTAAGCTGTTTAATTTAATGCAACAAGAACTATATATTCGTAAAGGCAAGGGTAATGAGTTTTAGACACTACTATCAGAAGAGTTGATTAAAGAAATTAATTAACTGTATGATTGGTTATTATGTTTAAATATGTTTGCCAAGTGTAGATCTGTACAACGTTTATAAATACTAATCACAAAAGCATGAACTAATTTTTCTCCAGTAGCATCAAATGCCACACTCTTATAATTTAAATGGCTTTTAAATAAAACGGAGGATGACCAAGGACACCTATGTTTAAATTCTAAACCAAAACGTACAGTTAAACGTTGATTAAGTAAAATGTTTCTCCAATTTATTCTATCAGCAGAATATCTTATGAGATCTTCCGATAAAGTTTGATGTGATAAATGATCCCAATTCAGTTTATCAGCGTCTTTTCGTATATATTCTTCTGAAAGTGGAGCAACGTATAAATTATTTCTAAATCAAGTTTAACGATATATGTACTTAAAAAATCTTTAGACATATTATAAATACATACTTGTTTCCAGTCAATTTTATCAGCAAATTATCTTATCAAATCTTCTGATTAATAAGGAGTTCCACTAATCCATGTCCAATAGAACCTACCTGCAAATTCTCTTATAAAATCTTCTGATAAAACAGTTTTGATATATATTTTTTATTTAACCTTATCTTTATATTCGCGTATGAAATCTTTTGTAACTCATATTCGTCTTCATAATCATTATAACATATAGAAGACCAGAGTTCAACTGTTAATACGTTTAGCACCTTATCTGATAACTTCATAACATGCCAAGAAAGAATATCTTGCACAAGTCGTGTGTTAATATCAATAGTATCTTTGAATAAATGATCTAACATATCAATAAAAATGGAAAAATAAATTAACTAATCATTGGTAGTTAAATAATCGCAGATTCGATTAAATACAGGTGTAAGAGATAAAATTTGATTAGAGTGCGGAATATCTACAATTCTGTAAATAAATATAATTATTTTCATTTTTATATGTAAATAATTCATTTTCGAAGATTTTCTATATAACATATATGAATAAACATTGTGATTTAATACATGATTAACTTAGATTTAACAATAGCATTAATAGAAAAAAGAATGTTGCTAAAGGAGCAAGAAAGAAAATTAGGTAGAACATATACACAAGAATCAAATTGGGATAGTGAACCTGTAAATGATAATATAGGTTCCGATAAGGTAGATTAAAAAAATTAATTAGTTTTATATTAAATAATTTGTGATTTTATCTGGTATTCTCTTAAAAATTGAATTTTTAATTTAACAGGAACTAGCATAAGGATTTTAACAGGTCGCGGTTCCATTACTGTTAAATAACAGTTTTAATAGCACTGTAAAAGTACTGTAAGAAAAATGAAACTCATATCAAATGGTGAAAATAAAATACAAGAAGATGAAAGATTTAAGTAAACATACTATAGTAGAATTAAAAATATATGCAATGAAAGAGGATTAAGAAAATATTCTCGACTAAGAAAAGCATAAAAGATTGACCTTCTTAAATAACATAAATAACATAAATAACTGTGTTGTCAATTTGGCCATCTTATAGCCAAACCTTGCCATTTTCAAAAGAAAGTTGCAAGAGAAATTGTCATTTAGCCATTGACTTTAATTTTAGCCATTTCTAGCTATTTTTCCGATTTGTCATTCATTTTCTGAAACAGTAATAATAGCTAGGACATCCTAAATTGCATCTTTCTTTTCTCTTTTCACGTTTTTCTTCACACACACACACAAACAGACACCTAAACCACTCTCCATTTTCTGAAATGGTCTAAAAACCCTGGTTCTTCCCGCCCAACCCTCTGAATGGCTGCGAACTTCATGTTTTCTTGAAAAGCTTCTTGGCTAACACTATAATCTTTCTGTTGGTTGACAGGTTCAAAATTTGACTGTTTCTTGTAGAATTCTTTCATTTTTACAAGCAAGGTGAAATTCATTTTGCTTGAATTTTTCAAGATGAGAGATGAGATATCAAAGAGAGGTACACTCAACTTAAAAAAGGAAAAATAAAAGAAATGTATATACAATACATAACGCATAAAGCACTTTTTAATACAGTGATATATCACTCTGCGGTGATATACATTCTGTTAATTTATCCTCTACGGTGTATATAGTGGCTCTGATGCATTTGATTAAAATTCTTGACTTTTCATTTTTTACATTGTCTTTTTTTACTTTAATAAATAGAATTTGTAGTAGGAAGGGTACAGAAAATTTCATGATACATATATAACTTTCTCTTACGAACGCACGCACATATAATATGTATGTACAGTTTTGTTCAAAATATTTGACACCCACCGTTTTTCTGATGGCAATATTTTGATAACTATATGTAGAAAATTCTAATACTTTGACTCAACATAAAGGTTTAAAATCGATTAAACTACATACAGGTTTGTTTAATTCCAGTTGTCCGTAAGAATACAAAGTTTTTCAAAGAAAGGTGGATCGCCATAAATTTTTGAACACGACTGTACATATTGTAAGGGAAAGGAAATTTTGCAAAGTTATGAAATATGAGAAAATTTAAGCTTACTTCAGAGGACAGAGTGCAAAACAATCACATGATAGAAAAAAGGTTATCATATTGTTTATATTAAATATCTTTCTGCATTTGATAGCCTACGGAAACGAAAGATATCAATTATAATAATAAACATAATGCAGAGAACCTAACTTTCTAGTTATTTCTAGGATGCAAAACTTCGAAAAATGTCGAGAATGAATCAAGAAAAGAAAAATATTTGGTTTTGGATTGATAATTATATCGAGTAGGTTAAAGGGGGTGTATGTTTAATAAAAGGGACGATTATGTCAAGATGCCTCCTGCCCCAAGATCCATATTAAGTGTCACTAGTAAGATCTCGTCTTACGTCTTTCTCAATAAGAATATTTACGTTAATCTCTTTCAATAGTTCTATGTAGCACTTCTTACAAGACGAGAAATTTTTCATCTCTAATTTCATGTCGAAATAAAGTTGAGAAGTACATTTTCAAATTTGAGACGAAACGGGAAATATGAAAATTGTTCGCTTTCATTCTCATTTTCGAGACACGAGACATTTCTTAATTCTCATGGACAATACTTGTACAGTCGAGTCTCATGGGCAGCATTATACCCAAGTGCGGATCCTATCCATGAGCTGGCCTTGTCGACTGAGACATTCTTTCAAGACAAATACAGATTTTGGACGACTTCCTTTCTCACTATTGTTGACAATGTTGGTTACAATTGATTGAAGTGTAAATTAACGTCGTATGCTGGAAGTTCGTTAAATAAATAAAACGTAAGTGTCCATGTGCTACCCACTTCACTGTAAATCGGATGCACCGCTGACGAATCTTTGTTTACTTTTTGGCGAGTGTTTGATTTAAAACTTGATTCGAATTAAAAACCGAGGTATGGGGACGGATGGAAGTTGTCTTAAATGGAAGAAAATACTGCGTCAATTTTCGTTTCGCGTTAACACGAAACGATCAATTTTGTGCAAATTAGAGATTTTTCACTTCTGTCCTTCCTGAGATATTTGATGTTGAAAATACACGATTTTCGAAATTTCGAAATATTTAGAAATTTCCAAAAAATCAAGTATATGGTTCTCAAATCTGAAACTTCCTTAGGGGTTTCCCTGTTACTTCGTCTCTATGTAGACAAAAAATTGAAGGTGTCATTTATTTTTTTTAAAAAGGTACATTCCGAAATGGCCATTTCTAAGTTTTCAACCTCAATGTTAAATGTTTCTGTTTTCGACGTCCTAAAGTACGTCTCAATGTGCAAAGAACACAGAATGTTGTCCATTCTATTATTTTTCATATGGTTTTGGTTTGAACTCATTATCTTTAAAGCCTAAAAAGTTACAGCGTTTAACGGAATGCACTAAGAGTTCAAAATACGCTGAGGCGCCTATCAAAATGGGCGCTACCACAAAAGCTAGGCGGCTAAATAGTAAATAAATAACCGTTTTTAACTCCCTAAATGAGGTACAAACTTAGGTAAAAAATTAATTAAAAAACTAAATTTTGTCAACAACCACCATTGGTCGATTTCATTTGGATTACCCCATTCCATAAACAAAGTTTAAAGAAAACGAAAAAAAGAATATCTAATGAAGTATTGCAAGTGTTGGAAATAGATATTAATACGAAACATAAATCTAATGAAATAAATGCATTTAAAAGTACCTGCAGTCCTCAGCATTGCTTCCTGCTTGTCGCTTATCCTTTTCTTGAACGTCCTCTTCTTGATCGTTCTTCTCTCTGAAAGTGCCAGATATGTGACTGCTAGACTCTTCCGTGTTGTGTGGAAATTCGATAGATTTTTGGTCGACAAGTACATTAGATGTTGATAAATCCTCAACCAAACTTATTGCTTTCGAAGTTAGTTTCCAATCTGATATTGTTTCATCCTCATTACTTTGTGAGCCAATATTCTCCCCTTCCGTTGCACTCTCTCGATCCATATATTCCATACTTATATTAAGAGGATCCTTATCATCATTAGTGTAACTAGCACTTAATTTATAATTACATTCTTCAAATGAATTGTTTTCTGTTTTTATTTCACCTTTAAAAAGAAAGTGTTCTATTTCCATTTCAGGTTTATTAAAAGCGAAGTTGGAATAACTTAAAGCGTTTCGCTAGCATAAAAGCTGTTAACGTTGCGAATTTTACTCTTTATCCATACATGTAATGTTCAAGATAGACAAGCAAATCTGAAAGCAAGAACAAAAATGTAGTTTATTATAAAAGAAATTAAGAGCGGGACTGCAAAGGACAACTGTAAATGCACTTTAGGTGAAATTGAGGTAGTGGGTGAAAAACTTTGAGATCTGACTAGAGATGTGAAAGGTACTCAAAATTTTTTTTAAAATATCCGAGATGTGGAACTACTCATACCAAATGTCGATATACGTAAGTCCCTAAATACTAATAAATAACTTTTTCTTTTGTTTATTTTCTCCCTCGTTAAAGCAAAATCTTATCTACTGTTTCTTCTACTTTACATACAAGTATATTATACGCCAATATTATCTTTCCTGTGTATTACTATATTTTTGCTACAAATAAGTACATATTATCGAAGTACGATTCTACTGTTTCCTCTTTTCCTCTTAAATAAAGTTATGCATTCTAACGTACGACCAGGGTTACAGAACGATAGAAAACGCCAAAACAAAAATTAACTCTGCTACACTATTAGCTCATATTTCTTAATTAAAATATCGAAAGCAATGTTATAAAAATTTTCTACTAAAGAATTGATAACATTTTCACGACATACTGCAATATTTTAAAGACAGATTTACTTGTTCTCTTCAGGTTTTCGTGTTTTAACAAATGTACGTAGCGTAAGCAATTTCTCGTTAAATTTATTTCGTCGTCGTTGTTGCATACCTAAATTTCCTCTTCTTACATTTTTTCGTTTTTTTCCCAGTCTTTCATTATAATTGGATATTTGTATTTTTTCTAGTAGCGTATGGCATTTCTTTGTTGATCAGTGCTATTCGTATTTACTTATACTATCAGTTATATGAACATCGATCTACTGGATAATATTGGAACCTAACTCATGAGTTCTTACCAGAAATGAACCAAACTTTCGTGCAGAAGCCACACAGACAATGCACAGGGCATATAGAGTCCTTATAAAGAGACGTAAAGGAGCATTAGCCATTTAATTTTTTGTAGTCTACCGCATACCTAGCTCAAATTAACCCGGGAGAAGTCGCACTATTTTTATAACGCGAGAACTCGCACCGGTCTTTTAGACCGATTCTAATGAAAAAAATTGTAACCCGTAGAAAAAGCTTATATTCTGTTAAAAAGAGTACACATAAGAATCTTTTATTTAAGATATTGATATGAAAGTGTTTAATACCTTTTCTGTTCTTGCGGAGAATATGCACAGGAGTTACTTTGTGATCTGTTAGAAGCGCTTTTGCGATAGAGATGGGCGTTTACCAGATGCCGATTTTTATATTACGTCTACTATTAAAAATGGGCTGGAACAGTCTTTCAACTATACTCTTGGCCGTTATTAATATAAAAGGGGCCATTTGGCTGCTTGCCACTGCACACTATGTTGTACGAGTGAAACGTACGACATTCTGCTAGCACGAATAATTTCAAGCCATATTCGGCTGGCTTGTTATGAATATATTGCCTAAAGTTGAATTTCCCATGAAAAGCTTCAAGGATTCGTTAGACATTCAGGGGTGCGTAGTGTTCCTTGCACCTTTGTACAAATCCGTCAAATAACTCTCTAATGGTAGCTAGGTTATGAAAACTCTTTATTTCTTCATGGTTTGTGACATCGTCAAAATGTTATACTCGCAGAGAAATTGAAAGCTGCTGAGGCAAATGGTCAGTTTGAATCTTTCTACTTCTGTCTCATCATTAGCTCATAGGTCCCTCAAATTAGCATGATTACATTTCAAAAGACCAGCCAAAAAAACCAATGGGAGCTTTTAGCACTGACAAATCTGCATCTTTAGCACCTCGTTCTCTAGAAAATTCTTTTCTATGCCCATTATAGCAAATATTGGTATAGTGTACTATCTTCACAAGAACACTAATGGAAAAAATAAGTTCCACGATTCCAATGGAGTCTCAACATTTCGAGCTTGATGAATAGGTCTAGGTAAATGTGATACGTTTTACACAAGCAGGAAAGGACTGTACAATGTTGTGACACGAGAACTCGCACTGGGTCGAAACAAGCGAAAACAAAGAATATAGCTCTCTAATATTCGTGGAGACAGTGAACAAGCTTACTCGAAAATGGGAGGTAGAGGAGGGTGCAAGGAACAGTCACTGCTCACCATGAACCTGTGGCGCGTTTACGAACAGCGGTACCAACTGAAACACACCATCGGTCTTTTCCCCACGATGCGAGTCCTCGCGGGTTAGAGAAAGAACAAACCTAGTGTAGCCCTAACGATATGGCATATTTTACTCAAAAGAAACATTTCTTATAATGATATTCAGTCTCATGGTATTCTTGTTTCGGGATATAGGAATGTTTCTCGATATTCAAAACATTAAAATCAATATCACCAAATGTTAATACCCAACAACTTTATAAACATAGGTGCTAATCACGAATTACATTTCTCTTCAAGATTAAAGTAAAATAAAAACGTAACGAACCTGTTACCTTTCTACTTAACCAGCTATTTAAATAAGTTTATTTTACTAAAATAAATGCCTCTCGACATTAATACTCTTTTGCGATTTGAACGGTTATCTTTCTTATTTGGATCCAGAAACCAGCCATTTTTCTACATTACTATTAACACAAGTTGTTTCCGATCTATAGTAACGATTTCAAACTGCACTAACCTTAAGACAAACCATTGAGACTGAACATTTTGGTGCCCTGCATCTGAGCAATTGCCCGAAATTGAAGCTTTAACTGTAGGACACAGGCACGCAGTGTAGCCATGCCAACCCGCAACCACTCCTCCTCAAAGGCTTTCCATAGCCCTTCATCGACGCACGGACTCTTGTGAGACAAGGCTCGTTTCAAGAGGCCGAATGCACAGAAGTCCATCGATTACGCAAACAGGGAATTTCACTTGAATGTCTGCGAATGAGTGGCACAAATTCCAGTGTCTGCTCCCGTTTGTTGGAAGAAAATGCAGGTTGAGTGAAACGTGCGACTTATCGCCTTGTCTTGGTGCACCCACAAACGATTCTTGTCTCTCTCGTAGATGCGGAATGTCATGGCGATAAACGGGTATCAGGACGTTAGCCTGATAATACTCCAGATTCACCGACGTATTTTTGGCTACACGATGTATGGTCAGTATGTCTTAGTAGGAGTAATCAATAATGAACATCAAAACTGTGCCAAACCCACCTTACATGCAGTGAAGCATTTTGAAAGACCATCGCACCTGTGGCTCGATAAACAATTGCAAATGGCTTGTAACAGTCATGCAGATAAACATAAGCCTTATTCAATATTACAACAAACTTCCACGTTTCACCGACGAAATACCGCTCACACGGCTTACGACAGATGATGCGACGTTCCTGGATGTGTTTTGGCAAGAGCTTATGAACATGCCCCTTCCGTCCCTTTACAAACCTCAAATCGCGGTGAATAATAGTATGCACTGTCTTTAGTGACGACTGTAGCCCGTTCCTAACACTCCAGTGTGTGGTGAATTCTCCCTAGTAACCATAGCCCCAACTTCCCGAATTCTAGCTCGTGTCCGGTTAGTGGCAAGACGGGGATTGGCTAGTTTTTGCTCAAAAGGAATCTTCCCATACCTCGTCTTAACTGCCGTTTTCAACACCAGTAACATTCCATTTTGATCACAGTGAATCCACGCTCCTTGCACAGTTTGATACTGGCACTATGACGGCAGTTCATGTCTCAAAGGGAAGCTAAGTAGCCCTCTTTCAAAAACACATTTATTTTCTGCGGAATTTGTCCTGATGTGCATTTAACACACCTGTTGCGCACAGTCAATGATCCAAGGTGCCAAATGGCAGCATTCTTTTTTCCCGCTTAGTGGTGCTGCACGAGGTGTGTAATATCGTAACCATAAGTTGGAAACAATCTCAGTAAACAGTAAATTAATTTCACCCTACTTTAAAAAAATTAGTTCCAGTCAGACCTAAATTTTCCTTTTCATAGCATAATAGTCAAATAAGCTCTTACAAAACTGTCAAAGGAGCTTCTTATTACCACAGTGAGTGATTCCTCTCGGAGGTAAGAAATTCCTCGTGGGATTTTTCCAATAGGAGTCAACTAGGATTACCAGTGCTTTCGCAATATTTCTTTTACTCTCTGCGAGAAATCCTTGAATCTATTACTGATATATTAATTACTCGAATGACATACTAGCACTTGACATATTGTATGTCATTTAATGCATGGCTTATGTGTTCCACAGCTTTTGGGGACATCAAACGCCATCCAAAATAGTATAAAAATGTACTAAATTAGGCCAGATTCTTTTAGGTGCTCCTTTTCTCTAGTTTCAATTCATTTCCACACTTACGATAAACTCTTCACCTGTTTAGTAGAAAATGCCTTTCACGTAATTTCAACAACTGACATTCATTGTTTCGGAATAGCTCAATAAAAGACGAACACGCTGTGTCACAATCTTGTCATTTACGCACTACTTCCAGACTGTCTTTCCCATAAATCATAAGAACTCAGACTACTCCGATTACTACTTCCTTCCGACTCCATACATAGTGCAGCTTGTAACAACTAACAAGTATTTTCTTAACTTCAACTATTCCCCTCAGCTGACTTTCCCAAATTCTACCTTACCAACGAAAATAAACTCTCCTATTCATTAGATAAATTAGGTCGGGCGAGACAGCAGTCAGCCCCTCTTCGATATTGCCATGTTTTTCGAAGGTAAAATATGATAAACCAGAATAAAGAGGAAACGTAAAATATTCAAGCTGCGTATGGTGCATAACTTTTGAATTTCTAAGTTCCGAGATCTGATTGTCTTAATATAGGAAAAGATTTCTGTTTAAATGAAGGGGTCAATAGTTTAAAATATAAACTAACCTAATAATAAAAGAAATTAGCTGAATTATAACTTTACCGATTCGCCAAAACTGGTGGCATCTATCAAATAAACATCAGTCTACGAAAGAAGACCAGCGTTCTTACGAATGTCTCTGTTTCGTATTAACATTATTACCACTTATTCGCAATAGCAAAGTCACTGATGACCCTTCTCCTATGAACGCACATCCAAGCTGCTGAGTGGTTTCGACAGATTCGCTTTGCTTAACACGGTTACATATTATTCGTGTTGTTGATTGCCACCTAGCACAAGTTCATTGACTGAACCCACTATTAACCATGAGCGATTGTTTTTTAAAAATATTTCTGGTGAAACCAGTGAATTTTATCTGTGGTAGGTCGGAGATAGTCATATAAGCCAGTGAAAAATATTATGCAGGATAATATAAAAAACCGTAAAGGATAAGAAGTCTTTCGTTGATATATATACATCTGACAAATCTGATATATATACATCTGGTAAAATTGAACTTCAGCACAATAGTCATAGGAACCATTATCCAAATTAGCTCTGCAGGCTTCTCACAACTTCGGTCGCCCTAGCTCGCTCAGCTATATTTGCTGAAGTGACAATGGAGACCTTATATTTGCTAGACTGGGGAACAAACAAAAAGATAACCAAAATCACTTGTTTTGCTCACTTCTACCTATACACAGTGATTTATTTGTGGATTCTGTAAAAGGGGGAAATATTTATGGAAGATTGTGTTCCGTATAAGAGAAAAATATCAAAGTCGGATTGGGACATTATTTATAAACTAATTTACTTTGAAATTATGGTACTAGTTTGATAGGCGGTCACCAAGTTCGTATTTTTTTTTTATTTAAAAAAAAAATTTATGATAAATACGGGTAGGTACCGGTACGTTAGACAGAAAATGATTAGGCAGGTTAGATTAAAATGCGTTACTTGATACTTTTCGTACTGTTGCTGAGGACAAGTATCCATCATCCAGTAGAAGCCCTACAGCTATATTACAACTGCACAAATTGTAATAACAAATGTTCTACTCCAACGGAAAACGGTTATGTTATGACAAGAATTCTTTTTACCAATTTACATCTTGCACTTAATAAATTTAGATTCAAAGATGTGTGTACCTACTACTGTTCTGTTAAAAATAAGCTTTTGGCCAATAAAACATACCGGTATTAAAACGAACCGAGAATTGAATGAAGAGTGTAATCTGGTCTCTGAGGAATCATGAACATGTATCAAACTATTACAAACATGATGCTTTCCTTCATTTTTACACATGAAACATAAACAGCGATTACACAATATATATATACAGTTTTAGTCTCAATATTTGAATCTCATTGTATTATTAACTTCCGTAACAGAAATAACAGAACAGAAACGGGATTTTACTTATTTTCACTTTAAATTATTTTATTTCGGAATTTCATTTAAATCAACGATTTTTATTTAAAAAAAATCAAGTGATTTAAATCTTGATCTAAATCGTGATTTTAATCAGACTGATTTAAATCAATCCACCCTGGTAGAAACTCCTTTAGATTTTTCCTATAATATCGTTTTGGAAAGATTCTTACTTTCACATATATTAATTACGGAGCTGTTGTTACCTTTAACACAAATAAACCTAAAAATATATTGCTACAGACTTGATTAACTAAGCTATAAATATACACATTGAGAACAGATCTATTTGTTTGTTTGTAGAAGCGTCACAAAAGTGGCGCAAAAGAACGTTACCACTGTCTTGAAAAAGACTTATCGGCAGTTCACAAAGGTAATGAAACGTGTAAAATGTAATATTTGATTAGTAGAAAAATGATAAAAAGTTATAAGATGAGTACAAGGGTATATGACATGTACAAAGTAATAAGTACGATAAAGTAAAAAATTCGTGACAAAAGTAATGTCACAATCAGGAGAGAAGTATGACACAATAGAGTAAAGGTAAAAATCCGGAGAGAAGTTCGAACAGTTAAACAAGGCTGAAGGCCAAGTTGGACGGGACAATCGGTAGAGAAAAGTGGGAGTGTAAAATGAATGAAAAAAAAAAGTGTTGAAAAAAGAAAATGAAATGAAATGAAATCTGTGAGTTTTGCGTTCCACGATTATGCCGGTTAGGCTAAAGGAGACGGTGATGATGAGTAATGAATGAAATGGTGGAATGAAGAAAGTGGGAGGAAACGGGAGAAACCCGAGAAAACCCACGCACACGGTGTTTGTCCACCACAAAGTTCACTTGGCGGGGGCTGGGATCGAATCCAGGACCCCAAGCACCAGAGGTGAACGCTCTACCACTGAGCCTCCGCGCCCCTGTTGAAAAAAGAAAAGATTGTATTAATGTGTAAAGGGAAAAAAGAGTGTAAGTGTGATGTATATGTACAAAAAAGCCCACTCAACTGTCGTCCTCACAGAGCACACAAAACACCATGCACTCGCCGTAGCGGCCACTGACGATCTCCCGAGAACAGATTTATCAGACACACTGGAGAATTAATGCATCATTAGCGCGAAGGGTTAATCGAAATTCGCATGATACTCAGCCAGTTTTTCCTTCATTTCTGTAGCTACAAATCATTAATACTTGCACATGTAACATTGGAGTAGAGAACTTGATCGAGGCCCATTCCATTGATTTCTTGCATTTAAATAAAATGTGGGTACACGGTAAACGATAGACGATTTTGGGCAATGACATAGGTAGTTCTAATATCGCAACTGATCTTCTAACACGAGTTTCATTCACAATTTTCCACTTGTCTTATGCATTTGACATTGAAACCTTTATCTCTTCTCTATCCCTTCGTTCAAATATTAACAAACATTTGTTGTGTGCAATAGGCTTTTCGTGATCATAGATTTTATTTCTTTATTTTATTTATTTATTTATTTTTCTTATGGTTTTGCAAGTAACATCGTTGCCCCATTCATGTTGCACATCTAGTCCTCTTTCTGTGTGAATACTGAGTTCACAAACGGAAACACATATAGTACATACACAACGCAAATGTCATTATTAGAGCAACCAACATTATGCTGTATGGTTAATTTCATTATTGTTTTACATTAATTGTTTATAATGTATAATATTTACTATACATTAAATACTCTAAATATCTTGATCTATTTATTAATATTTTATGATATTCACCCTTTTAAATTATGGCTTTTTTGAGGTATTTCGTAGACTTCCACTCAATCATCTATTACGTCAAGACTATTTATCGTAGAATCATGGTTCATACCCCGTTTTGTTTCTAGTAAAGCAGTGCTTCCAACTGCGTCCGTAAAATTTCCCTAAAGTGTACCAAATGCGAAAAATTTCCACTCAAAGTGGGAAAAAGTTATTTTCTTTTTAAAATGCTAGAGAATTGTGAGTGGTTTTATTTGAAAGACTGGTTCATGACAAAGAAAACGAGGTACATATCATGACTTTAGAATAAATAGTGATAATACTGTAGATATTTTACGGTAATAGTTAAGAACAGCTACTTCTCATCTCCCGTGCACGAGGATACATCTTACTGTTGCACTACCTAAACACCCTAAGTACAAGGGCAAGAACTCAGTCTATTACCTACTTTTTAACATCCTAGATAGTCAATGAACAATTCCTGAAAGTATGGTGTTTCTCGTCCTTCCCTAAATGGGAAGTACGGCTCCTTAACTATAACCTATTTTACTACAGTAATTGATCAAAAATGACTAAAAAAAGAAAAAATAAAGAAATCGAGATTTTTCAACACACGTCTGTTGATTCTAGCAACATGAGTCATACCTCATTTTTTTCAGCGTAAGGCAGCCTTTCAAATGGTACCACTCAAATTTCGTTATCGTGTACTTGTGAAGAGAAAATGGGGAAAAGTGAAATTTTATCCTTAAAAAATCCCTTTTTCCATTTCGGACGGGATTTTCCCGCTTCTGGTACACGATAAGGAAATTTGAGTCGTACATTTCGAAAGCCTGCCTTATAACAAAACCATCGAGGTACAAACCATGATTCTAGGGTAAATAATATTGTCATGGATTTTTTTAAGAAACTTCTCAAATATACCCTTTCTTTAAACGCATCGTCCATGTTTGTGACGTCACAGACCCCAGACAGAGCACGCGAGGCTGCAAAATGCCCATAAAATATTTTCTATGATCCTTCCATATTTGAATGAATGCAAAAAACTCGGTCTAAAAAGCTTTACTAGAGTCTTATAAAGCAAATTCCGAAGGTCGACGCCATGGCACAGGTGTTCTGCCATCATAATTTAAAAGGGTTAATCTATATCGGATTACACCGAAAAGTTTAGGGAAATAAAAATAAGCTTTTCATATTTGCATTGTTATGTACTCAAAGATTTTGCATTGTAAATATTGGTTTTAAAAGCATTAATACAGTATGTTAAGCATGTTGTTAAACAGAATTTTCCAAGAATAGTTCTAATAGAATTTTCCAAGAATTGCGCTACATATTTTAAATTATGCCTTATGCTTTATTTTCTAAAATTATGCTTTATTATGATTTTAAAATTAGTTGCTTCTGGACATTTAGACAACCACAACCATGGTCAAGGTACGAACCATACGTATAAATTGCTGTTATGTTTATTATGCTTTTGAGTTGCCCTAGTCATTATTATTTTGTTCAGGACCTAGTCAGGGTCGTTTAATTTTCCAGCTCGCAAATTGCTCTTGAACACATATGGAAGGGAACAAACTCCTGGGACGAGAACCAATCTATTACTAATACTACCCACCGAATCATTTTCATTTTCTGGTAAAATGTCTGTAATGTTGTTTTGGACATTGCGCTATCTTCAGAAGAAAGCCTCTTACTTTGTGTGCCGAGATTACTTGCTTTCTCATCGTCAGGAGCTTTTCTTTTATTAAACTATAGTTTAATATTCATTTCCTTCTGTTCCTTTTAACATGCTTGTCAAGTAAGAAGCCACCAATTTACAAGCTCTGTAGCTGCACAATCGTGACTGAATTATTATTATTATTAATATGATTATTATAATTATTTTAATTACTGTGCTACTTAGTTTGAGAATGATAAACGATGGTACAAGCTGGAAGACATTTTCTGAAGCATTTCTATAAATAAGAGCATTCTAAGCATTTCTGGCGACAATAAACAT
The DNA here is from genome assembly GCF_964235325.1 of Thermobia domestica. NCBI lineage: Eukaryota > Metazoa > Arthropoda > Insecta > Zygentoma > Lepismatidae > Thermobia > Thermobia domestica. Next base: position 240,403 of record NW_027655922.1, read on the forward strand.
ACTGAAATTAATAAAGAATTGCTACTAAAACATGAAGTTGAATCGACTTCACTTTAAAACAGTTTGGATAGCCTAAGAAAAAGGAAAATATCTTCCGAGCCTGGGAAGACTGAATTAAACCTAGAGATACAGAAGTCTAAACTTAGAAGCAGCAACTTCTCAGGCTTTTCTGGCTACAAATAAATCTCTATATATATATATATGTATATGGTGCTTGTTTGCTTTTGGTGCACCATATCTTGGAAGATTTACAGATAAAATTCAATACTTTGCATGAAACGACATATTGATAAAGAACAAATTTCAACAAGCGATAGAAATAAATCCGAAATAATACGCTTCTATCTTATGTTTACAAGTGTAAAATTATTACAAGTGCTTTACGACGGTTAAAATACGTGAATGCAAATGAAAAATGACTACATTGGAAACTATTTTTCACCGGCATTGCATTTCTACAGAGTGTACAGAAGACGTATTTTATGTTTACAAGTGGAGCGCTACTAGTGTGAAACCATGGTAAAGGCTATTAAAACTATTACCACTGCCAAAACCTACATTTTTCTCGCGATCTTCGCTCATGCGTACACCCGCCTTACCTGGCGCGCATGCTCCCTTCGGATGCACCAGTTCGCGAAAGCTTGGGCTCCCCAGCTTCGCCCTATCTTGACTCGGTTAGATAGTATTCGTGCTTTTTTAGTGGTCATCTAGCAGAGTTTTTTTTAATACATAAAATCTTCGTATTTCATACGCAAATCGTAAAAAAATAAAATTTCAACAATTGTTTATGATTAGTGATGGGGAGCGGTAATATTTCCAAAGGAAAATAAATGAGAATATTTCCTGGTTTTTTGGCATATTAATTCCCGGAAAGGAAATTATTCACATTACTTTATTTTCATTTATTATTATTTACTTCTAGATTTTAAATAATTTAAGGTTAAAAACATTCAAATTCGTTCACTGTACTTTATATAGCTATTCAATATGATTTTTTAATTTCCATTTCCATTTGCACTAGAAAGTAACGAAGTACTAATTTATAAATGGTGAAGAGGAACAAATTTGCAATCTAGAAATCCTGTAGAGGTCAAGTACCATCAATACTAAGTTAATTTGTTTCGGACCTGTTAAATTCTTTGCTTCTTTTTACATGTACCAAGCGTTTTTGGCGAGTTTTCGTAATACTGTGTACATTGCTCGACATAGCCTATCTTTTTAAGTTAGAGATTTAATAGTACACAGCAAGAATAAAGTAACAAAGCACAGTGTACCTCAAATCAACATTCTGTATCTAGGCCTATATGCCATTCCACACACTGGTAACTTAACAAATTTTTCGAAAAGCTACGTACGTTTTCTAGCAATTACTTTACCAATTTGTTTAAATATCTTATTGTCTACGTGTTAATGTTTTCTATGACTGGGTGTTATTTACCTTAACAAACAACAATTCCTCGCTGTTGGCACCTCCTTCTCACTTTACTTCACTAACATCATGTGAAGAATAAAATCTCCCCCTTTATATGTTCCCGGCACTAACGCCTCTCAAAAAAGTTTGCAATAAATGTAGTCAGGTAGGCGTTATCTATTTCTTGCCACATTGCATTCAAATACCAGAAATCAAACTATTGCTGCTGGCGGTCTTCGTGGCCGAGTGGACTAGCGCTATACGCTAAGAATAAGAATAAGAATAAGAATTATTTATTGTCGCTAAACAACATGATGTTGTAATAGACAACGTCAAAATTTAAGTTTGCGTACATATAATATTTACAATTTTAATTAATCAATACAATATTTTATATTTTACCTAGTACTACTTTTCTATTCTAATACTGAAATTTCTTCCGTAAATTCTGAAATACTATATATACACTTTTTTAAGAGCCACTTTTTACAAAAACATTTAAAATTTTTAATCTCCATTTCTCTCACTCTAGGTGGCAATAGATTATACAATTTCATCCCTATATATTTATAACTATTTTGAGTTTTGCACAGCCGTACATGGGGAATATTTATTTCATTTTTGCGCCTTGTATTGTGTGAGTGAACACTACTTCGAGTAACATAATTTGTAGTTTTCTTTGATCGTTTTTGGTGTGAGTTCAAACCCGGCCGAGGAAAGTTTCTTTACTCTTCTTTTTTACATTTTTATAACACTTTGTAAATTAAAATAATATGAAAATAATACTCAAAAAAGTGATTTACTTACTTTTGTGCAGATAAGTAGTAGTAGTAGTAGTAGGAACAGGTTAGAAGCCCCGCAGGCCTAGTTTTGTTCTCCTTGTACTCCGTGACCAACTTAAAACAACTGGCTAGGATAGCGCGTAAAACAGCTGGCTACAGTAGCACGCAAAAAACGTACTTCCGGGAGCATTACTCTCCCGAGTGGGTCGTCAATATTCCTTTTACCGTGTAAATTTGAGGTATTGAATGGTCTTGTTCAAGCTTTCTTTGACGGTGTACAAATAACATTATGTTCAGAGGATTCTTGAAAATGTGTATTCTGAACGGTATTATGTATTTTTATTAATATTTTATTATATTTAGAGAATACATTTAAATGTATATTTACTTACAATATGTTGTATGCAAGTAAATATGTGAAAAAATGGTATAGTAAGTCCACATACTTTTACACCGCTAAACAGTTTAAATTAAATGTAAGTGTATTTTCTAAACTTGACTCTACTATTGATATTATAAACATATTAAATTTTTAAACGTTTTAACAAATTAGGTTGGGTAACTGTCAGAAGCCACATATCTCACCATGCCTTAGAAGATACATTTGCGCGTACATATTTATGTTCACAATATTTGCAAGAAACTGGCCTAGTTTTATAATTTAGCACTTAACATTGCCACACACCACCTTTCTTGCTATCTGTTTCTCCAAATTTCATGCGTTAATTCACATGTAAGAGAAGTTCGAGGACTTTTTGAGAAATTCGAGTCAGAGACACGACACAGATCATCGTCTATTACTAACGGTGGCTCGGTTGAATTGATAGTACTTCATCGCTATTTCTACATAATTTTTACATTACTTCACAAAGTGGCTCCTCCTCATCATTTGTAAATTAGTACTTTGCTACTTCCTAGTGCAAATGAAAATGGAACTTATAATATCATATTAGTTATATAAAGTACTGTCACAGAATTTTATCTCTTTAATCCAAATTATTTAAAACCTAGACGTAAAACATAATAAATGAAAATAAAGTAATTAGACACATGGTTCATATAATTTGGAAGATAAAGTAAAGAAATGGAAATAAATTCCTTCCCGGGAATTTATATGCTAGGGACAAAACCCGGGAACATTCCCATTTTTTATTTTCCTTCCTACCGGGAATATTCCCACTGCCCATCACTACGCTGAGACAATGATAAATCCGAATCCTATAATAATATAAAAGTATACCAAAAAATCCCTTCACAGAGATAAATATCATCTTCTTCTTCAGGTTGAGGCAAAGTTTATCTCTGTTTTTTGTACTGGATTGGTTTTGTATCAACTAGTTGCAAAACTGTGGATGAAATTAGTACAGAGAATAACACTTTTACGCATGGCACAATCTAAATCTCACCATTAAAATGAAAGAAAGTGGTTTGATTTTCAAGTCGTTCCTAAGACTGTTCTTGACTTTATTCAGCTGATTGAATACACGCTTCATTTCCTGTGGCCCTGCATAGCCTAGTCGCTAACGCTCTCGTCTTCGGTGCGAGCGGCCCAGGAATCGACCCTCGGTGAGGGCAGTTTTTCAGGCCAGTCATCCTAAATCAAGTTTTCCTTTATTACGTCGTTCACATCAGGCAAATGCAAAGTTGGTACCTAACTAATTGGTCCCAGTCCGCTTCATTCCTTCCCCAATTCTTTCTTCCTTCTTTCCCTTTCCCCGGATAGTGTGCTCGCCGAAGTACGTCATCCCTCAAAAGCGACGGGCTAATGGTCATAGATGTCGAAACCCCAGGAATCTAAATCCTAAACGCTTCCTTTCCGCGTTCAAATGACCAGCTTTAAAAACATTAGCTAGTACTTAAGAAAAAAACGAAACTAATTCTGAAAATAAATTCTCTCCTCGGCATCTGTGTAGCGATTTACTTCTTGAAAAATTCTTCAATTGAAGATTTATGTTCGCCAATGGTTTTCAATTTTGTCGATATTATCTTCAAATTTCAGAGTGAATGCTGTAGCTAAATCTATAAAAGATGTTTCACGGGTTTTCAAGTCTTTATTGCCACTGGAAAGCGACATTTTCTGAAGGATGTCTATATTATCAGGAAGTCTATTTTGAATTTCTTTAAAGAGTTTTTTTACTAAAACTTACACGTCCTCCCCGAAAATTTCGTTCAACGTCTCAGGTTTTGAGCTCATTCTCTGCTCTGTAACCACATTATAACCATCAATACTATATTTTATGGGGACAATTCTAGCAGTTTTTTTTTTTTTTTTTAATGTTAAAACTTACAATTAGAAAACGCATCAAACTTCAGGAAATTGCAAAATGACACAGGGAATATATCAAAAAGTGGCTAAACTCATAAAGTGGCTAAAAGTGAAAAGCATATGACTAGAAAAGCCACTAGTGACTTTTTGGAAAAGTTGTGGCTAGCCAGGTTCTCAAAGTGACCAGATCTAGCCACACAGTGGCTAAATTGTCAACCCTAAATGTCGGTAGATGTTTTACAGACTAACCAACTACAATAACCAAAAATTATGAATTATCGTTTTTAAAATTATCGTATCTGGAATATTAAAACTTTTAAAAACATCTTATCTTCGTTATGTACGTGAGAATTGTAGGAACAGGGAGAATACTAATAATAATGGCTATAATATATAATAAAATTATGTAGTAATCTGTAGTTTCGAACTCCAAATTGACGTTATTGGCCACATTCTTTTTAAAAAAATAAAAATCCTTATAAACAACACTCTGAACAACAGGAATTATTTACATCTCCTCGTAAACATAACTGAATTTAAAGACTGAATGCATAATTCCCATTTGTCAATTCTCAAATCTTTATTAATTTATGTCAGCGGGGATGACTTAAAATCCTCAGTGTGTGAGTTTTATAATTATCGAATGCACATCCAACACTTATTTGTATATTCAAAAACTGAAAAAAGTGTCCGTTCTAAAATGTTCGTATATTCATCAGTGGTGGCTAGGACCATAATTATCAGGGTAGGTAAATTATAATAAGGTAAAATATACAATTTAGTACACGACAAAACTAAATTTAGCAGCTTACATTGAGCTGTAGATCTGATCTATGCACCGATCTTTCCTACTAGTATAACATTTTAATATTCTCAAATGAAAATTCTTGTTTTCCCAACATATCCAGAAGTTGACGCTCAATAGACACTGTAACTAGAGATAATGGTGTCTTGTGCAATGGTGATCCTTACATAGGATTTTAGTCTCTTCAATTAGAAAAGTTAACGTTAACTATTTTTGTGTTTTATAGCAAAAATTACTGAACTTCTTTATGTAATTTGCATTTTGTCATCAACTCTATGAACAATTATGTTTAATAAAGTAGTTAGTCGCTCATTATGCAAAACGTTCCGTTTTCTTTTACATCACTACGTTAGAGATGGGCATAATCGAACGACCGTAGTCGATTCGTTCGATTTTTCTCATAGTTCGAACGAATCGATTATTAGTTCATAATTCGGACGATTCGTTCAGATGTTCACAAAAGTGTAGTCGACGAAATTTTTTCTACTATTCATATGTTCGTTCATATAAACGTTCATTCCTAAATGAACAAATCGTTCGAATGGCTTCTTGTAGAAGAAGAAAAAGACATCAACTCTCTGTAACTGAACTGTGGTTCGTTCAGCACGTTTTCTCCTGCATGTGAATAGGCGGAGCTTAGTAGAAGAGGGAGAAAGCCAATGCAATTCTCATTTTGAACACAGCGCGGGGAGTTCTCGATCAGTTTTTTTTTTTTTTCATTTGGTCCTTGTAATCGCGAGCCTGTCTGCCCCTGTCCCTGTCTTTCTGTTATACTTGTTGCCTGCGAAGAGGAACAGGGAGGGAGGGAGACAAACAAAATAAATGTGAAGAGTGTCATAAATGGGAGAATAAAATACACCATTCTTTAGCAAGCGTTTGCCTCTTCTTATGCTGAAACCAAACCACGCTCAAAACAAAACCATCTACAGTAATGAAATAAAACATTTCTAACTTTGAAGTGAACTCTGTATTATTAAATAATGTAATGTATAATTTCTAAGTACATGGTTGTATTAATTTACAATGGTGGAAAGTCGAAAGCCATTTTTTTTAAAAAATTATACTTCAACATTTCTGCAAAACAATTTTAAAAATTCTAAACTACTTCTAAGTATGCATAAGAACAATACCATGTTACGTAACAATGGCTCCCATTTAGCTCAGTTTGAGCAGCATCGACAATAGTGTTGCCACGAAACGAGATTTTAGGCTGTCTCGGCACTTCTCTTGAAAATGCTGTCTCGTTTCGAAAATTATTATGTCTCGTTTTGTGGCACTGGCATCACTAACCTACAAGAAATCATGTTATGGTACTAGAATGCACACAAAACAAAATTTCTTGATTTTATTGTATTTGATAGATGATAATTTTTGAGATTGACAATTTTCTCGAAAACGATTTTATTATTTTTTTAAAATAAATAACAGTTTGCTGAAGATACTTGAATATCAATTAGCTGTAATGTGAAAATTAATGATACAGTGGCGCGACAGGATTTCTTTTTGGCAGGGCTCCGAGAATGGTTCGGAGTACGTAATGCAAATGTTTCTGTGTATTTGCTCCTGCAATTATACTGAGTTTCTTAAAAATTATAAGTTCTGAGGGAGGTCCGGACAGACGTATGTCTTAAATTGAAAAAAATAAAAATCTGACTCAATATGTATGGTAAACTTCGGACTCGTGGAAGGAATATATTTTCGGACTCGTGGAAGGAATTGTTATGGTTAGTCTTTAAGAATTGTCTGAAACAGTGAGTTTGACGTGTAGGGGTAATGCAACCGATCAATGCAAAAAAAAAAATCATTTTCTGGGTGTCACCGTGGTAGAGGGATGCTCCCCTATGGTTCGAGAAATCACTGGCTCGATGCCAGGCCATGCGACTTCGTGGTGGATGACAATGTGCTCGAGGTTATCTCGAGATTCTCCAGTTCTCTCCCACTTCTCATTCCACCTATTTTTTCACTATCATTCACTTGCAGTTTCATCCGTCTCCATAAGTCATCAGCGGCATACCTGTGGGACTAAAACTTCATTTCAAACGCTGTTTTCAACCCAACGTATATGCGAAATCATAATAATAAATAGCCAGAAAGAATAATAATAATAAAATACCAGCAGATTCGACAAGACTTTTTCAGCGACTCGCTTCTCTTGCATGTAGGCCCACGAATAATTCCTACAAGGTTATATATATATATATATATATAGTGGCGGATCCAGGATATGATCAAGGGAGGGGCTAAACCATAGTTTGCTGTTTTATCCAGTGTAAAGTAGGATTGAAGCCCATTTTATCCAGTGTATACCTGAGCATCAAGGGGGGGCTATAGCCCCTCCCTTAGATCCGCCACTGTGTATATATATACAGGGTGAGTCAAAATAAGTGTTACAAGCCAATATCTCGCGAACTATACATCATATAAGAAAAATATTAAGAGATAATGTACAATATAGAGGGGCCTAAGAAATGAGTCAAACATTAGGTTTCCCCCGCCCCCCATTTTGGGGGGAGGGGGGTGAACGTGAAATTTTTAAATGGGAACATAGGTCGAGTGATACCTCGTTCGAAAGAGCTTGAAAAATTGAACAATTTTTGTAGGAAACAATTTTTGATATGGGGCACCGTTTTCAAGATGGGCCCCAAAAATGGTCTTGTATCCGATAAAATTTCCAGTACTTATAAATAAGTGTTACAATCCAATATCTTGCGAACTATACATCATATAAGAAAAATACTAAGAGACAATGTACAATACAGAGGGGCCTAAGAAATGAGTCAAACATTAGGTTTCCCCCGCCCCCCATTTTGGGGGGAGGGGGGTGAACGTGAAATTTTCAAATGGGAACATAGGTCGAGTGATACCTCGTTCGAAAGAGCTTGAAAAATTGCACAATTTTTGTAGGAAACAATTTTTGATATGGGGCACCGTTTTCAAGATGGGCCCCAAAAATGGTCTTGTATCCGATAAAATTTCCAGTACTTATAAATAAGTGTTACAATCCAATATCTTGCGAACTATACATCATATAAGAAAAATACTAAGAGACAATGTACAATACAGAGGGGCCTAAGAAATGAGTCAAACATTAGGTTTCCCCCGCCCCCCATTTTGGGGGGAGGGGGTGAACGTGAAATTTTTAAATGGGAACATAGGTCGAGTGATACCTCGTTCGAAAGAGCTTGAAAAATTGAACAATTTTTGTAGGAAACAATTTTTGATATGGGGCACCGTTTTCAAGATGGGCCCCAAAAATGGTCTTGTATCCGATAAAATTTCCAGTACTTATAAATAAGTGTTACAATCCAATATCTTGCGAACTATACATCATATAAGAAAAATACTAAGAGACAATGTACAATACAGAGGGGCCTAAGAAATGAGTCAAACATTAGGTTTCTCCCGCCCCCCATTTTGGGGGGAGGGAGGTAAACGTGAAATTTTCAAATGGGAACATAGGTCGAGTGATACCTCGTTCGAAAGAGCTTGAAAAATTGAACATTTTTTGTAGGAAACAATTTTTGATATGGGGCACCGTTTTCAAGATGGGCCCCAAAAATGGTCCGGTATCCGATAAAATTTCCAGTACTTATAAATCGGAAACGTATGAGTAGGAAACGATTAAACTAAAAATGAAAAACGGAAACATCATAGGCAATGTGGAATGATGTTGTCGTGGTGTCCGCAGGGCCTTAATAATGGGGCTCCGGGACCAATTTCAAAATTATTAATGGGAATATACCTGTAGGTTGAGTGATACCTTGTTTGATAGATCGTGGAAAGCGAAACAGCTTCGTACGAAATTTGTTTTCATTTTGGGTAAGCCTGTTTCAAAATGGCCGCCAAAAATGGTTTCACATTCAGATAGAAAGTGCAGTGTTCAATTTGAGTATTACACGCCAATATCAACGCAACGAACTACGCATCAAATAAGAAAAGTGTTAAGAGTCAATGTACAATACAGAAAGCCTGAAATTTGTGTTAAAGAAGTTCCCTCGTCCCGCTTTTGTATGGAGGGGTGTACATGGAATTTTCAAATCGCAACATAGGGCGAGTGATACCTCTTTGATAGATCGTGAAATACCAAACAGCTTACTACAAAAGTTGTTTTGATTTCAGACAAGCCTGTCACAACAGCATTACCACAACCTAATATCCTTGTAAAGTAGTAGGATAACGTTTAGTAATTCTACGGGTATGTGCGATGTTAAAAATTGTAATTTCAATCACTGTAAAGCAAATAATTTCAACACTTACCATGTTACAAATGATGCTCGATATGTCCTCCATCTTGCTCCACACACCTCCGTAAGCGGCGGCATAGGGATGTTCGTACATCATGTAGCATCTCTGGAGTGACAGATGCACACACACCTTGGATACGCGCCTTCATATCATCAGTAGTTGTTGGTACGTTGGACATTACCCGATCCTTAACATAACCCCAGAGGAAAAAATCAAGTGGGGTTAGGTCAGGAGATCGTGGAGGCCAGTGAATAGGACCTCGACGCCCAATCCATTTATTCGCCATACGGTGGTCCAATAAGGCTCTGACCTGACGTGCGTTGTGTGCTGGAGCACCATCATGTTGATACCACATTCTTATACGTTCAGCGAAAGGAATATTCTCTAACAACTCCGGGTATAGTACATCACTGATAAATGCGGCATAGGTATCACCAGTAAGACGTCCATCAAAAAAATATGGCCCAATGATATGGTTACCAAGGATGCCACACCATACATTAAGAGACCACCGATGCTGATGAGCAACTTCTCTCTGCCATAGTGGATTTTCCCTAGCCCAATAATGCATATTATGTCGATTTACGTGTCCTGTGTTTGTAAATGTAGCTTCATCGCTAAACAAGATGGTGGATATGAAGTTGCGCTGTCTGTTTTCCATACCTTCCAACCATAGACAAAATTGCAATCTGGCATGAAAATCATTGCCAGATAGTTCCTGATGTAAGATGATATGATACGGATGAAACATGTACTCGTGCAAAATACGCACTACAGATCTTTGGCTAACTCCACTGGTCTGAGCGAGATATCTCGTGGTAACATGTGGGTCTACATGCACTGCTGCCAATATTCCTGTTGCACGTTCTTCATTGGTTGCAGAGCGGTAACGACCCCTACCTCGTCCCCGGACAAGACTACCATGTTGCCGCAAACGTCTCTCCAATCGCAGAAATGCCATGTGAGATGTTTGTTGGCGTTGGGGATAGCGCATTGCATACATTCGTGCCGCGCTACGATAGTTTCTTCTACATTCCCCCAACACCAGCAACATATCTACACAATGATCAAACACCGCCATTGCTCTATTCAAACGCTACCCAAACTAATAATATCAATACGATAGTGTTCGTTTACTTATACGGAAAACTTATCACCAAAGTTTATATCCCGTTCTTTCTACGTCTGCACACTTACATTTATTATGTTTCCATAGCGATTACATTAATAGTTGACAATCAAAAATAATCTAAAGATATTTCTTTGCAACTTTCTTTTCTTTGTATAAAACGGCTCAAATAATTCGCCTCTGATCCTTTTTTTTTTTATAAGATGGTACAGATTGTTAATGCAATATACAACGTTATCGTTGTACTATGTTCCGAAGGCCATCGGTTCCATTCCCCAGGCAATGACATTGACGGGCTTTCCTTACTCTAACTGGGCACATGCTGAGATGTTGCCTACAAGTAGGGCCTAATAGGTACCTTCCTATCCCTTTCTCATAGGATTGTAGTGATTGAGGAACGACGTCTTTTTGCGCATACGTATTAGTATTATTCATTGTCTTATTATTTGCATTCATATTATTATTATTATTACTAGTTTTATTATTATTTTTCGTATTCTTCTTCTTCTTCTTCTTCTTCTTCTTCTTATTATTATTATTATTATTATTATTATTATTATTATTATTATTATTATTATTATTATTATTATTATTATTATTATTATTATTATTATTACGTTATAGGTCGATTTCGCCTCCGAAAATTTTACTTGTTATTCACTTACAGTATGATGATGGAACCTCGTGTTCGACATATTTTTAGGCCTGTTTGTATTGTACATGGACTCTTAACACTTTTTATTTGATGCAATAATTCGCGTGATATTGGCTTGTAACACTCAGTTTGAACGTGAAATTTCTATGAATGTGGAACATAGGTCGAGTGATACCCTCGTTCTAAAAGGCTTGCAGAAATTGAAACAATTTTTTGTATGGTAAACAATTTTTGAAAATGGTCACCGTTTTCAAGATAGACCCAATAATTGTCCTGGGCAAGAGGACAGAAAATTTCCAGTACTTATAAATCGGTAAACGCTAAGTAGAAATACATGAAACAAAAAATGAAAAAGGTAAGCGTTTACCTTTTTCATTTTTTGTTTCATGTATTTCTACTTAGCCGTTTCCGATTTATAAGTACTGGAAATTTTATCTCTTACAGGACCAATTTTGGGGTCTATCTTGAAAACGGTGCCCATTTTCAAAAATTGTTTCCTACAAAAATTGTTCAATTTTTCAAGCTCTTTAGAACGAGGTATCACTCGACCTATGTTCCCATTTGAAAATTTCACGTTCACCCCCCTCCTCCCAAAATGGGGGGCGGGGGAAACCTAATGTTTGACTCATTTCTTAGGCCCCTCTATATTGTACATTGTCTCTTAACATTTTTCGTATATGATGTATAGTTCGCGAGATATTGGCTTGTAACACTTATTTATAAGTACTGGAAATTTTATCGGATACAGGACCATTTTTGGGGCCCATCTTGAAAACGGTGCCCCACATCAAAAATTGTTTCCTACAAAAATTGTTCAATTTTTCAAGCTCTTTCGAACGAGGTATCACTCGACCTATGTTCCCATTTAAAAATTTCACGTTCACCCCCCTCCCCCCAAAATGGGGGGCGGGGGGAACCTAATGTTTGACTCATTTCTTAGGCCCCTCTGTATTGTACATTGCCTCTTAATATTTTTCTTATATGATGTATAGTTCGCGAGATATTGGCTTGTAACACTTATTTTGACTCACCCTGTATATATATATATATATATATATATTTATATATATATATATATATATTGAATTTAACAAAAGAAAAAATCATCGCCAGTGGAGTAACTTGAAGCTTCAGTGTCCCACAATCCTTATTTATGCACACTTAACTTTCTATACATTTTCTTTATATTTTGATCCCCTGGAGCTCTGCGTTACGGGGGCGCTATTTACGCCTATGCATATCGCAATGACAAGGAACGGACATGAACCTGTCATCCGGATATCCGAATCAAACCTAGACCATTCGATAAACATAACAAAGATATGGTCATGCACAAAAAATTAGGTGCCATGGACAACAGAATAAGTCCCTGGGGCCCATTAACACTGTTAGTATAAAGAAAAATGTAGACTCCCAGTGAAATAGCTATTGCATCAACACTATTCATTGGAAAGTCATAGCTTATAGTTCATTTTCTTCAGCATGAAACAAGCTTTCTAGAGGTGCTATGTATTAGGGCCCATAACGTACCTGAACAGGGAAAATTTGGAGAATGTCGGGAAAATTCCCTCTAGAAATCCCTCCCATCAACTTTGAACCCCGTTTGGAGTGACCCCGGGTAAAAGCACACAATCCAAATGTATCTCGAAAAATACTTTAGGAGATAAGAAATATGTGTACCAAGTTTTGTATTGATAGACAGAATAAGTATAAGGGGTAAGCTTGTATTGGTATAGAAGTTTTTGTGTCATATCTATTCCGCCTATCAATACAAAGCTATGTACACACATTTCTTATCTCCTATAGTATTTTTGAGGTACATCTGGATTGTGTGCTTTTACCCAGAGCCACTCCAGATGGGTCTTAAGTTGATGGTAGGGATTTCTGGAGGGATTTTCCCGACATTCTCCAAATTTTACCTATCCAAGTACGTTATGGGTCACAGTACATAGCACATCTGAAAAGCTTGTTTCATGCTTAAGAGAATGAACACTAAACCATGACCTTCCAATGAACAGTGTTGATGCAATAGGTACTTCACTGCGTAGCTTTACTCCATTGTCCATGAGATCTAATTTTTTGTGCATGAACATATCTTTGTTATATTTATCGAATGGATTAGATTTGGTTCCGGATGACACGTTCATATCCGTTGCTTGTGACATATGTTGTATGTGTGTGAAAGTCTATTTTATATTGCTAATGACGATGTACCTCATTAATATGAATAAAGGGTCTAATAGTTCTAGGAAAAGGTTTGCATGTTCGGGAAATCAATGAAACAGGTCTCTGTTTTCTAATAAAAATAGCATAGTCCCTTTGGCAGAAGAAGGAAAGGCAGAGGTAGAACGAGCGATCACTTACTTCATCTTCATTGAAGAAAACTTCCTACACAGCACCAACTTCATTCTTTCAATTGTGTCATTATTTTGTTCATGGTGGGTTGAAAGGGAAAAAAAAAACTAACAAGGGTTCCCTTCTTCGGCAATAACAGTTTCTTTACCTCCCTCCCTCTTCCACTCATGCCTGGAAATCTGAAAATGGCGCGAACATTTATCAGAAGTAATAAATCCCAATACGGAAGAGCCTACTGGCATAAAGTTGACTCAGAGCGCATGCGCCAGTATCTGTAATCAACTTTAGCCTGACTGGAATATGAACGAATAATCCAGCAGTCGACACAAGAGTCTTTTCCGACGGCATTCTCAAAATGAACCATTCGTTCGAACGAATCGTTCGAACGATCTGACGAATAGTCGACTGGTCGTTCGACTATACCGATCGTTCGATCATGCACATCTCTACACTACGTCGCGAAAATGTATCAACGCAATATATTACTCACTATACATGTCATATTGTATATATATACCAGGGTCACTACGAAAGTTTTGAGATGTGAAATAACTTATACTTAAAATCAATTTAACACTTACATTTTCTCAAAGTATTTACCATTACACTTTACACACTTTTGCATCCTCGAAAACCACTTTTGGAAGCAGTGTTTCCAGACTTTTTCTTCAAGTGTTGAAAGTTCATTCTCGTAAGCTGCTACAGCTTCTTCAGGGCTGCAAAACCTCTTCCCACGCATGCGATCTTTGATCCTAGGGAACAGAAAAAAATCACACGGGGCCAGGTCAGGGCTATACGGCGAATGAGTCATAAGATTAACCTCCGTAGATTTTAAAAACTGAATTGTGATGTTGGCCGTGTGTGCGGACGCGTTGTCTTGATGAAGCAGGATCCCACGCAATCCAGTTCTTGGACGCCGTTCCCGAAGCTTCTGGAACACTTTTGTTATGCAAACAGTTCTGTACCACTGAGCAGTAACAGTCCTTTGTTCTTCAAGTGGAACAGTTGCAACATGGCCAGATTTGAAGAAGAAAGTTGCGACCATCTTCTTCCCCACACTTCGCAGTCACTTCATTTTCGTGTGTGGATTTTCCTCTGGAAAGATCCAAACTGTAGACTGGCGTTTATTTTCAGGGTTAAATTCATAGATCCAAGTCTCATCACCAGTAACAATGTCAGAGACGCGTCGAGAATTGCCTCCATCAAATCTTGCAAGCATTTCTTCACACCATTCTACACGCATGCGCTTCTGCTCTTCAGTCAAAGTGTGAGACACCCAACGAGATGAAACCTTCCTAAGCCGAAGATTATCATGAAGATTTTTTGTTACTGCTGGCGATCCAATGTTCACTGTAGATTCAATGTCCTTGAAAGTTGTCCGAGTATTTTCTCGAATCATTTGTTTCACAGCGGCAATTTTTTCACCTGACACAGGTGTTGCCGGACGTCCAGCTCTCTCTTCATCTTTAAGCGATGTCCGGCGTCTTCTGAATTCAGCAAACCACCGAAAAATTGTAGCACGGGAAGGAGCAAGGTCTCCAAAAGCCTCCTGCAAACGGTCAAGGCTTTGTGTCTCGTTCAAACCACTTTTGAAATCGTAAAGGATCATTGCCCGAAAATGTTCCCTTTCGAGCTCCATTCTAGACAGCCCAATACTGCTCACTTCAACAAATAAGTGAAGGCGATACGGCCACTCCGATAAGCGAGACGAGTTGAAACTTGCTTCGCTTCTTCGCTCTGGATACCATTACCGAACGCAATTGTTGGAATTCAAATACTGTGCTACAACAATGCGTATCTCAAAACTTTCGTAGTGAACCTCGTATAAACTGCACCAAAACACTTAAGCTTTTAATTCAGGTAATGGAATTACAGATACACAGTGGTGCTATTCTAATATATTAACAACCGGTACTGTATAGAGCTATATATATATATATATATATATATATATATATATATATATATATATATATATATACGAGAAAGTACATAAATAGTTATAATTATCTTTGGAAACAAACCTTACAAGATATACCCAAAAATTTCATTTACTGGATACCACAAATGACAAACACAAACCTACAAATGACAGCATCTTAATACAACGTGATGTGACGAAATTACGTAGCAGTGAGAATATATTGAAAACGAATTGTCCAAGAAAGATGGTTGTGAAAAACTATTGGAAAGACCTTTATCCAGCTATGAATCGAAAATTGTTAATAATTGTAAACCTATGTATGTGTCTCAGATATAAATAACGCCACCACTTTATTCCCAGCTTAAAATTTTTGCTGGAACCAGCAAAAAAATCTTGCTGGAACTTCCTGGTTATTTTGGAAGTTCCCGGTTACTTGCTGGAATATATTAGACCAGCAACAAATGCTGTTTTTAGCTGGGAAAATATCCACAGTTTCTTGCTGGTTCCCAAGATACGTTGCTCGTTAGCTGGAAAATTATCTCTACCAAAATATACTGCATCTCGTGACCTTTGCTGGATACTACAAACTATATGTTTAAAACCAACATTTGCTACACATATCAATTTGCTTCTACAGATATTCATTCCATATATATACACCTAATATAGAAATATCTGTTTTGTACAAAGTAAGAGGAAATGGAATGATATATTTGAAAAATAATTATCAAAGTTATGAGTTTCTGAATGGCTTTTTTGTAATTTTTTCGGTTTTGAAAATAATTTTTTGTTGATTTTCCGTTTCCCGAGAAATTTTCTGACTATCGATGACATTCCTGTTTCTCGATTTTCCAGAAAATTTTCCGTTTTCCAATTTTTCGAAAATTTTTCGTATTTATTCAGATATCCGAAAAATCTTTTTCCAAAAATTTGCCGTGTTCCAATTTTGGTTTTTCTAATTTTCGAAAAAATCCAAAATTTATTTCTGTTTTCTGGGAAAACTTTCCGAATTCCGATTGTCTGAGAAGCGATGTCCATCTCTACCGTTTTCAGAAACTGTTTTCCAGTATCTGGACAATTTTCTGTTTTCCGTAAAATTCTCCGTCTTCCATTTTTAGGAAAAATTTTTCCAAAATTTTCCGTTTTTGGCTTTTCCGTAGCTTACAAGAAAAAACAGCATAGCTTGCTGATTTGTAGCATGTGATGCTGGTAGGGTGGAAAATAATTTGGTATTCCTTCAATTTAGTTGGAAACTATAAATATGCGGAATGCAGAGGTGTAGCTACGGGGGCCCATCGGGGCCAGGTCCTCCCAAATGATTAGCTTTTAAAACATCATCGTGAGATTACCTCTCTTCAATCATTTTAAAATAACAAAGTTAAGATATAATTAATAATTTACGGTTAAATAGTATTTTACCATACCAATCGAAAAATAATATGGTATCCCTTTCTTATACCGATCGGAAAATAGTATGGTATAATTTTTTGTGACAACAGATTACACGATCTACTGCAATTTGTATTTGACAGTTTGGAGACAAACGTTCTAACAAGTACCATAAAATAATGGTACTAAACTAAGGGCTGTGTGAATAAGTATAGTGAAATGGTCCCAGATGAATCTTGGAACGACAAGTGGGTGCTGTGTAGATACCCCCAAGATACATTAATCCCTCACCTTTCAAACCTCAACTCTCATTGGTTCATGAGAAATGGCTTAAAGTGGGAAAAGTGCAATTAATTTATTTCTCAAGAATGACTCGATCGATTTTAAAAATTAAACTAAAAAATTAACAGCTCCCCTCAACCATTTTCCCCTTGAAAAAATTCGATTCAATATTTGGGCCCCTTTTGACCTATGAGAAAAATAATTTTAGATGTCGCTTTAACCCTACATTCACATATATTTTTTCCAAAATTGTATCACGTGTACGCCATGATCAAAATTATCCAAAACCAACCATACCACACCTATAAGGAAGCAATTGCGAAAAAAAACAGCTTTTGATGTAGCTTTAGCATATTTGTTACGTGAATGAATGAGAAATCACATCTGAAAAGCACCAAACTCACTGAGGCCCCATTTGATGGCCCGTGGCGTTCCCATCCCCATTTGAGCCAAAGTGAAACTGCTGATATTGGTGTTATGAATCAATCAGGCTGGACATGAATGTGAGGTTAAAATTGTCCTTAGATCCCCGTAAGTATCCTATTTGAGGATGCCTGAAGTTTCAGTGTGAATGTTCATGTAAAAAATTAATGTTACCTATACCTACAATGCCAAATCAAACTGAAATAAAAATAACCATCAACAACAACATAATGTAATGCAACTTTGTTGTAGTGTCTCCTATAGGTCCTGAGAGAGGGGTTGGGGACAAGAAATAGAGTAGTGGGAAGCTGCAACATTTGAATAAAATGTACATTCATCCGAAAAATAGAAGAAAATATAATGGAAACGAAAAGTAAATTGCATGTAAGAAGTACAAGTATTTCAATGTGTGAAATGAACAGGGATAAAAAGAACATTATAGTATTTGCTTCAGTCCTTGTCACTGCTTTCATTTATCAGTACACAAGTGTTGTTGTGATCGAATATTTTGCTCAGTATTTGTACTGTTTTCAGATCCTCGACAAATATCTTCCATAACTTAGGTAACAAATAATGGCTGCAATATGGGAGCAAGAAACAATTGTTCGCAATCCATTTCCACAGTCGCAACAATACCTAATGATACATTTGTAACCTTCTGTATTTGGTTTTAGATGAAGCATATGTATGTCTTGCTTTGTATATGTCTTGAATGCAATGTCGTTTTCAATATATTGTCGTTGTCTTTAATATACCGCATATTAATATTACCTCTTTCATCCAACATTTCAGCCAAATAACATATTGCCTGTTTATATTGGAAGGATCCACAAAACAGTCCTTTCAAATATTTTTCGGTCATTATAGGAAAATCCTCAAGACCCTGTGAATAAATAGGTGTAAACGGAAGTTCTCTTCTTCGCAATTTCTTTTGTTCAACAAAGGCTGCAAAGATGTTTTCTTTTCCTGAAGTTTTCGCAGATTTCATGAATGCGGTGATTGCTGAGTGGTTTTCACCTGGTGTCACACGAATGAAGAATTTATTCTGTAGAGAACTACTATCCATTTCATAAAGATAGGCCCCTGACTTCACGGTGCTGCCGTGACGTCCAGTCAAAACTTATATTGCATTATCGTACCTCGTTGGAATTGTTGGAATGTTGTCTTTTCAATACTTAAAACATAAAAATTTTCTTTGTACTGTGTAGAGAAAAAAATAAAAATTAATGAAAGAGTGCGTATTTTTTAGTACTTTTTTGGTAGATCAATGTTTATAGGACTGTATCTCAGAAAAGAAATCACGTGAAATAATTTCCTGTGTACAATATGTAGATGCATCCATTAACTGTAAGTTGTGAAAAGTTCAATTTTCACCACTTGATACTTTTTGTGTAATTAAAACAAATGTACGACGCTCTGATCTCCTTTACCATGGTAGGTAGAGAAACGTACAAAACACTGTTCGAAACTTTGGAAGTCTAGTGTTCCAAATATTTGGAACTATTAACAAAAAAGGGTTTAGTTGTAGAGTATTTATTTTTTTTAAAAAAAAAAAGTTTACTTCAACATATTCTTTGCGTTAAGCGGTGAGCCATGTTGCAGCCCAATCTTTAAATTCCCCGCGCTTATATGAAGAAACAGCATACAGTAACTGAAGTGCGGCAACGCTGTCGTGCAGTGTTGTCGCGTTCAGGCAGGGATTTATTTGTAGCCAGGGAAACCTGGGAATTTCCCCCCTTCTAAGTTTTGACTTCCCTGTCTCTGGGTTTAATTCAGTCTTCCCAACCTGGGAAGATACATTCCCCCTTTCTTAAGCTATAATCTGCTTTGAAGTACAATGATTCAACTTCATGTTTTAGTAGCGATTCTTTATTTTTTCAGTATGTTTTGTCGCGAGCTACGTTGGTCTTGTTTATAGCATTGCTTCCCGAAGAATTGTTCAGAGAATTGCTTCTAGTTCCTTTTGAAGAGTGTAAGAGAGGCTATTCCAGCTTGGACTTACCGCATACTGAGGCTAGAAACCGTTTATCTGTAAAAACCCTCGAATCTCTTCTTTCCATAAACGTTAATGGACTAGACATTACTTCTTTCAATGCAGAAAAGTATGCCTACAGCTGGATAAAAAATGGACATCATGCTGCTACCGACAAACCAACTGAAAAAAGACGGTATCCAATGTAAACCAACCTGCTATTGCTTCACTATTCTAAACTGAGGTACGTTGTGAAAATATTGTTAATTTCTAAAGACAGTGTTAGATAACACGCCGTAAGTCATTCCTCAGCTTAACTCAGGGTGAAATCGGCAGTCAATCCTTTCTCGGGACAGGACGTTTGGGCGCGGACGTTTTGGCGCTGCCGTTTGGGCGCAAAGCCGTTTAGGCGCCAGACGTTTGGGCGCGAGGTACATAGTAAAAATCACAATTTACGACATATAAAGTAAGCTAGGCACTGAAAACTAAGCGCCAATCAAGATATATACATTTCCTACACTTCTATCTTTATCTCACCTCATTTATCTGTATATTTTCTATCTCTATCTTATTTATTCATCTAAATTAAATAGTTTAATGCGTTTGTGGCATTTGTTGCCTAACCTCGTCATGGATTGATTTTTCGCTTGTTCACGATTCTTGTACATCTGATATTATGTTGATCTAATTTTTGTAATATATAAGAAAGCTAGGAAATGAAGGAATCAGACGAACTGTTAATAATTTTCTTAATGTTAAATAAAACATATTGCTTTAATTTTTGTATTTTTTTAAAGAAAGTTAATAATTACATATTTATGAATATTAAAATTTGTTTTCTTTCGTATGACGTTTGCCAAACTCTTCTCTTCTTTAAGTCCAATAAAGAACTACCAATAAAAGATTTCAGCGTAGTCGCTAACACTCTCGCCTTCGGTGCGATCGGTCCCGGGTTCGATTCCCGGTGGGGGCACTCGGTCGAAAAAGTGTAACACGCTCTTTCAGGCCAGCTACCCTAAATGAGGTTTTCCTGGGTTTTCTTCATTCACATCAGGCAAATGCCGGGGTGGTACCTAATTTATAGGTCCAGGCCGCTTCCTTCCTTCCCCAATCCTTTCTTCCTTCCCTTTCCCCGGATAGTGTGCTCCCTCAAACGTGACGGGCTAAATGGCCTTAGATGCCGAGAGCCCAGAAATCTAAAAATCCTATATCCTAATCGAGTTGAGGGAAAGATATTTTGCATACATGGTGTCTAAGACATATTTCGCATACAGGATGTCTAACACATTGAGTTTAGGAACTGTAGTATGCCGTATTTCTGGTATCACTTTTTTTTATTAACATTCCAATATAAAAATCAAAACTTAACACACATTTTTTTCGTCCCATTGCAAGCATTTAATCTGCATTAAAGAAAGTGGCGAAAGGGAAAAAAACGATTTCAAAGTGAAAAATAATAGTTAAGTGTACATATATTGGTCATTTAGCCACTAGAAATGTGTTTGACATTCACACTTATTGTGTAACTACAGTAGAAGGCCTGCTTTAAGTTTTTTAATGGAATAGGCTCACTATGTATGTAATGCAGTCAATCATATGTAGTCTGGTCGACTTACATTTGGCTTGAAAAGTTATCAAATAAAAAGCACACTTAACTTTCGTTGAAACTTAAATTTACAAAATTTAATTGTTAATTCAGTTTTTATAATTTTGAAATTCCAGTATTTCTAGTATGTAAAACAAAATCCAGTATAATTCAAGGACTTCCACTACAGTAGACACCTTGTGATATCTTGATTCGAACTTAGTACTCAGCGCCTAACATAACGACTTTGTAACTCGCGCCCAAACGTCTGGCGCCCAAATGGCTTCGCGCCCAAACGTCCAGTGCCCAAACGGCGGGGCCCAAACGTCCGCGCCCAAACGGCGGCGCCCAAACGTCACGTACCGTCCTTTCTTGTGATTTTGTTGTAAAAGCTGTAAATATTGTGGGCTACAATGGCTGTTTCAATTTCGAGAGTAAAAGTGAAAGAAAAGGTAAAATAGTTTTTCCTAGGTATAGTAATTAATTGGTAATTATTTAATACATGCTCATGATTCTTCGGAGACCAAATTACAATCTTTGTTCAATTCTGGATTCATTTTAATGCCAGTATGTTTTGTCGACCAGAAGTTTACTTTCAGCAGAACCGTGCTAGGGTCACACACCCCTGAATCTAATTTTATTGAGTGGCCAAAACTCATTTATGATATAAGGAATGACACCTAGTACCGTCCTTCAACTTCTATTTAATAAAATCAGGTTCAAGTGTATGTGCACCTATCACTGTTCTGCTCAAAGTAAACTTTTACCTTTTATCGTATTTATTGTTCGGGCGAGGAATTTGGTTTTCAAAGACCAGATCAGAACGGACTAAAGAACTATTTGTCATAACAAAACTGTTTTACGTAGGAGTGTGACACTTGTTACAACAAGTTGTGCAGATTGTAATGTAACTATATGGCTCTTACTGGATGCTGCACACTTGTCCTGAGTAGTAGAAAGAAAAGTAGCAAGGCAAGTAACACATGTAATCTAATCTACCTAACCAAATCTTATCTAATGTACCTACCCGTATTTATTATAAAATTGTTTTTAAAAAGGTGAAAAAACTATGAACTTGGGGACCGCCTACCAAACTACTACCATACTTTTAAAGTAGGTATGTTCTAAAATAACGTTGTCCTAACCCGACTTTAAAGTTGTTCTGTTATACGGAACATAATCTTGCATAGACATTCCCCCCTTCTACAAAATCCACAAATAAATCACTGCGTTCAGGAAGCTTGTAGCGCGAAGCCTACTTCATAAGAATGTAATAAGAAAAAAGTACGTATTTATTATAACCTTTCACAACATTATAAAAATAATAATAATGCATGTACACTCATGTCCAAAATTATTGTCGCATGTCTATAAATATGTTATTGTAGGAATATAATTTGATAACGAATTCGCCTGGTATTTCTTATATGTATAATCGGCAAAGACATGTATGTGGCAAATTTCATGTCAAAAAAGCAGTATATAAGAACAATAAAACGAAAATATTTTTTTAAATCCATTTAGTAACATTTTGTTTTACTCATGCTAATTTTCGTATTTATAATTCTTTTCCTATGAAATTTAGAACAAATATACATTTCCCTGTTATACACATCGTACCAGTATTAAAAGTACTCTGCAAAATCATTATCAAATTATATTCTTACAAGAAGACAGTTATAGATATGCGACAATAATTTTGGACATGAGTGTACACATCTCAATGTAATCGAAATAAAACATTGAAGTAACACCTCCAAAAACTCATCTCTTAATCTATTTACTTTATTCACTTTCGTCATGGCTTTGTTGACTCATCGATGCTCCTGCTATCTTCCTGAATACTTATTAACAATGACTCCATTTCTACCTCAAGATCTATCAGTATACACACTTTCAAGCTTACGAATATGTTAAAGGTTAAAAAGAAATGTACTGTAGCCTTCGCAATCACGTGTTCACCCAAGTTCTGCTATCAATTCCCCTGCCGAATGTACAGTAACACAGAACGGGTCCTTTGTTTTCTTTCAACGAAAGAAAACAATGCAATGAGTAGGTGACGAAGGCTGTATTTGCGTCTAATCACGTCGCACTGATTAAGTCTTCAACACTCCCCTTCGGTTCGTAGGCGTCAAAAACTTACACACTCACTCACCACTCACATCATATGGGTTCATTGCAATGAGACGGACGAATAGGTCCTAGGCATTTATATTTTCCTGAGTATATCTCGTGCTTTTTGATTATATATATATATATATATATATATATATATATATATATATATATATATATATATATATATATATATATTCCTTTACGAGCGGCGGTATTACAAAAAGAAGAGGCAAAATGTTTAGCGACAATGAAATTGCAGACCTGATGAATGACTCCAACTCAGACGATTATGAGTTAGTAATTAATAGTAATGACATTGATTATTCTGTGCTCAGTGGTGTGTCCGGGAGTGAACTCTGTTTCTGAGGCTGCGCCGGGAAAGAGAGAGAGAAAAAACGCGTCGTTCCTATTCAAAGGCAGATTCTGATAGCTTGGAGCGATAAAATTCAAGTAAATGCAAAACCCCTGTTTAGTAGTGTCCCGGGAATTGAGCAAAATGCTGGGCTATCTACAGAGTATTCCGCATATAAAGTGTTTCAGCTGTTTTTACCAATGAAGTTTTATAGTAAAAAGAAAAGTTGAGTTTATTTTGGGTTTAACGTCCTGTTCAGCAGCGAGGCTATATGAGACGTGAACCTACAGATTAACCTGGAATCCAAACTACATGTGCTCCCGCCAGGAATAGTAGTAAAAGAAATGAATCAATATGCAAAACAGCAGATTAAGATAAAGAAAATTTACTAAAACAAAAATCTCTGTTTTCTAAATTAAAGCGTGTTACTTCAATTGAAAACAAGGAACTTTTTACACTAATTATTCATATGTGCCTTGTACGGAAGCTAGCTTTATGCGATTTTTACAAATGAACTACGCAAGAGCTATTAGTATGTCTGTCAAGTGGTGGAAAAAGCTGTATTTTCTGCTGTTTCACTTATCACACATATCAATGCTCACATACTGTACAGGCAGAAAGCAGGAAAACATATCGCATTTCGAACTTTTTATGCGAATGTAGCAATAAACTGCTGCACTCATGCATTCAGCAGGCATTGAAGTATAGGGACCTTCACCCGGTAGAAGGCTGGTAACAAGGGGCCATTACCCATACAGAGTTTCCCCACAATATCTGCAAATTCTAACAGAAGTAAGACAAAGGAGATGCAAAGTGCGTAGCATCCGCACGGTGAAAGGAAGTTTTTAACAAATATTAGCGCTTATTGCAGGGATGCAAATATCCACTCTCCCGGGGCGTGTGCTTCATCGGTGAGGGCGAGTATTTAATATCATACGGAAGTTAAGTAACTTATTTTTATTATGTAATGTGGGCTAGTAACTTTTTCTTGGACGAGTAAACTTTTGTTGCTTATTTGCATCCCTGGTTTATTGTCTGATATATAAAGTTGGACTTTGCATGGAAAAGTGCTTCGAAATGTACAACACTAAAGAGAAGTACTGGGACTTCTAGATCTGAAAACAGATTTTCTGTGAAGTGTAAACTCAATATTATATATCAACTAAGGTTGTATCATATAATAAACTTCGTGTGTGTATTTGTTTTTGTGCAAGCGCATTTTACACTGCGTGCAATAAGTGAAAAACTGAAAAAAAGCAACAAAGTTTCGAGGACCCTCACATGCAAATCCAAACACGATAAGAGTTTGCTTTTCTAATTTTGAACATTTAGCACATTTACTGTATGTCCTGTTAATTTCTAAGAAATTGATTTAAAATCTGTGGAGAAATTACATTTTAAAAATATCTCTAACATGTAAGAAGTGCCGGAGAGTGTGTGTGACAATTTTAAATACCCGTCCGGCTAAGAGTGTAGACGCGCCAGAAAAATGTGGCAACGTAGCACTCCGTATAAATTGCGATAGCGAAGGGCGCAAAGCAGAGAAAATCATAATGTCATATTTGTGATTGTTTATCTTTTAAAACAAGTCAAAACATTTTGGTTGAAAAAGCTACTTTAAGATCTTTCTAAAAGTTTTTTTTAGATTGTTAATACACCGTAGCAATTCAGAGATAACGATGTCTCACTTTTTACTAAATAACAAGAAAATTACGACGAGTTGAGTAATGAAATTTTTAGAACTTACAGGTAATATATGCATCTACATATCGTGCACAGGAAATTATTTTATGTTATCTCCTTTCCGAGATATAGTCCTATAAAAATTGATTTACCAAAAAAGTACGTAAAAATACGCACTTATTCATTAATTTCTATTTTTTTCTCACTACACAGTACAAAGAAAATTTGTATGTCTTAAGTATTGAAAAGACAACATTCCAACAATTCCAAAGAGGTACGACAATGCAATATAAGTTTTGGCTAGACGTCACGGCAGCACCGCGAAGCCAGGGGCCTATCTTTATGAAATGGATAATAGCAATTCTATAATCCGGGCCGATACTACCTATCATTTCATTGTCAAATATTTCATCCAACATACGATACTTTTCTTTCAGCATTCCATGTGTAGCTTCAACTGACCAACGAATTCCAGTAACAAACCTAGTACCAAATGTTTCTGCAGTGGACAATTGTAAGTTTTTTTTTTTTTTTTTTTTTTTTGCGTTTAAATGCAGCCATAGAAAGTTCATAACCTTTGCCCTCAATATAAGTTTTACAGGATCTATATTTTAATCCATTGACAACTAATTTACTAATATAAAATGTACAATTCTGATGTAGATTGGGGTCTTACCCTACAAGAAAAATTGCAACAGACGCTCCTGGCTTTTTTCGCGGCAAATACACACAATCAGAGAGATTCATTGTTTCGTGTTTGTTTTAAAGTGACAAGGGTGTTCATTCCCAAATAAATTGACAAATATCAACAGTTTCACTATATCCCAAATTAGGGATGGAGACGCCACAGACCATCAAATGGGCCTCAGTGAATTTGGCACTTAAGATATGATTTCTCATTCATTCACTCAATAAATATGCAGGAGGTACATCAAAAGCTGTTCTTTCTGCATTTTCTCCCTTATAGGTGTGGTATGGTTGATTTGGCTAACTCTGACCATGGCGTACCCGTGATACAATCTTGGAAAAAATATGTGATTTAGGGTTAAAGGCACATCTAAAATTTATTTTTTCATAATTGTGCTCATAGGTCGAAAGGTGCTCAAAATATTGAATTGGATTTTTTGAGGGGGGAAATGGTCGGAGAAGCTGTTACTTTTTTTTTCAGACAACGCCCTTGTATACACCTATACTTACAACTAAGTTTGAGCAAAATCGATCTAGCCATTCTTAAGAAATAAGTTAATTGCACTTTTCCAATTTTGCGTTATTTCTCATGAACCAATGAGAGTTGAGGTTTGAAACATGAGAAATTAATGAATCTTGGGGGTACCTACATAACACCCACTTCTCGTTCCTAGATTCATCTGGGTCGATTTCACTATACTTATCCACCCACGCCCTTTTTAAGTGCATTATATTTTTATATGCTGTAACTAGTGTTTAAAAAAAAAACATTTTTATCACATGGAAAATTTGGTGAAAACGTTTTTGTTTTTTTTTTTTTTTTTAGGTTTTCAGTTTTGATTTCATTTGCTTTCTTTAAATGCTACTTGGTGTAAAACAGAAAGTGAGATAGCTCTTAATAAAATAATTATGTTTTTTAAGTCACGAATAATAAATAAATGTTTTTGTCAGGAAATCTTAATGAAATTAAGTGCAATTTCAAAGAAAATCAGTCTTATGTATAAAGGTAACCAAGAAAGTTCTGTTGCCTTCTGTGGAGGTCTGTGTTCAATTGATACACCGTGAGTTGAATGCGAATGGAGATAAGGCAAAGGTCAGCTGTTAGTTTGGGTATCTCCAACATGCTACCTGGTTGTGGCAGTTAACTACCACCGAGAGCTTGCGTAAGGACAGAATAAACTTGGAACCTCCACAGAGAGTCATAAGGTGTGATTGCTACACAAGTTCCAACTGCAGTCAAACGCCGCTGCAGCGGGGCGGAAGATATTCCTGGCTTTTGGTGAGGGTACCGTGACTACGTGGACAATGCAGCGGTGGTTTAATAAGTTTAAGGACGGTGACGAAACGCTCGAAGACGCACCACGTGTCGGAAGACCAACACATGTCTAAATTAAGATCTTCAGGCAGCAATTGAGGCGAACAGTGGCCAGACATGTGAGGACCTGGGACTACAATTCAGTGTGAGTGGCGAAACCATTCGGCAGCACCTCCATCAACTGGGAAAACACTACAAATTGGGTCAATGGGTCCTACATGATTTGCATTCGGGTCAAAAAGCAACGCGAGCAGACGCCTGTGTTTCTTTGCTGTCTCGTCTGAAAAAGCAGTCATTTCTGGACAGGGTGTTGACATGTAATAAGAAGTGGATCCTGTACGAAGCTCCACAGCGCCGTCATCATTGGTCAGCATCCCATGGACCGGTTCCAAAACAGCCGAAATCAGCACTTCACCAGAAGAATGTCCTCTTGTGTGTTTGGTGGACTGCTCGCGGCATCGTGCATCGGGAACTGCTACTATCTGGAAAGAGCATCAATGCAACTGTGTGCTGTCAGCAGTTGAGGCGTGTTCAAGAAAAACTCAAAACTCTGGAGCCAGCACTTCTGAATCCTAAAGGGGTCCATCTGTTACAGGACAACGCCAAGCTCCACGTGGACAACGCCCGGGACACTATTCTTCGCCTTGGATGGGAAACACTTGCATCCGTCATATTCCCTGGATATTGCACCATCCGATTATCATCTGTTACCTTCCTTGGACAATCACCTTACAGGATCCCTAGTAGAGGTGCAAAATGCACCTGATACCATCTTCGCTTCACGGCCCACCAACCTCTACCGCGATGGAATCCATGGTCTTGCAGAACATTGGCAGAAGGTCGTCGATGGTGGTGGGGACTATTTGTGATCTTCCAGGTACGTCTTAGGTGGCATAGGGATGTTCGATGGTGGTGGGTGAGAAAGCGATAGAACTTTCTTAGTTACCCTTATAGATAGGTTCTGTGTACAAGGGGTTAAATTGAAATTGTTACATAGGTGGCCATTTTCCACTGGGCTCGCTCGGGCTCGCGCTCACTTGTCTCAACTGAGCTCGCACTCACTCGGGCTCGCGCTCATCTCTCTGGACTGGGCTCGCACTCACTCGCGCTCGCGCTCACCTGTCTCAGCTGGGCTCGCGCTCACTCGCGCTCACTTCTCTCAACTGAGTTCGCACTCACTCGGGCTCGCGCTCATCTCTCTCGACTGAACTCGCACTCACTCGGGCTTGCGCTCATGTCTCTCGACTGGGCTCGCACTCACTCGCGCTCGCGCTCACTTCTCCCAACTGGGCTCGCACTCATTCGCGCTCGCGCTCACTTCTCCCAACTGGGCTCGCACTCACTCGGGCTCGCGCTCACTTCTGTCCACTGGGCTTGCACTCACCGGGGCTCGCGCTCACTTGTCTCAACTGGACTTGCGATCACTAGAACTCGCGATCACTTATTTTTGCCACCCTTCCCAAGTGGTTTTGCCATGTAAATACTTAAGCATGCAGCACGACCGATTATGGGTTTTTTCCTGGTTTCCAGGTTTTTTATCCCTCTTTAAAAACAATAAAATCTTTCGCGCTTTCCTATTTTCTTGTTTACCCTTCCTTCCTTCTATCTTACACTATAGCTACAGATTCGCGTGTAAATGTCTTCCGGAAAGATAGAAACCGCGACATACACCCACCGACATAACCTATAGGTTACTAACTGCATGGAGGAGAGGCATGTAGAATGTTGGTTGATGCCTTACTCTCTATCCAGGACGCGGGCTTTCCCGAGGGCGTCCTTTTTTCTAACTTTTCTGTTTCTGTTTCTGTTTCTCCCAACTGGGCTCGCACTCACTCGCGCTCGCGATCACTTCTCCCAACTGGGCTCGCACTCACTCGGGCTCGCGCTCACTTCTCTCCAATAGGCTTGCGCTCACCCGGGCTCACGCTCACTTGCCTCAATTGGGCTCGCGGGTATATGATGAGTATAAAGAGGTAATAAAATCTAGACTTTGACTAGCAGTAGGCCTAATTCAGTAGAAAATAGAGCTATTAATGCTATATATCAGTTGTCAGATATAAAAATAAAATAATAAAGATGTTGCAGGGTTTAATGTATTAAACGTGGGCGGACTTTGAGGAACTTGAAATAAAATGCTCCAGATATTTAAATCTGGGCTTTGACTACTAGTAGGCCTAGTTCCTCAATAGAAAATAGGCTATATAACTAACGTCATATAGGAGTTATCAGACATCAGGATAAAATATTAAGAGTGTTGCAGACTTCAAGTCTTAAGGCTGTCATCACACTTGCAGACCAATACTCATTAAATGAATCTCTTTCTTATTTACTAAGATCAAAACAACTTATGAAAAAAAAATAAGCTTAGTGTTAGTAAATACGAAAGAAACTTATTTCAGTGATTGTCTGCAAGCACGACGGCAGCATTAAGAAGCAAAGCCTATCTGAGTATGATGATTTCGTAAAATTAAAAAAAAAATCATCAGTCCTGTTAGCAAGAAAATTCTATTATGTAAGTACTCATGCCTTATCATGAAATTATTTTAATGCAGTTGGTGAATTGTCAGGCTTATAAGAAAAATTTAGTTCGAAAATTTCCAGGGCCAAAATTAGGCTTACTGTCGCCCATGCTTCACACATTAAACTTGCAACATCCCTATTTTATTCTGATATCTGATAACTGCTATACGACATTAGTAGTTCTACTTTCTACCGAGTTATTTGACCTATTTGTAATTGTAGTCAAAAGCTAGATTTTAATATCCAGGGCATTTTATTACAAGTTCCTCAAGGTCTGCCCACGTTTAATACAACGCAACGTCCTTATTATTTTTTTTTATACCTGATAGATAAGTCATATAAGATAGTAGCTCCATTTTCTGGTTAGGAGGTAACTAACACTTGAATTTCAATATTCGGTGAATTTTATTACAAGTCCTTCAAGGAAGCTTATGTTTGCTATCGGTGAGCTTTTGTCCATCACCAATCAGAAGAAAGATGTCGGGATTTACTTTTAATGTAGGTCAAGAAGTGTTGTGGGTCTTCGGTTATATTATTTTCAGCATTAAAAATAAAATCATTATGTGCTATTGCTATTTCACGCTTCACTTCTCTACGTAGTCTGCAGTACTCGTTATAATGATATTGGTGATTAGTCGTTCCCCTCCTCTTAAGCCATTTAAGTTTTATTTTTTGTATTATACTGTTACTAAACCAGCTAGGGTACCTTTTTTGCGTTGGTCTTTTCATGGGAATGCACTTCTCAAATATGTCATAAATTACTTTATAGAATTCTTCTACTGCTTTATTTGGATCCGTATATTCGTTTAGATATTGCCAATCTATTCTCGCTAACTCATTATAGAGATTATCATAATTTCCTTTCTTAAAATTGAAACCAAATATGTTTCTTTTGTTTTTTATTCTATATGATTTAACATGCGGAAAGCTTATACAAATAGATGGGTGGTAATTATCTTCTTTAATTAATGGGTGTGGTTCTCTTATTACTGTTACATTGGAAAGATTACTTATTACTAAATCTAATGTTCTCCCTAAGCTATTTGTAACATTATTGAGTGATTCCATGTCATAACATAAAACGATAGAGACTTTAGGATTTACTCGTTGACTGTAGAAAATCAAAGTTTGTTCCAGTTATTTCAGGCAAATACATATCACCTACAAGGAAAATAGTGCTACCTATCGTACAATTACTTTCGATAAAATGAAAAAATTATTCGTATAATGATAGATGAGAGTTTGGTTCAAAATACACAACACAGATATAATTAAAGCAGTTTGTAATTAACCATAGTTTTCACTAGAATGCCTTCTGGGTTCTGGTCAGTAACAGTCACTTGACTCACTTCCAGGTTCTGTACTGCCAGCAACACCCCACCCCCCTTGCTTTACCACTTGTATTATAGTCCCTATCTTTATGATACACTAGGTATCTGTTATCGAAATACTCTGAATCAAAATAATCACAAGACAACCAGGTCTCTGTTATTACTACGATATCATAATTGTTCAATGAAATGTTGCTGGAAAACTCACATGCTTTGTTCCTAAGTGATCTCGCATTCATATAATACCTTAGAAAATTATCATTTTTTTGCGTTATCTACAACACACTTGCTGTCATTATTACATAACACATCACTGCACTCACTTTGAGAAGTCTTACCTTGTTGAAGGTCATTCTCCCTTGTTTGTCAAGCGATGTTTCTTCCTTTAGGGCGTGGTTGACCTCTGCCCCTTCGAGCTGTATTCATTGTTTGTCTCAAAGCTGGAAACTCTTCATCACTCACCTCCACAGGCTCTGCAGGTGACCACACACTACAAGAAGCACCTGCAACTGCTGAATTTTTTGAAGCGTCTCCATTGTTCACACTCACTGAACACACACCAACTGTATCACTTAGATTTTTGTCATCTGTGTTTCGTAGGTCTCGATAGTATAAGATTTCCCATCAATATACAACTTATCGAATTGCATTCGCACCCTTTGTCCGTGTGCCTTGGCTTGAACCCGGTATTCATTGAGTTCTCTTCTAATGGCTCTAATACTATAGGAAAAATCCTGACTTATATGCACAGGTGTCCCCTTGGCACGATATGCATTTTTCAGTATGGCCTCTTTCCTTTTGTAGTATGCAAATTTAACAATGATCGGTCTATTTTTGCCCTTACCCATTCTGTGAGCTCGGTCTATATCAAGCGGGTTCAGTTCTATTTGGAGTTTGTTTTTAATAAAAGTCAAACAACATCAAAATCGAGTTGTAATTAGGGGTAAAAATTAATCTGAAAAGGTTGCGGAACGCATGACGTCATGTCATCCCTTGTGCCTATCTTTGTCCACTATATTTTTAGGAAGTGGAGGGACGCCATAGATATTTTTGGAAGTGGGAGATGACGTCCCCCGTGTTTTCCTTCACTTTTACTTCTGGTTGCAACAAACGACACGCCATCGTTTCAGGGTAGCTTTTGAAAAAATACTTTAATGAAAGAAGGTGTGTGTGTGTGTGTGTGTTTTTTTTTTTTTTTTTTTGTATGTTGAATTGCTATCTTTCTTTTTTTTAATAGCCCATTGACTTATATGAGGAAGTATTTTTCTTTTAAATAGACGAGATTTTACTCATTCAATTTTACTAATTTCTTCTTCTGGCCTATTTAAGGGTTCCTTGCTTTAAAAATATTCAATGTAATAATATTGTTTTAGTTTTTATTTATATATATTAAAATTACATAATACAGTGGTTAAATTTCGCATAGAATACATATAAAGATCTCAAGAAGAAGTAGTCAGTAAAATTAACTGGCTAAAATTCTTTGTTTCCTCATATAAATTAATGGGCTGAATAACCATTATGATGCAAGTTATCAACATTCTTAAGAGCTACTCTTGTTTATTGGGATTTAAAGAAGCTATAATTAAATAATATATAATTATTTCGCTCGACTTTTGTATGAACGCACAGCTTCATTAGTTGTTAGTAAATAAATTTCCTACTTCGCAAGGTCAAGTAGTTTCCTTATTGTATGATCACACACACACACACACAAGAAGCTTGGGTCATGTAAGTTGTTACTAAAAGAACAAAAACAAATACCTGCCTCAAATACCATCCTCTCATAATACCCATGGAAAAGTCGGTTCTCTATCGAAAGGTGTTTGAAGTCCTCTGGACAATAAAATGACAGCTCAGACCTCAAGAATGTGATTTTTCATTTTGTAAAGTTGTTTAATTCTTCCTTTACAATTCTGCACATGGAATGAATTTCCAATTTTTTTGACTCTAAAGCAAATTAGTCCACGTGAGTGTGAAGTGAGCGCGGGCTCGCACTCACTCGGGCTCGCGCTCATCTCTCTGGACTGGGCTCGCACTCACTCGCGCTCGCGCTCACCAGTCTCAACTGGACTCGCGATCACTAGCGCTCGCGATCACTTCTGCCAACTGGGCTCGCGCTCACTCGTGCTCGCACTCACTAATCTTATCTGGGCTCGCACTCACTCGGGCTCGCGCTCATCTCTCTCGACTGGGCTCGCACTCACTCGGGCTCGCGATCACTTCTCCCAACTTGGCTCGCACTCACTCGCGCTCGCGATCACTTCTCCCAACTGGGCTCGCGCTCACTCGGGCTCGCGATCACTTCTCTGAACTGGGCTCGCTCTCATTTCTCTTAACTGGGCTCGCGATCACTCGGGCTCGCAATCACTTCTGTTAAGTGAGCTCGCGCTCACTCGGGCTCGCACTCACTTCTCTCGATTGGGTTCGCGCTCACTGGGGCTCACGCTCACTAATATCAAGTGGGCTTGGGCTCACTCGGGCTCGCGCTCAATTATTGAGCCCGAGCCCGGTTGAGCGTGAGTGCCGAGCTCCCGAGCGTCGGGCTCGCGAGTTTGGACACCTATGAATTGTTATGCACAAAGATATAATGGTTGGTCCGGGGCAGTAGTTCTTAGTTAAACAATAAAAATACCAGGAATATAATTTATGAAGAAAAGGCAATAAATAAATAAATTAATAAAATTAATAATAATAATAATAATAAGCTAAAACAGTTCTTTTAGTTTTCTCGAAGAAAATCAAACTTTTCCGGTTTTCTCAGCCCTCAGAAACACTAGCTGCAACACATTTTTTTTTTTTTATTTTGTACATTGCAGCTGGCCCCCCTTGAAAGAAGATGGGCCCTTCCTACAAAACTCTGCTGGCTACACCTCTGGGGTATTGGAACAATATTTGCTAAATAGATTGATTTTTGCAAATATTCATCATATCCCCATCAGGATCCTGCCGCCTATAGTCGGACAATTTGTGCATGCCGACCAGATGCCGCGGTCGGATTGCCGGCGCCGGACACCGGCGTCTTTCCGCTCGATTTTCGACCGCGACGAGCAAAAAGAGATTCGTTCACCAATAGAAAACAAAGAGAGTTAGAAGGTAATTTGTTACTTTAAAATACGAATTAGGGCTTATATTTCCCTCGTATAAAGCTTTCTCGAAACAGTCGGCAGACAGTCGGACGACGACTGCAAAAAGAGACTGCCGGCAATTTCTTGAAAAGCGACGTCGGCACGACGTCGGCGAAAGTTGCAATAACGCGTACCAGCGGCAAAGAGTCGAATTTTGGAAAATGAATAGAGCCTGTATCTTCTTTAATGATGAAGTAAAAATTGAAACTGTCCGAAGGTTTTTCTTGTGGGTGGGCACTAATTCCATAAAATATGTCTTGTGAAAACGGAGTCGGCAGAAAGTCGGCATACAGCGGACGGAACGACAGCGTCAAAGGATGGTTGTATAGACGTCGAAACGTTGACGGCGTGCCGACCACGAAAAAGGTAAATGCATGAAAAGAAATGTAGTAAAGGGACTGCACGTAAAGGGTATATGAGAAGTAAATACTTAAAATAAATTACAAGTACGAGAGGATCCTTGACAAACATTTTGCAAGGAGACGGCAAACAGCGGACGGCGACCGCGGCAAATATTGTCGGAAAGACGCCGAAACGTTGGCGGCGTGCCGACAAGTAAAGGAGCCGAAAGAAAGTCGGCAAACAGCGGATGGACCGACCTTGAAAAGATGCTCGGACAGGCGCCGAGCCGCCTTTGCCGCTGAAGAGCCTGATTGCAGAAATCGTAGTCTGGTTGCGCTGCCTGTATGTTCGGTTCGCGTAGAGATGTGCATGATCGAACGATCGGTATAGTCGAACGACCAGTCGACTATTCGTCAGATCGTTCGAACGATTCGTTCGAACGAATGGTTCATTTTGAGAATGCCGTCGGAAAAGACTCTTGTGTCGACTGCTGGATTATTCGTTCATATTCCAGTCAGGCTAAAGTTGATTACAGATACTGGCGCATGCGCTCTGAGTCAACTTTATGCCAGTAGGCTCTTCCGTATTGGGATTTATTACTTCTGATAAATGTTCGCGCCATTTTCAGATTTCCAGGCATGAGTGGAAGAGGGAGGGAGGTAAAGAAACTGTTATTGCCGAAGAAGGGAACCCTTGTTAGTTTTTTTTTTCCCTTTCAACCCACCATGAACAAAATAATGACACAATTGAAAGAATGAAGTTGGTGCTGTGTAGGAAGTTTTCTTCAATGAAGATGAAGTAAGTGATCGCTCGTTCTACCTCTGCCTTTCCTTCTTCTGCCAAAGGGACTATGCTATTTTTATTAGAAAACAGAGACCTGTTTCATTGATTTCCCGAACATGCAAACCTTTTCCTAGAACTATTAGACCCTTTATTCATATTAATGAGGTACATCGTCATTAGCAATATAAAATAGACTTTCACACACATACAACATATGTCACAAGCAACGGATATGAACGTGTCATCCGGAACCAAATCTAATCCATTCGATAAATATAACAAAGATATGTTCATGCACAAAAAATTAGATCTCATGGACAATGGAGTAAAGCTACGCAGTGAAGTACCTATTGCATCAACACTGTTCATTGGAAGGTCATGGTTTAGTGTTCATTCTCTTAAGCATGAAACAAGCTTTTCAGATGTGCTATGTACTGTGACCCATAACGTACTTGGATAGGTAAAATTTGGAGAATGTCGGGAAAATCCCTCCAGAAATCCCTACCATCAACTTAAGACCCATCTGGAGTGGCTCTGGGTAAAAGCACACAATCCAGATGTACCTCAAAAATACTATAGGAGATAAGAAATGTGTGTACATAGCTTTGTATTGATAGGCGGAATAGATATGACACAAAAACTTCTATACCAATACAAGCTTACCCCTTATACTTATTCTGTCTATCAATACAAAACTTGGTACACATATTTCTTATCTCCTAAAGTATTTTTCGAGATACATTTGGATTGTGTGCTTTTACCCGGGGTCACTCCAAACGGGGTTCAAAGTTGATGGGAGGGATTTCTAGAGGGAATTTTCCCGACATTCTCCAAATTTTCCCTGTTCAGGTACGTTATGGGCCCTAATACATAGCACCTCTAGAAAGCTTGTTTCATGCTGAAGAAAATGAACTATAAGCTATGACTTTCCAATGAATAGTGTTGATGCAATAGCTATTTCACTGGGAGTCTACATTTTTCTTTATACTAACAGTGTTAATGGGCCCCAGGGACTTATTCTGTTGTCCATGGCACCTAATTTTTTGTGCATGACCATATCTTTGTTATGTTTATCGAATGGTCTAGGTTTGATTCGGATATCCGGATGACAGGTTCATGTCCGTTCCTTGTCATTGCGATATGCATAGGCGTAAATAGCGCCCCCGTAACGCAGAGCTCCAGGGGATCAAAATATAAAGAAAATGTATAGAAAGTTAAGTGTGCATAAATAAGGATTGTGGGACACTGAAGCTTCAAGTTACTCCACTGGCGATGATTTTTTCTTTTGTTAAATTCAATATATATATATATATATATAAATATATATATATATATATATATATACAGGGTGAGTCAAAATAAGTGTTACAAGCCAATATCTCGCGAACTATACATCATATAAGAAAAATATTAAGAGGCAATGTACAATACAGAGGGGCCTAAGAAATGAGTCAAACATTAGGTTCCCCCCGCCCCCCATTTTGGGGGGAGGGGGGTGAACGTGAAATTTTTAAATGGGAACATAGGTCGAGTGATACCTCGTTCGAAAGAGCTTGAAAAATTGAACAATTTTTGTAGGAAACAATTTTTGATGTGGGGCACCGTTTTCAAGATGGGCCCCAAAAATGGTCCTGTATCCGATAAAATTTCCAGTACTTATAAATAAGTGTTACAAGCCAATATCTCGCGAACTATACATCATATACGAAAAATGTTAAGAGACAATGTACAATATAGAGGGGCCTAAGAAATGAGTCAAACATTAGGTTTCCCCCGCCCCCCATTTTGGGAGGAGGGGGGTGAACGTGAAATTTTCAAATGGGAACATAGGTCGAGTGATACCTCGTTCTAAAGAGCTTGAAAAATTGAACAATTTTTGTAGGAAACAATTTTTGAAAATGGGCACCGTTTTCAAGATAGACCCCAAAATTGGTCCTGTAAGAGATAAAATTTCCAGTACTTATAAATCGGAAACGGCTAAGTAGAAATACATGAAACAAAAAATGAAAAAGGTAAACGCCATAGGCAACGTGGAATGGTGTTGTCGTGGTGCCCCAGGACCCCATCATGGGGCCCCGGGAACAATTTTAAAATTTCAAATCTGAATATAGGTCGAGTGATACCTTGTTTGATAGATTATGGAAAACCAAACAGCTTAGAAAAAAAATTGTTTTGATTTCGGGCAA
This sequence comes from Thermobia domestica, assembly GCF_964235325.1. Taxonomy (NCBI): domain Eukaryota; kingdom Metazoa; phylum Arthropoda; class Insecta; order Zygentoma; family Lepismatidae; genus Thermobia; species Thermobia domestica. The sequence continues at coordinate 278,071 of NW_027655922.1, forward strand.
GCCTGTTACAAAATGGCCGCCGGAAATGGTTCCACATTCAGATAGAAAGTGCAGTGTTCAAACTGAGTGTTACAAGCCAATATCACGCGAATTATTGCATCAAATAAAAAGTGTTAAGAGTCCATGTACAATACAAACAGGCCTAAAAATATGTCGAACACGAGGTTCCATCATCATACTGTAAGTGAATAACAAGTAAAATTTTCGGAGGCGAAATCGACCTATAACGTAATAATAATAATAATAATAATAATAATAATAATAATAATAATAATAATAATAATAATAATAATAAGAAGAAGAAGAAGAAGAAGAAGAAGAATACGAAAAATAATAATAAAACTAGTAATAATAATAATAATATGAATGCAAATAATAAGACAATGAATAATACTAATACGTATGCGCAAAAAGACGTCGTTCCTCAATCACTACAATCCTATGAGAAAGGGATAGGAAGGTACCTATTAGGCCCTACTTGTAGGCAACATCTCAGCATGTGCCCAGTTAGAGTAAGGAAAGCCCGTCAATGTCATTGCCTGGGGAATGGAACCGATGGCCTTCGGAACATAGTACAACGATAACGTTGTATATTGCATTAACAATCTGTACCATCTTATAAAAAAAAAAAGGATCAGAGGCGAATTATTTGAGCCGTTTTATACAAAGAAAAGAAAGTTGCAAAGAAATATCTTTAGATTATTTTTGATTGTCAACTATTAATGTAATCGCTATGGAAACATAATAAATGTAAGTGTGCAGACGTAGAAAGAACGGGATATAAACTTTGGTGATAAGTTTTCCGTATAAGTAAACGAACACTATCGTATTGATATTATTAGTTTGGGTAGCGTTTGAATAGAGCAATGGCGGTGTTTGATCATTGTGTAGATATGTTGCTGGTGTTGGGGGAATGTAGAAGAAACTATCGTAGCGCGGCACGAATGTATGCAATGCGCTATCCCCAACGCCAACAAACATCTCACATGGCATTTCTGCGATTGGAGAGACGTTTGCGGCAACATGGTAGTCTTGTCCGGGGACGAGGTAGGGGTCGTTACCGCTCTGCAACCAATGAAGAACGTGCAACAGGAATATTGGCAGCAGTGCATGTAGACCCACATGTTACCACGAGATATCTCGCTCAGACCAGTGGAGTTAGCCAAAGATCTGTAGTGCGTATTTTGCACGAGTACATGTTTCATCCGTATCATATCATCTTACATCAGGAACTATCTGGCAATGATTTTCATGCCAGATTGCAATTTTGTCTATGGTTGGAAGGTATGGAAAACAGACAGCGCAACTTCATATCCACCATCTTGTTTAGCGATGAAGCTACATTTACAAACACAGGACACGTAAATCGACATAATATGCATTATTGGGCTAGGGAAAATCCACTATGGCAGAGAGAAGTTGCTCATCAGCATCGGTGGTCTCTTAATGTATGGTGTGGCATCCTTGGTAACCATATCATTGGGCCATATTTTTTTGATGGACGTCTTACTGGTGATACCTATGCCGCATTTATCAGTGATGTACTATACCCGGAGTTGTTAGAGAATATTCCTTTCGCTGAACGTATAAGAATGTGGTATCAACATGATGGTGCTCCAGCACACAACGCACGTCAGGTCAGAGCCTTATTGGACCACCGTATGGCGAATAAATGGATTGGGCGTCGAGGTCCTATTCACTGGCCTCCACGATCTCCTGACCTAACCCCACTTGATTTTTTCCTCTGGGGTTATGTTAAGGATCGGGTAATGTCCAACGTACCAACAACTACTGATGATATGAAGGCGCGTATCCAAGGTGTGTGTGCATCTGTCACTCCAGAGATGCTACATGATGTACGAACATCCCTATGCCGCCGCTTACGGAGGTGTGTGGAGCAAGATGGAGGACATATCGAGCATCATTTGTAACATGGTAAGTGTTGAAATTATTTGCTTTACAGTGATTGAAATTACAATTTTTAACATCGCACATACCCGTAGAATTACTAAACGTTATCCTACTACTTTACAAGGATATTAGGTTGTGGTAATGCTGTTGTGACAGGCTTGTCTGAAATCAAAACAACTTTTGTAGTAAGCTGTTTGGTATTTCACGATCTATCAAAGAGGTATCACTCGCCCTATGTTGCGATTTGAAAATTCCATGTACACCCCTCCATACAAAAGCGGGACGAGGGAACTTCTTTAACACAAATTTCAGGCTTTCTGTATTGTACATTGACTCTTAACACTTTTCTTATTTGATGCGTAGTTCGTTGCGTTGATATTGGCGTGTAATACTCAAATTGAACACTGCACTTTCTATCTGAATGTGAAACCATTTTTGGCGGCCATTTTGAAACAGGCTTACCCAAAATGAAAACAAATTTCGTACGAAGCTGTTTCGCTTTCCACGATCTATCAAACAAGGTATCACTCAACCTACAGGTATATTCCCATTAATAATTTTGAAATTGGTCCCGGAGCCCCATTATTAAGGCCCTGCGGACACCACGACAACATCATTCCACATTGCCTATGATGTTTCCGTTTTTCATTTTTAGTTTAATCGTTTCCTACTCATACGTTTCCGATTTATAAGTACTGGAAATTTTATCGGATACCGGACCATTTTTGGGGCCCATCTTGAAAACGGTGCCCCATATCAAAAATTGTTTCCTACAAAAAATGTTCAATTTTTCAAGCTCTTTCGAACGAGGTATCACTCGACCTATGTTCCCATTTGAAAATTTCACGTTTACCTCCCTCCCCCCAAAATGGGGGGCGGGAGAAACCTAATGTTTGACTCATTTCTTAGGCCCCTCTGTATTGTACATTGTCTCTTAGTATTTTTCTTATATGATGTATAGTTCGCAAGATATTGGATTGTAACACTTATTTATAAGTACTGGAAATTTTATCGGATACAAGACCATTTTTGGGGCCCATCTTGAAAACGGTGCCCCATATCAAAAATTGTTTCCTACAAAAATTGTTCAATTTTTCAAGCTCTTTCGAACGAGGTATCACTCGACCTATGTTCCCATTTAAAAATTTCACGTTCACCCCCTCCCCCCAAAATGGGGGGCGGGGGAAACCTAATGTTTGACTCATTTCTTAGGCCCCTCTGTATTGTACATTGTCTCTTAGTATTTTTCTTATATGATGTATAGTTCGCAAGATATTGGATTGTAACACTTATTTATAAGTACTGGAAATTTTATCGGATACAAGACCATTTTTGGGGCCCATCTTGAAAACGGTGCCCCATATCAAAAATTGTTTCCTACAAAAATTGTGCAATTTTTCAAGCTCTTTCGAACGAGGTATCACTCGACCTATGTTCCCATTTGAAAATTTCACGTTCACCCCCCTCCCCCCAAAATGGGGGGCGGGGGAAACCTAATGTTTGACTCATTTCTTAGGCCCCTCTGTATTGTACATTGTCTCTTAGTATTTTTCTTATATGATGTATAGTTCGCAAGATATTGGATTGTAACACTTATTTATAAGTACTGGAAATTTTATCGGATACAAGACCATTTTTGGGGCCCATCTTGAAAACGGTGCCCCATATCAAAAATTGTTTCCTACAAAAATTGTTCAATTTTTCAAGCTCTTTCGAACGAGGTATCACTCGACCTATGTTCCCATTTAAAAATTTCACGTTCACCCCCCTCCCCCCAAAATGGGGGGCGGGGGAAACCTAATGTTTGACTCATTTCTTAGGCCCCTCTATATTGTACATTATCTCTTAATATTTTTCTTATATGATGTATAGTTCGCGAGATATTGGCTTGTAACACTTATTTTGACTCACCCTGTATATATATACACAGTGGCGGATCTAAGGGAGGGGCTATAGCCCCCCCTTGATGCTCAGGTATACACTGGATAAAATGGGCTTCAATCCTACTTTACACTGGATAAAACAGCAAACTATGGTTTAGCCCCTCCCTTGATCATATCCTGGATCCGCCACTATATATATATATATATATAACCTTGTAGGAATTATTCGTGGGCCTACATGCAAGAGAAGCGAGTCGCTGAAAAAGTCTTGTCGAATCTGCTGGTATTTTATTATTATTATTCTTTCTGGCTATTTATTATTATGATTTCGCATATACGTTGGGTTGAAAACAGCGTTTGAAATGAAGTTTTAGTCCCACAGGTATGCCGCTGATGACTTATGGAGACGGATGAAACTGCAAGTGAATGATAGTGAAAAAATAGGTGGAATGAGAAGTGGGAGAGAACTGGAGAATCTCGAGATAACCTCGAGCACATTGTCATCCACCACGAAGTCGCATGGCCTGGCATCGAGCCAGTGATTTCTCGAACCATAGGGGAGCATCCCTCTACCACGGTGACACCCAGAAAATGATTTTTTTTTTTTGCATTGATCGGTTGCATTACCCCTACACGTCAAACTCACTGTTTCAGACAATTCTTAAAGACTAACCATAACAATTCCTTCCACGAGTCCGAAAATATATTCCTTCCACGAGTCCGAAGTTTACCATACATATTGAGTCAGATTTTTATTTTTTTCAATTTAAGACATACGTCTGTCCGGACCTCCCTCAGAACTTATAATTTTTAAGAAACTCAGTATAATTGCAGGAGCAAATACACAGAAACATTTGCATTACGTACTCCGAACCATTCTCGGAGCCCTGCCAAAAAGAAATCCTGTCGCGCCACTGTATCATTAATTTTCACATTACAGCTAATTGATATTCAAGTATCTTCAGCAAACTGTTATTTATTTTAAAAAAATAATAAAATCGTTTTCGAGAAAATTGTCAATCTCAAAAATTATCATCTATCAAATACAATAAAATCAAGAAATTTTGTTTTGTGTGCATTCTAGTACCATAACATGATTTCTTGTAGGTTAGTGATGCCAGTGCCACAAAACGAGACATAATAATTTTCGAAACGAGACAGCATTTTCAAGAGAAGTGCCGAGACAGCCTAAAATCTCGTTTCGTGGCAACACTATTGTCGATGCTGCTCAAACTGAGCTAAATGGGAGCCATTGTTACGTAACATGGTATTGTTCTTATGCATACTTAGAAGTAGTTTAGAATTTTTAAAATTGTTTTGCAGAAATGTTGAAGTATAATTTTTTAAAAAAAATGGCTTTCGACTTTCCACCATTGTAAATTAATACAACCATGTACTTAGAAATTATACATTACATTATTTAATAATACAGAGTTCACTTCAAAGTTAGAAATGTTTTATTTCATTACTGTAGATGGTTTTGTTTTGAGCGTGGTTTGGTTTCAGCATAAGAAGAGGCAAACGCTTGCTAAAGAATGGTGTATTTTATTCTCCCATTTATGACACTCTTCACATTTATTTTGTTTGTCTCCCTCCCTCCCTGTTCCTCTTCGCAGGCAACAAGTATAACAGAAAGACAGGGACAGGGGCAGACAGGCTCGCGATTACAAGGACCAAATGAAAAAAAAAAAAACTGATCGAGAACTCCCCGCGCTGTGTTCAAAATGAGAATTGCATTGGCTTTCTCCCTCTTCTACTAAGCTCCGCCTATTCACATGCAGGAGAAAACGTGCTGAACGAACCACAGTTCAGTTACAGAGAGTTGATGTCTTTTTCTTCTTCTACAAGAAGCCATTCGAACGATTTGTTCATTTAGGAATGAACGTTTATATGAACGAACATATGAATAGTAGAAAAAATTTCGTCGACTACACTTTTGTGAACATCTGAACGAATCGTCCGAATTATGAACTAATAATCGATTCGTTCGAACTATGAGAAAAATCGAACGAATCGACTACGGTCGTTCGATTATGCCCATCTCTAGGTTCGCGTTCTTTATTTGTCACATTGTGATGCAGTGTGGGTAAAGTCCTTTAAAAAAATTCGTTGAGATAAGTTTACAAATAGGGAAAATAATGTTTATCATAAAAATATTCATTCATTGGAACTGTACGCAGTTGCTGGTTAAGCAAATACCACGAAAACATGAAGTGAGAGAGTGGTGAGTTAATTTAATATTATTCATATACATTTGCATATATTATTGCACTTATTATGCATATACATGGGGTGAGTTAATTTAATATTATGCATATACATTTCAAATTGTCATGAATTTTATATGTTGTGTTACATATGTTAATTGTTGCTGCGCATGAAAAAGATTCGGTTATAGTATGTTCCCGCGCACTGGCGTCTCTGGCATATAAAATTTTTTGGGGGCGGGTATCAAAGAAAGTAATTTAAATGGTACTACCTAGCCCAACCTGTGTATTAACTTCGATTCTATTTGTTGCCTTGCTGCTTACCTTCACGAACCCCCTAAGGTATATCGGCAAGTCATTACTTTAGGCAAGGCAGTGACAATAACCAAGTCATCTGAACTGGTTCCCGCAATTATAGTTACAGTTCCCAAGAAGGAAAGACAGAAAACAAAGTGCCCTGCTGGGCTCTAACCCGCCTTCACTCGCTTACGCTCGTTCGGCAATACTATGTACTGACAGGATATCATTGCCTTGCCCAAAGTAAAGAGTTACCGGTATATAAAGAACTCGCTTACAATTGTAGGGTCCGCGCTGGCTCAGTGGTAGAACGTTCACCTCTGGTACTTGGGGTCCCGGCTTCGATCCCAGCCATCGCCATGTGAACTTTGTGATGGACAAACACTGTCTGCGTGGGTTTCCTCGGGGTTCTCCCGTTTATTTACACTTTCTCCATTCCATTCATTACTCATCATCACCGTCTTCTTTAGCCTAACCGGCATAACCGTTGGACAAAAAACTTAAAGGTTTCACTTAATTTTTATTTACAAAACGAGGGACAGTTAAGAAACTGTAGTACATTATTTTCTTCTTGAAATTGCAAAAGTGTACATGTCTTAGTTTTTAAGATAAGTGTCTTCTAACTCAACGCCAATGTATTTCTGCACAGTGTACGAAAGCTGTATTTTATGTTTACAACTGAAGCGTTACTAGTATGAAACCATAAAAAGTGATATTGAAAAATGTATGATTACCAAAGCCCATATGTTTTCACTACCCTCGCTTACGCGTATACCCACCGTCGCTGACGCACTTGTTCCCTTCGGACACACCCCCGCGCTACCGCGCGGGCCCATCAGCGTTGCCCTGATCTGACTCAGTTATATAGAATTCGTGCTCTTTAGTGGCCAACTAGCACCTGGTGCTAAATTATCTTAGAGAAACGTGGACAATTTCTCATAATGTTTGTGCCATGACAAGGTTTGTGTTCCTAGTATTCTCTAGTATTTAGTGTATCTTTAGTAACCTAATAAGATCCACTAGATTATATACTGCAGGACTTGTTTCACATGTGAGCGAAAACTTCCAATTAAAAAAAAAAAAAAAACCAGGAGAAATGAGGTAGTGGTTAAACGCTCTTGTGTACAGGTTTACTTGTGGCGCAATACTAAAAAAAAAAAAAATGAAAAATTATAATTCTTTCACCAGTTTCTTTTTTATTGTCCCCTAGTCGGTTTCAAATGGGCGGAATATATTTTACTTGGCATAAATAAAATTCAAGGGGACCTCTAGAAGTAATTGTTGAAAAATTATAATTCTTTTACGATTTGCGTATAAATAAGGCTTCCAGATGTCTAGCATAAAAACAGCACAAAAAGCACAAAACAATCTGTGCTGGGTGGCCACTAAATAGCACGAATGCTATCGAACCGAGTCAGATAGGGCGAAGCTGGTGAGCCCGCGCGGGAATACGTCCGAAGGGAGCAGGCACGTCTGCGATAGTGTGTATGCGGAGAAGTGAGGGTAGTGGAAGGAAGTGCGTTTTGAGAATAATACAAGTTTCAACAACACTTGTTGTTGTTTCATACTAGTAACTGTCCACTTGCAAACAAAATACAGGTTCTGCACGCTGTGCAGAAATATGATGCCGGTGTACACGGTGCAGAAATAAGCCGCCCGTGGAAAATAACATCTAATAGAGCCATTTTTCATATGCACTCATTTGTTTTATTCGTCGTAAAGCACTTGTAATGGTTTAACATTAGTAAACGTAAGATACAGTTGTATTACATTGTATGTAATTAAGTTACCTGTAGAAATTCGTTCCTTATAAACATGTCTTTTCATGGAAAGTATTGAAATTTACCTGCAAATCTTCCAAAATGTAGTGCACCAAAACTACACCTGCACCAGACTGTCTTATTTTGATTTTTTGCTGGCCGCGGTGGCTCAGTGGTAGAGCGTTCATCTCTGGTGCATGGGATTCCTGGTTCAAACCCTGCTCCTGTCAAGTGAACTTTGTGGTGGACAAACACCGTGTGCGTGGGTTTTCTCGGGATTCTCCTTTTCCTCCCACTTTCTTCATTCCACCATTTTCATTCATCTCTCATCATCACCGTCTCCTTTAGCCTAACCGGCATAACCGTGGGACGTAAAACTCAAATATTTCATTTTCATTTTCCGAGTGTTAACCCTTTCTCCTGACACTGTTTCACGATGTGTAGGTACAAAAACTTGGACATCGGAAGTTTGAAAAAATTTAACAATTTAACATTAACATCTGTAGAAAACCATTAGCGACTACTATTAAAACTTTTTTGAGGAGAAAAGCTCATCATGAACGAGGGTTTGAAAAAACCCGGGCTTTTTTGAAAAAACCAAACCCACCTGGGCCCATTTTTTCGGGTGTTTTTCGAGTTTAATTGGTTTTTTTTTGGGTTTAATCGTTTTTTTTCCGAAATATTTCAATGTCTTTGGGGTAAAAGTGTTAAAATGTGATTTATATTTCAATATTGTCATTGTCACAACTTGCAACAATTTTCTACTCACTGCCGTTTTGAAAAAATGGCCGCCATTTTGATTATTTTTTTTTTTTTTTACATTGGACCGCCGAGAAAATCTACTCAGCAAATTTAGCATATCTTGTGCTTCTACCGTTAAAATTTCAACTTAAAAGACTGAAAATTGCGCTTCGTAGCGTAGATACTCGTTCATTTGACAAAATGGCCGCCATTTTGATATATTACGTTGGTATGCCGCCAAAATCTAAACAGGGAATTTAGAGTGTCTTGTGCTTGTACTCTGAAATTTTTAACTTAAAAGGCCGAAAGTTGAGTTGATTTTGTGTTTAACGTCCCTTTCAGCAGCGAGGCTATATAAGACGGGACCTACTGATTAAGGTGGAATCCGAACCACGTGAGCTCTCTCCGGGAAGCAAACCCGGGTCACCCACGCCTAAGACGCGTACACTAACCGCTCAGCCATAAAGGAGCTCGGCAGACAAACGAACAAATGTAAAGTTATAGTTTTGAGATTTTTTTTTATAGCGTTTCTCAAAGTTATGTTCCTTCGATTGAATTCTTATTACAGATGGTTTGTGTTTTAGATATGTTACTCAAATTGACTCCTAGGAGAACATAAAATTTATTTGTTTTGAAACTTTTATCATTTTTGCCCACCTGATCGATTTTACCTGTAGTTTATTTAAGTATATGTGCATTTTATTTGTTCCACTAACAAGGTTTTATTTTAAGATGTAATATTTTGTATTCAGCCGAAAACAAAATTCTCAATTGCCAATACAATAGTGTCGCAAAACCCTGACGCGTATCGAAGTTCTATTTCAAAGTAATATAATGCTATCTTCACTAAATATAATATTCTATTTTAATACATCTTTTTGTCTGGTGAGGGACTTAGGGATTTATTGTTTAACTTGCAGCTTCAAGGTTAATGTTTCAAAGATTTCTCAAGAAACTCAAATTCCTACCATTGGATATACGGCAGGATTTCTTTTCTTTTCTGATTCTCATTTGGGGTGGCGACCGTACTGTTGTAATAAAGATTAAGTAAAAGTTAACTGTTTCGACGTAATTGAATTCTTCATCAGTGACTATAGTTTTCATTACTCTTACAGGTTTTCTTGTAACATATAGCGTCTAACATATAGCGTTGAAGCCGGTTCATTGCAACAAGGTCTATTACACTGTGTAGTTTGGTTTGGTTTTGGTGTGATGAAGTATATTTTCGATTGTAATAAATATACGTGATGTGCCAACGCCGTACACATTGAAGAGTATATTTTACAAAGCATTATATTTGTTCTATTTTAGATAGTTCATTTATTTCTGGAAGCAAGGGGAAATGTTGCTCAAGAAATACAGAAGTGTTGCAATGGAAGAAGACCCACAGAGAGCAGTAGCGTAGCCAGGATGTGTGTTTGGTGGGGCAAGTGCTGTTATAGGTACATATGGAACAATTCCAAACAAAAAATATATAAACACAAAAATATCTAAAAAATTACAAACATCAAACTACATTGTCGGACCTCTTTGGGGGCCCGGCCTCTCTGGGCCCCCCTTCCCTACGCCACTAACGGAGAGTATTGACAAAAATCATATGTACTAACATCCTTAAAGATATTTGTGAAGAGTGGTAGGATATATGTGGGACTACAGTTTATTTTTTTTTTTCCTTTTAGAACGGGTGAATTTCATTCAATCATAACATTTGTAAAACATTTCCCATTTTAATGCGGTTTATTTCAAATCACACGGGAATTATGGTCATCACTTACCTTTGAAGCAAATATTGAGAATTACGGCTTTGAAATTGATTTTTGTTTTGCCAATATTACCTTAGTCTCCCTATCCCAGTTTTTGTCGTTAAATTCTTTTTTTATTATTACTTCATCTTTTCTATGCAGTGTTGTAAAATTTTCTGTATCTCTCTATATTCTCACAATCCTGATTCTGAGCTATTTAAATTCTACATTACTATTTCATAGGTTTGAAGTTTTCTTCAATTATAAAGACAACTGTTGTTTGATATTGTTCTTAACTTTTTTTTTTTTTTTTTTTTTTTTTGCGTGGAATCAGTTAAGAGAGAAAGTGTAATTATATTTCTCAGAGTACAAGCTCCTTAACGGTGAGGTTCAGTACCATCGCCTCCTTTCTTTTCTATCCCATTGATTTGTAGGGGAAGTATTCTTCCTTTTCTTTGAAATGAATAAAATTTTTGATGTTCTGATTTTACTGATTTCTTCTGAATATCTATTTAAATGTCCCTTGCTTTGTCAAAATGATCTTTTAGTATATATAAGTATATTATTATTTTAATTAGATGTCATTTATGAATATTAAAAACATACAACACAGAATTTTATTTCCACAAAGTAAGAGACATTTAAATAGACCTGAAGAAAAATAATAAAAAGTAAAACCCTTAAAATCTCAAAGAAACAGAGGAAGATTTCCTGGTATATATCAATGGGCTAAAAAAGAAAAATGGCTGAGTTATTCAAGACAAAATATGGATAGCAGGAATTCTTTAGAATAATATAGTGCTTTTTTGAACATTGTAATCACTTCATATATATTTGCTTTTCTGATTTTACATACTGTATGAAGGCTATCCGTGTTAAAACTCAATGTTATGGAATGCTACAAATTTCTGTTTAAAAAAAAAAAAGTAGTAGTACATCCGAAGGTATATTACATATAACTTCTAAATGATGGTAAGATTCATTACATAGGCTAATGTATATAAGTTAATACGATGTGCATTGTATTTTCTTAATACAATTTAGTGTGTTTTTAGTGCTAATATAGACCAGAAAAAATTGTGATCTTCCCTTCATTTATTCTCTTAAAGAATTCCTTTAAAACAAAGGATCTTTGCAAAGTATTATGTTAAAACACTTCATTTTTTATGTAAATGACTTCATTAACCTTTTTTCTCTATATAATGGGTATGCACTATGAGTATACTGTGCATGTGGCTGTTTCATTTACGATATAAATTATTTTCTCACATTTTTCTGTTTCATTGTATACAATTAATGTATAAATCATATAGGAACGCATTAAATGAACAATTAGTTACCTAATTAATTGTTATTTTATCTTAATATGATTTCCACTTTTAAAGTGTATTTAAATAAATATTTAAGGCATAGAGTTAGAACTGACAACTTAGTCGTTAGAACTTGTATTTAGTGCATTTCAGTGTTTGGTTTCTACGAATATAGTCATGGGTGTAAGCAGACAAGTGATCGCTCCGGCCACTTTTTTTTTTTTTTTTTTTTTTTTTTTTTTTTTTTTTTTAGTACCAAAGTTACAACAAATGCAGAGACATTTTGGCTTGGCTGCTTGGATACACGTCTCTGTTTTCCATATATTGACAAACTAACATGGTTACTCTCCACCTTTTTCTTGTTTACTTTCACCTTTTTTTTTTTTTTTTTGCGTGTAGGCTCGGTTTGAATCTCTCCGCCACCACATACCTTTTATTACAGTATTTTTATTTATAATTTTTACTTCATTAATTTTTATTTAAATCTCATTTTCCATTGGGAGTGTGACCCCTGTACTTTAAAAAAATTTAGAAAATCATTGACGTTTAAAATCCTTTTCCAATAGTTGATGGGAAAACGACAACCTAAAAAGACCGTATTTCCGACGGATTGCTGCGGCTTTTTTTTTTTTTTTTCGAAGAAAGCGTTTGCAACTAGCAAATTTTGATTGCATAGAACAGTGTTGTTCCTAGTGGTCGTGATAGTGAAAGATGTGCTTTCAGGGGGAAAATGTACTGACTGTTATAAGTTTTTCACATTAGGCGCACAGACATGTTAATTGAATTATTCTTAACGTTCATTATTAGCTGCTCAGTTGTTATTTTTGGTTCGCTTTTAAGCATTTGTAAGTCATTCCCAGATACTTTTCCTCTATATAGCACTTAAATCGTACTGAGAATTGTAGAAATGTACTGCGTATGTACCGAGTGCAATATTACTGGTGGGGGGGCGCGGTGGCTCAGTGGTAGAGCGTTCACCTCTGGTGTTAGGGGTCTCGGGTTCAAACCCTACTCCCGCCAAGTGAACCTTGTGGTTGACAAACACCGTATGCGTGGATTTTCTCGGGGTTCTCCCGTTTCCTCCCACTTTCTTCATTCCACCATTTCATTCATTATTCATCATCACCGTCTCCTTTAGCCTAACCGGCATATCCGTGGGACGTAAAATTAAAGATTTCATTTCATTTTTATTACTGGTGGGAATCCGCCATGATTTTCATTGCAGTGCTACGCATCTTTTCTGCTGTCTGTCGACTGGTCGGAAAGGCAACTTTCCACCGGCGGCGCTGGCGCATTTTATGCGCCTTTCCGGTTGTTTGCCGACTGCTCGAAAGGACCTCTTTTCGATGTCAGCTTCTCAATTCTCCCACAGGCGGCATTCGACCTCTTGCCGCAGTCGAAAAGTAGCCCTTTGCCGACTGGATATCAACCCTTCAGGAAGGCAAAATTTTCACCACTTTTTAGAGTAGCTTTGCCTAAGTTTGCCTCCGTGCTATGATTTCTCATGAAGGGCACAATTGCTAGTTCTGAAAGTATATAATACTTCCATGTCCCATTCAATTTCTTGTTTTTTGGCTGAAAGTGCTGCAAAAAAGCAAAAAGAACAAATTTTGTACTGGGACACACAAAAAAATGCAAGTTTATACTTCAAGAACTTCCAAGGGTGCTCCTTGTCGAGAAATCATAGCATGGAGGAAGACTTAGGCAAGACTAATGTAAAAGCTGATGAAAATTTTGCCTTCCTGAAGCGTTGATTTCCAGTCGGCAAAGGGCCACTTTTCGACGGCGGCAAGAAGTCGGATGCCGCCAGTGGGAGAATCGGGAAGCCGACGTCGAAAAGAGGTCCTTTCCAGCAGTCGGCAAACAGCCGGAAAGGCGCATAAAATGCGCCGGCGCCGCCGTCGAACAGTTGCCTTGCCGAGCAGTCGGCAAACAGCCGGTAATTAGCATTAAATGCGCCGGCGCCGCCGTCGAGAAGTTGACTTGCCGAGCAGTCGGCAAACAGCCGGAAATGAGCATTAAATGCGCCGGCGCCGCCGTCGGAAAGTTGCCTTGCCGAGCAGTCGGCAAACAGCCGGAAAGGTGCAGTAAATGCGCCGGCGCCGCCGTCGAAAAGAGGCCGGCATAAGGAGTCGGCAGAGGGTCGGAAAGAGGTCTTTCCGACTGTTTTGCCGACTCTGGCGGTCGGCAACAGTCGGCAAAGAGTCGGCAAAGGGCATTATTTTTTACGATTTTCGACCGCTTGCCGCCTCGGCAAAAGGTCGGCAATTTTGAACAAGTAGATCGTCGTGCCGCCGCGGACGGGTGCCGGCTGCCTACCGGCGGCCTGCCACCGTCGACGGCGGCAATCCCTCTTGCCGACCGCGGCATCCTGATGGGGATACATATACTGTCAAAATATTGCTGTAGTATAATTTAAAAGGAAACAAAAGTACACTTTTGAAAAATTAATTTTCATCAAAGCTATATTTTTTTTTTTTTTCATGACGAGAAAGTTTTTCACATTGCCTTAATCTCTTTAGTGGCACTATGAAACAGGTTGAAAACCCAGAATTCTCATCTAACGCCAAAGCACATACAGAATTAGCTGTCTACTGATGCAATTGGAACTGTTCGCATAAGGATTCAAGCAACACCAGTGCCACCTAGATTACAAACCCTTCCCACTGAGTCGCAAATATTGAGTGACTTTTTATTGGCTACGGAAACAGCATGGTTTGATGGTGTATGTGTGTGCGTACTGTTGGTTACGGATCCAGTGAAGTACACTGACAATATTTTTATATAGGATTTAAGTAATACCACTGTTGTTCTTATTTCAAAGTTATGGAAACAAATGTTGCGTACTTGTCGTAATGAAGAATTCTAGTGTTTGTTTTCCATTTATGAATAAGCAAGAAAAATGGACGTTTGTTTTTAAAAGATTAATTATGGATTATTATTATCCAAATAATAACTGTAAGAACTAATAAGAACTAATTTGTATTAGTACTTGTCGTTTTGTCATTTTAAGATATATAAATCATTTCTCAGAGGCTTAATAGGGTACAGAGGTAAATAGGTAGACACAAAAGTGGTAATTCCAAGATTAAAATGAGTGACTGCAATTATAAGAGAACTGTAAACTTATTAGATGTCGCAGAATTGCTACGTCTTGTACGTAGAAATTAAATGTTACACGCAAGAATACATATGAATTATTGTACGAAGAGTGTTGGTTTACTTTTGGCGCACCATATTTTGCAAGTTAAAATTCAATACTATGCATGAAAAGACAATTATAAAGAACAAATAGTAAGAGGTTCCTATAGGCATTTCATTCAATTGAATCGTTCAATGAACCGATTCGTATAGAATCGGTTCCTGCCCTTGAAATATGAAATGTAATGATCCTACTATTATTTCCAACATTTCACAGTTCAAGGGCAGGAACCGGTTGTTTACGAATCGGTTCATTGAACGTAATGCCTATAGGAACTCCTTGTCCAACTAATTTCTGAAAGTGGTAGCATTAAATACAAAATAACGCACCTGTATTTTATGTTTACAAGTGTAGTGATAGTAGAGTAATATCATTACAAGTGTTTTACTACGGATAAATGAGTGCATATGAAATAATACTATTTGCCACCGGCTTTGTATTTCTACACAGTACAGAAGGTTTATTTTATATTTACAGGTGGAGCGCTACTAGCATGAGATCATGACAAGTGCTATTGCAACTCGTATCATTGCCAAAACCCTTTTGCTTTCACTCGAGGGGGGTGACATCCAGAAGTCCTAAAGTGCAGATGTCCTAAAAGGCAGAAGTCCTAAAAATATGGGCACTAGACCTAAATTTTAGGACTTCTGCACTTTAGGACTTCTGCCTCGGTATGATTTTTAGGACTTATGCCGTTTAGGACTTCTGCCTTTTAGGACTTCTGACGTTTAGGACTTCTGCCGCGACGTGATTTTTAGGACTTGTGCCTTTTAGGACTTCTGCCTTTTAGGACTTCTGCCATTTAGGACTTGTGCCTTTTTCATTTACTTGCTTTAGTTCTGAAATTCGCCACCACCACACGAAATTAGGACGATGCAGCAACTAGTTGGCAATAATGTTACGAACGTATCTAATTCCAACAGTAACAGCTATATTTGTACTACTAAGATCATTATTATCACTATCTGTTCTGCACTTATACACGAATTACATAATACAACCTATTTCATTCTAAGAATTAATTAAATAATTAGTTAAGAAATTCGTTTCTTTCGAATGGAGATACGAGAATCCCAAGACAAATTCCTAAAACAAAAATAAATAAATAAATAATAAAAAAATGTTTAAAAAGCATATTTTACCAGACTTCTGAAACCAAGCAAACATTCAGAATTGCAATATATACTGTGCGGAGCGTATTTTATTAAGAGTAAGACAAAAATCCACCAAAGTTTACTTAATTAGGACAAAAGCTCACTAGACATTTCACGAGTGAACATTAAATACCAACTGTATACATAAAGAACGCAGTAAATTTAAAATTGAGCAAAGAACATTTATTATGCAATACAGTGGGTGATATTCATAAGTCTTAAACGGCATAAGTCCTAAAAATATAGGCACTAGACCTAAATTTTAGGTCCTGTGTTATTTTTGCAGAAATTACTACATAGTCATTTAGGGGTGTAGCCTGCCAATTTTTCTAGGGGAGCATGATTTTTATATATTAAAAGCAAATCAAAAGTTTATTTCCAGATTACGAAAGCTTCAATAAGACAATAAATTTATACATATTACACATGTACACAAATACATAATATTATTATATTTCCAGTTAGTTCCTTTTTGAAACCTGGACCTTGACAGAGCGTAAATTTAAAATCACAGCTTGTGGGAAATGTACGAATCAGGTAGCTATAAGAAATCGGAAACTGTTCATGGAAATCCATTTGTTTGACTGTATTTATCGTCTGTACTCTTATATAAAAGAGTAAAGATGAGTGATTTTTTGGGCATACTACTACAAGTAGAGTCGTTAAATTTTAATTATAAAATATAATTTTCTTATGAAAGCAGGACATAAGAAAGAATTTTTGGGAATAAGTATCGTAAAAAGGGTGGGGCAAGATTTTTTTAAAGGGTAGTGTATCTCGCAAGTTTCTGAAGCTAGTAAAATGAAACTTGGCATATAATCTTTCCTGTTAAAAAAACTGAAAATTGAACACATAAAAAGGAAAGAGCAAAGGGAGCACTGTTTTATGTTCGGATTCCCCATTACTTACTCAGAAAATATGTAAATAAATTAAGGAAGGATTTGTTTAAGCTTCGTCGGAGATGTCAGTGTTCATCTCAGCAACCCCGAAAACTATGGGTTCGACACTAAGATCGATAATTTTTAATATATATCCGCACTTCCTTCCTCCGAGTTGCACCTTCAAAGTGAAATGATAAAACCATCTCAGGCCCGAACCTCATCTATTGAAAGTTTTTGTCGAGATCAGTCTGGTGGTTCAAGTGTTGTTAAGTTACAAATATAGTTACTTTCATTTATTTACATTCTTTCATTTCTAGTCTAGTTAGTTACATTCTAGTATACTTTCATTTATATATATGTTTATAAAAAACTCAGCTATTGCTTCTGCACTATTTCAATGGTTCGTACTTTAATACATCCCTTCCTCAACCATGGTTGCGGAATTGATTAAACGTAATGTTCTTGTATTAAATAAATGTATTTTAAATATATATTTCTCATTAATTTCAATTAAGTTGCTTTTCAAAGATCCTCTAAAATTTCAGTGACGCGCTATGGGCTATAAGCCATTAACTTCTATGGCCACCCTGCTACAAACTACAGACTTAAATATTCGATAAAGCATTTCAGTACTAAGTAGTTGCCACAATACCAATATGAACGTATTTAATTCCAACGGTAACAACTATGTTAGTAACACTAAAATTATTATTAATAATGATAACGAGTAAGGGTTTAGGATGTTTCGGTGTAGGACGTTTCGGTGTAGGACGTTTCGGTGTAGGATGTTTCGCTGTAGGACGTTTCAGTGTACGGATGTTTCGGTGTACGGACGCTACGGTGTAAGGACGGTTCGGTGTAAGGATACTTGCTGTAAAGGACGTTTCGGTGTATAGCCTAATATTTGATTGCATTAATCATATGCTTGTAATGAACAGGCATGAAGTGTCATAGTGTAGCCACTCTGGAATAGTGTAAACTGATTAACATTGTTATTGAGTTTCATTGTTATTGAGACAGGATGATAATACAACACCAATCCATTCGCAACAATAATTTCTATTCAGAGATGTCCATAGGCGAGTTTTATAGAATAATAATCAAATTTACTGCAAAATATTTAGCATTATTTCTAAATTGAAATAAATATATTGTACAAAGTTCCTGAGACAGTAATAATATATAAAAACTGAATAATACCTCAAAGGAATTTTTGGCGTGGGAGACCCGGGTTCGATTTCCGGTGAGAGCACATGTGGTTCGGATTCCACGTTAATCAGTATGTGGACGTCTCATATAGCCTCACTGCTGAACGGCACGTTAAACTCAGAATCAACTCATCTCAACTCAAAGGAATTTTGTTGAAAAAAATATAATTACATAGAATCACTCAACTAAGAATCTAAAATTGTACATAATTCCTTTTAAGACTGTAATCACATCGTCAGATTTGTAATTTTCACAAACGTTGTTCAGTCTCTTCGTAATATCGGCGTATTTTTTCTTTGTTCTGACTTCATATCCGCCAATTAACTTATTTTTTCCATTTGAACAGCACTAACAAGGAGACTTATGGAAGTGTAATTTACTGATTTGAATGAAACTTTGCATACTTGTAGAATATCAAAAAATAATCGTCACTTTTTTTTAATTTTATTTTTGGCAATGTTGCGGGTTTAAGGGTAGAAACCACTCTTTGAACGTTAGAGGTGGCCTCCAAGCATAAACAGAAAGCAATCATTAAAATAGAAGATTAAATGATACGACCAGCTTACTGTCAAGGAGGTTTTAGGACAGGTGATTCAGAACCTGACGTTGAAATTACAAAATTCAAATTGGCGGATCCAATATGATGATTACAATTACAAATAGTCTTCTGGTTTGAAATGTTCTGCAGTTAGCCAAGAACAATTATAATTGGCAGGGGCTACTGAGAGAAGGTGCAGACTCATTTGAAACCCCCTTTTGTACTTATTTTAACAGGACGTTTGATTAAATCTATAGCCAAAAAGTTAGAAGCCAATACCAATGCATTTGTCGCGAATGTGAAGCAACACATATTGGAAAATTAAATATTTATAACTCTGATCAATAGGTTTAATTTTTAAATCCAGACGGGACGTACTCTAGTGTTTACAGGGACACAAACAGTAGAAAGGGTGGTACAGTCAGTAAATTCTATGACTCGTAGCTACATCATACAGCCTTTAATTTCTGCAAATAGTATTTTGTTATCACCACTTTTAATTGTTTTGTAGGAAAACAATGGAACATTTGGTCTTATAGTCCAACACAACCTCTTTAAATTTGAAGATATCCTTGTAAAAGCATCAAATCCGGAAAAATTAACATCAAGTCTTGTGAGATCATGGTTCCAAGAGATTTTTCTTCAAGCGTCTAATGCAAAGTCCATTTTGTTATTAGTTTCGTGGAGTGGTCACAATTCAACTTTGACCTATTTTAAGAACAAAAGACTAACTCATAATAGAAACAACATCTGCAGGAACAACTGGTAGGATTCAGCCTCTTGTGTTCTTTAGGCCGTTAAAAATTTTCTTGAGACATTTTTCTGACACTGTCCTTCTCTACAACTATAACATGAATTTACATCTCTGTAATAATATAATTAAGATCTCATCACTGATTCATAATCAGTTTTCTTTTCCTAGATTTGCTAATCTTATTGGGTATGCATGATATAAAAGCGGTTATTGGAAGAAAAACCACCTGTGTTTGAAAATTTTCTTTCAAAGATTGTGCAGCATTTTGCGATTTGTGCACAGTTATTGCCGTAATAAGGTGTGTGTGGTGTACACAATGTTTATGCATCACAAACTTTTTTACTATATATCATTACCGTAAAACGTTTTCCCAATCAATTAATAATTATAACATTTGAGGGTATAAGAAGTTCTGACATAGAGTGAAGCGAGGGGACTCACTATAAATAAGTAACCCTTGACAATTGCAGAAACATTTAATTTTTATTTTATTTATTAATTTATATATTCTACTTCGTGAATTTATTTCTCCCTATCGAATAATTTTCATTTTGAAGAGTGGACGTTTCGGTGTATACATTAGAACTTTTACACCGAACCAGCCTCACACCTAAACGTCCTTACACCGAGCAATCCGTACACCGAAACGCCCTGCACCAAAACGTCCTACACCGAAACAGTCGTATCCTAGGAGTAGTTAATTACGAGTATGACAATTATTTGCTACAGAAAGACTTCGGTGCAAGAAATATATGTGTAAAAATAATTTACTTCAAAACAACACAAGGAAAGCAAAATTTATGACGTACATAACTAAAACACAATATTATGTTACTAATATGAAGTCAATGGTGTGGAAATAGAGTAAAACAGACATTATGAAAGATCTGGGAATCACATTTGGTAGAAAGTTAAAATTTTGTCAACATAAAAATATATCATGGAAAGAGTAAGAAAGGACATTAGGCTCTATTTATTTATTTATTTATTATTTCAGAACGATAGAATATGATTTATACAAATAACTTGTAAGAACTAAGGCTCTGTAATATGAAACAGTATATCTAAAACTTTGACTAACAGATTGACAGTATTCTTACGCACGAGATGGTAGCGCCACAAGAGAGTTTTAGGACTTCTGCACTTTAGGACTTCTGCAGTTTAGGACTTCGCACTTTAGGACTTCTGCCTCGGTATGATTTTTAGGACTTCTGCCGTTTAGGACTTCTGCCGTTTAGGACTTCTGCCTTTTAGGACTTCTGCCATTTAGGACTTCTGCCGCGATATGATTTTAGGACTTGTGCCTTTTAGGACTTCTGCCATTTAGGACTTGTGCCGCGAAATAATTTTTAGGACTTGTGCATTTTAGGTCTAATGCCGTTTAGGACTTCTGCCGCGTCCCCCCCTCGCTGACTCGTATATCCACCTTCGCTGACGCGTCTTCTCCGTACGCACCTTCTCGGTAACTCGTGGGCCACCCTGCCTTGACTTGAATAGATGACATTCGTGCTTATCTGTGGCCACTTAGTACACGTTGTTTTGTTTCATGTATAGGTCTATGTTTAGCAGAAGGGATTCAGCTATTTTTTCTTAAAAAATGTTACAATTTTGGTAGTTTCTGTGAACATTAGTTAGGTTAGTTTGTTATGTTAGTGTAGAGGTCCAGCATAATCTTCCAATAAATGATAAGATTTCGCTTATTTCTACTAACATTAGGTTAGTTTCAGTTCGAGTTAGGTTAGGTTAGATTTAGTTACGTTATATTACGTCTAAGTACTTGTAACATCAATTTCTCTCTCTTGTACATTTTGTGTTTTTTTACGTGCTTCTGGTCCCCTTCTCTTAAACATACGCCTATGCATACATCCGAACGCCGTATTTATACACAAATCGTAAACAAAATTGCAATTTTCCAACAGTTGGTTATGATGGTTTCTTTGAATTTTAACTATACCATCTAAGATATTTTAATGTCTCTCAGCGCAAAACGTTTAGGAAACAATAAGAAGAAAAATAGTGACATAATTCTAATTTTTAACAATTATTTCGAGTGGTGCGCCTAAGTAAACCTGCATAGTACAAAATGAGATTTTTATGTGACATAGGAAATCGCATGCATCTCTACAATAGGTCAGCAAATTAAATAAAATATTTTAATGTAAGTTTGTTGCTGGAAATAATTTCCTAAGACATTCTGCAATTTTATTTTACTGACGCATGCCCAATATACCGCGCACTGATTTATATTGGTTGACTGCCCAGAAATACAAAGCTTCAAAGAAGAAATAAACAGAATCAGACTAAATTGATAACGACAGTAACAAATGTTAGAGAGGCCATTACTGTAGGCTGATTAGTAAGGAAGAAAACATTAATTAAACTGTGTACTGTATGTGTTTGTGGATTGATTAGATATGAAGTGAGGTGGTAGTTTTATATTAACGATTGGAAAAAGCAACCGATTTTTTTACCACCAATTCCTTTATAGCTGTGAATTTAATGATAAACAATGAAGGAGAAGTGCATGACTGGACCGCGATTCGAACCTAGGATATTTGGTATACTGTCCTAATGCGTTAACCACTACGCTACTTATTCCACTCGCTCTGATCTAGTGAAAGGGCATTAACTTCAGCAGTGAAAGTGTATGGTTGTTTAGGGGGCGAACTCGGTAGCATCGGAGTGGTTAACGCATCGAGTTGATACGTCGAAGATCCTTGATTCGTTTGATTAAATTATTTGAATTTTAGTTTAGAGTCCCTTTAGCTACGACTCTATATGGGACGTCGACTACAACTTAACGTGGAATCAGATCCACATAAGCTAACGCCGGGAATCTAACCCGGGTCTCCCACACCAAATAATGCCTGATTCGAATCTCGGTGCAGTGATGCAATTTTTCACCCCTGTAATTCTGTACTAATTTTAATACCATAGTGTATGAGGTAGGAAATCGAAAAGGCAGGAAAACTCGTCAATATACTTCTATTTACCTGTAAAATATAAAAATTGTAATAGGTATGTTTCTTAGTGTTAAATGTAGTTTTAGTGAGTTTAAGATTTTTTATTTACGGTAATCCTCAAAAAAAAAGCTGAATTTGTAACCATATAGTCCAACTCATCGAATATTAGTGAATTAAATTTTAACTTTTTAAGTGAACCTCGTATAAAAGCACTCTTAAGAATTTTTCTCTCAGCAAACAGACGAATACGCATATATGTGTGTGCGTCGCGTCTGCGACGGAAGTCATGGTGGACTCCCTAGTCTCTCCAAATAAGGTGCTAAAATTTGACACAGAGAGCAAACTTCGTCTCTAAACATTCCCTTTGATAGGTTGTCATAGTTATTTTTAGCTTTGACATCACCAGGCTGCATTGTAAGCCTGCCCGCTGCGTAGAAATGCGAGGAGACAAAGAGAAAAACTAAGTTAGTCTGGCTGGTGCAACTAACGAGACGACAACGTGTAACCACAGTGTCAAAAAATGTTTTATTTTAACTAGTGCAACGTATTATACTAAATAAGAGAAAGTAAAGTCGAATACGAATAGGCAAACTAGTAACAAACAAATTTAAGTTAGAATAATAAAAATATTTCAAACGTTTATGCGTCATTACAGATCGTAATGTCGTCTTGACGACAAGAAGCTAGCAGCGCAAGGAAAAAATTCAAGACCACCCGAAAGAAGATAGAACGACAGCAAGGAACTTCGTCCCTCCAGCTTCAAGTTGACCCCCCTGGAACCCCAAGAAATTATCTTTTTTCATCCAAGTGGAAGAAAAGTGACTGCGAAATTACGGAAACTAACGATGTAGTGAAGTTTAACCGGTAATCCGCGACTTCAGCGCTCAGTGTGAAAATAATTGGACCAAGTGTTAAGTTCCATTATTATAATCAATTATTCAAATTAAAGTGCCAAACTGTAATTCATTTTGTATTAGTTAAATTTCAGTGTTATTAATTAAAATCAAGAAAATTCAATTACACGTGTCCTTTTATCTAAATTTATCAAAATTATCACCATGATTTAAATTTGTCTGTTAGAGTTTAAGATAATCTAATTTATTTCTCTTTTCAGCATAATTCGTTTAATGCCTATGAAATGTAACAATATGAGTATTATTAAATTGTATCCGCATTGAGAATACGATTAGAACCAGTCTTTATGTCAATTACCCATAATGTTCTAACTCGAACTCTGAATCGTACTGTCCAGTGGTTATATGGTCGGCTTTGGTAGAAAGTCCGAACCGATATTGAAGTTTAAGGAGACATCCAAAACAGGGGATCGAATCCCGGACTATAATAAACGCCTATGCCCTCATAGGGAACTGCAGGACACGAACAACATACTGTAATATATAGCGCCCGATATCACAGAAAGATTTGGTAGAATTGCGTAAGGGCGACGCTAATTGTATTTTTCATTAAGATAAATTGTAGTGCTTTTCTAGTGTTATTAATTTTGTTGTTTTGGCATTAGTAAATTAATCATCATGCCCGTAAATAGAGAAATAATACCTGTTTTGCACGAAATGCGGAAAATTTAAAAAGAAACAGAATATCTAATAGTAGAAAGTCAGTTCAGATATAGTAAAGAACCATTTACATTGTTAGAAATCCAGAATGCTTTAAAAACAAATAAGAAGGTATGTAAAACTTGAAAAAGAGCTACGCAAGAAATTGCAAAATCTATTTTAGAAAGGAACATAAAATACAGGACTGAAATTTAAGATAAAATTGTTGCTAAAATACGTGAATTACGTGAATCTTATCTCTGTCATAATGTCAAAGATGGGTGTGTTTTTGAATCACAATTTGTTTCTTTGACAGACATTAAATGTAAGTTGAAAGTAAATTATGAAAATTTAGAGGCTGGACGCATTGAGAAAACAAGATTAGCTGAAAGGATATACAAAAAGGATTTAAAGTATCAGAATGTTACTGACAATAAGGGTACCCGTGATGACCGGAAGGCAAATTGCAAATTCGTACCACCAAAACGGGTTAGATTTGCTGATTCTCCTGAGATTGCATTTGCGCATGCTTCTTGAAAAGCTAGTAATTTAGAAAGTACTCAAAATCATGAAGGTTGTAAAAGTAAAACAGTACCTTTAGAAGTAAAATTTGCAAAAAACCTAATTTAGAATGGGTCAGACCTGAGTTTGGAAGCATCATGTGGGACATTGCTACCGTAACCCAAAAAATATACACACAACCCGTGAAAGATGAATGTGTTGAAAGTTGTATTATTTTACCATCTGTTAGTCTTCAGCAACCAGTTGTTAAGGTAAATCAAGCCGGAATTAAATTTCTTGACAATAAATTTGAACACGTTGAAGAAATTTCCGACTGTGAATTAAATGTAGGAAAAGAAATAATTCCTATTGTTAGTCACGTTAAAGTTGAGTTAAACAAGGCCAAGGAATTTGTTGTGTCTCTTTCAAATAGTATTGTTGTAGAAATAAGCAAAGCAGAGAAAGAAAAAGTAACGAGCGCAGCCCAAGTGTTAAAAAAAATGTTTCTCGACCGCTACCCTCATCCATCGAGTTGGCCATGCTTACCGCAGATAAGGCTAAAAATATGAGTAAGGCGCCAGCTGATTGTTTGTTTTGTAAAGGAATAAAAAATATTCTTAGGTGCAGTATGTGCAACAATACGAAAAGGTTTACGAAAGTAGTAATAAATTGCGTTGAAAAAGAAGGCAAGAGTAGCCCATTTACGCATCC
The DNA here is from genome assembly GCF_964235325.1 of Thermobia domestica. NCBI lineage: Eukaryota > Metazoa > Arthropoda > Insecta > Zygentoma > Lepismatidae > Thermobia > Thermobia domestica. The sequence continues at coordinate 303,388 of NW_027655922.1, forward strand.
TTGTAGAGTATTATGTTTGGTAAAGCAGAATTGCTTCGTCGGCACCTTGCTAACCAGTAAATTAGAATGTGTTCCATTTCACGGAACTTGTTTATTTTTTGTGTTTGTTACGGTTGTTGCGGTATGTCACGAGCAGAGTAGCTTTTTAAGCTGTGTGTTGAAAGTAAAAGAAATACAGGAAAAACAAATGGGATGTGTTATTTTCTGCGTAGTCATTTGCACTCAATTTATCAATTTAGAAGATAGTGAAAACAGCTTTATGCCAGGTAGGCCTTATGATAGTAACGATAACTCAGTAACGTGGGAAATGAAATTAAAAACCTGTCAAGAAAATTCCAGTAGATTACAAAATGTTCATCAAATTTTAAAGAGAGATAATTTGCAAGTTCGTTGTAACAAAAAGCACCGGCAACATAATAAAGAAAATACGTAAAGTCAAACGGAAATTAAAAGTTGTCAAGTGTATGTTGTACTGCTTTCGTAAATTCTCCAAGTTTGTTCGTAAATTTTCTTTGAGAAATAAGTCATACTCAATGCAATGCACGAACAAGTAATCGTAAAAGTAAAGCCGTCTTGTTGTACCATGATAATCAATATTCTGCATGTATTTTTGAAAAAGTGATCAAAATTCCAAATTGAATTACAGTAGTAATTTAGCGGCTCATACTTTAGTAGAGGGGTCAGGTGCTGATCACGTATCACCTGTAGTTAACAAAAATTACAAAACTTTTCAGGAAGAAAGTGGTAATTGGTTGAACAAACCTCTTACGTTTAAGCGATTTGAAAATGAATGTAATAGCAAAATTAAATGTCGATTACTATTATCAGTGATGCGCCATCAACTGATCGTGATGCTGTAACAAAGGTCAAGCACACAGGTAAACGAAGAAACCTAGTGAAGCAATCTAATGTTCAATCTGAATACAGTGAAATTAATGTGCCTAGAAGAATATCACGAAAGAAAAAATCGCAAATCAAGCAATAAAAAGTTAGTCAATTCTCTGTGTAATACATTTGTCACAAATATTGAGAAACCAATTTTGTGTACTAAGCTACTGTTTCTAAAGCAAAGAGAATTGGTGGAAACCAGGTATTAGCTTATAAATTCACATTAGTATCTTATTGGCAAACGAAACCTTATGAAATTGTCTTCGTGTTGAAAAAACCTCGAGTAGGTGTAGGGTAAACAAGAACCTCGTTAAGCCGGACTGCTAGTATTTATGAAATTGGCGACTGCAATGATTTTGGTAATTTAAAACTTTTTTTTTCTTTTAATCATTCTATTGTCTGAAAATACTGACTTGAATTAATAGCATACATAAATTTCAACAGTGTAATTAAAATTGCTTTGTCTTTGACTTCAATAAAGTCAAAAGACAAACATTCAAATGTTATCAGAAAGATTAATAAGAATAGCAAATTGAGTTTTAAAGGAAGAAAACGTTACGCAACAACGTAATTAATCTGTTACGATTTGTAGTACTTGCGTAGTGCGAATCGGCGTTAGTAGGCGTCCGTGACCCACTATGTGACTTCCGAACGGCCGAAGCCTTTTTATCAAAGGAAAAATATGCTAAGTGGCTTGCCAAGGTATGAGATGAGGTTCCTTCCGACTTTGGGTAACATTACATTTGTTTAAAGCCCGGCGCAGGCTATTTTCGCATTATACCCTTCTATATTCCTTTAATATCAACCTTTCATTCTATCTTTAACCCTCATCTCGGGTTGGGAAATAGACAACTATATTAATGTAGGTGTTGTCTTCTAAATTTAGGAGGACAGGCACTTTAAAAGTGTAATGGCCTAACAAACCATTCACTGCTCGGTTCATTCTCAGTAAATTCCTAACCAGAATGTAATACATGTAGGGTGTCATAATTAATTTATTGTTATTGTAGATTTAAGGAAAATTTTGGAATTGCAACCAAATGTTTTGAAAATATTTGGGTGTATTTTGCTTGAATTTAATTTGTGTGTGATATCATAGTTTCATAGTAGTAATAATGGTTAAACTAACACTACTACTAATAAGAAAATAATTAAAATGACCATATATTTGTGTTTCTTTTCCAATGTGTTCGAAGTTGTTTTTAATAAAAGTAAATATTGAATATGAATGCTTTCATATAATAGTAAAAGTAATTTATGTGAAACAGGAGTACAAGACACTATATTAGTAGTTATTTTATGTTACAATAACTATTCAGCGTACGTATAAACATAACATCTCTGTGTATAATGGTAAACTCAAATAATCAAATATACTATTTTAAAAGAAAATAATAATAACTTTATATTTTGATGCGTTTAAAATTGTGGCACTTAAATATTCTAACACAACAAGTATTAATATAATAAAAGACATTAATGAACTTTATTAAGATTATGATCCAACCGTAATCCGAAATTCGTCTTATATGGCCCACGTGTTTTTTACCGTCCTTCCGAATGGACTTTAAAAATTTTTCGCCGTATCATCGTAAGAAAATTTCATGAAGGTTAACCCTTTGAAGACCAGTGGAAGAATTTTGGAGCCAATAGTGGAGTGACCAGTGTTGCAGGGTTCTGTTTGTTCTCTATCCCCTGAAAACAAACGTCTTGTCGAGCGCCTACGTAACCATATAGTACAACTCAACTAATATTAGTAAAGAAAATTTTAATTTTTAAGTGAACCTCGTATAAAAGCACTCCTAAGAATTTTTCTCTCAGCAAACAGACGAATACACATATACGAAGTCTTGGTGGACCCTCTCGTCTCTCCAAATAAGGTGCTAAAATTCGACACAGAGAGCAAACTTCGTCTCCAAACATTCCCTTCGATACGTTGTCATAGTTATTTTTAGCTTTGACATCACCAGGCTGCATTGTGAGCCTATCCGCTGCGCACAAAAGCCAGGAAACAGAGAGAAAAACTAAGTTAGTCTGGCTGGTGCAATTAACGTGACAACAACGTGTAACCACAGTGTCAAAACTAATGTTTTATTTTAACTAGTGCAACGTATTATACTAAATAAGAAAATATAAAGTCGAATACGAATAGGCAAACTAGTAACAAATCCATTTCCGTTAGAATAATCAAAATGTTGCCGAGAGAAGAAAAATCAGACAATCAAACTTTTATGTGTCATTACTGATCGTAATATCGTCTTGACGGCAAGGAGCTAGCTGCGCAAGGAAAAATTTAAAGACCACCCGAAAGAAGATAGAATGACAGCAGGGAACATCATCCCTCCAACTTCAAGTTCATCCTCCTGGAATCCCCAGAAATTATCTTTTTCCGCATCCAAGTGGATCAAAAGTGATAGTGCGAAATAACGGAAACTAACGATGTAGTGAAGTTTAACCGGTAATCCGCGACTTCCGCGCTCAGTGTGAAAATAATTGGACCAAGTGTTAAGTTCCATTATTATAATCAATTATTCAAATTAAAGTGCCAAGCTGTAATTTATTTTGTATTAGTTAAATTTCAGCGTTATTAATTAAAATCAAGAAAATTCAATTACACGTATCCTTTCATCTAAATTTATCAAAATTATCACCATGATTTAAATTTGTCTGTTAGAGTTTAAGATAATCTAATTTATTTCTCTTTTCAGCATAATTCGTTTAATGCCTATGAAATGTAACAATATGAGTATTATTAAATTGTATCCGCATTGAGAATACGATTAGAACCAGTCTTTATGTCAATTACCCATAATGTTCTAACTCGAACTCTGAATCGTACTGTCCAGTGGTTATATGGTCGGCTTTGGTAGAAAGTCCGAACCGATATTGAAGTCTATCGGAGACGTCCAAAACACAGAAGATCGAATCCCGGACTATAATAAATGCCTAAGAACTCATAGCGAACTGAAGAACACGAACCGCATATTGTAATAAATTATCTAAAGAAGTTATAAGATTGAAAATAAAATACGTTTCTTTTAAAAGTATATAAGTTCAAGCTTTAACAGTTAAGAGCTGTTTGCCAAGGGCGCCGATTTCTTTGTAAATTTGTAGAGGCCAATTCAGATACACAAGGTATATATAGAAGATCTTAAGACAAATTGTATTCAAATTATTCAAAATATTGTATATCCATAAATACAACAAGGTTGCCCACATCAGTTTTGAGGGGCCCGGCCTCTCGCCCCCCCCCCCCCCAGGATCGGCGCCCTTGCTGTTCGTTAGACATATGACAAGCCTTCAGGGTCCTTGATATTGGAAACTTCACAAGAACTCCGTAATATTGTATGGTATTTTCTTCAGGAATACAGAGAATTCTACTAATTTTATAAGTTCAGTTGAATTATATCTTGATTGTTTTACGTCCCACGATTATAAATTCAAGGCTAAATCAGGTAAATATTCCACCACAAATTCACATAGCCTTGGAACGAACTACGAGCTCCTAATGCAGGAAGTGGGTTTTCTATTATTGAGCCAGCCTGATTATTTATTTTTTTCTTTCTTAAGCCCAAGAGGTAGAAATGCATTGGAATAAGGTCTTTAGATATCATCATGAAACTGAAGACTCAGCCATCATGGAAAATTAATCTCTAATGCGGTGGGACTTATAAAATTAGTAGAAGTCTCTTTGGAACAATTTGAAGAAATCGTCAGTTCCATTTATCATGCTTGGGAACACGTCTTCCTTAGAATAGGTAATTGAAAACACGTCGAGATGTATATAATGTTTTACCATAATTTAATTACGGGTTCTTCTGCATGCACCTAAAACCTGCTATAAATATAAATCATAACTTCTAAAGATAAAAGGACGACACGAAAAGTAAAATGAAATCTTTCAGTTGAACGTCCCACGATTATTCCTTTCACAGTAAGTTAGACAGATGATTAAGACAAGTGAATGCTTATGGAGGAATCGGTGGAATGAGAACGTGGAAGTAAACAAAAGTACCCAGAGAAAATTTACTGACACGTCGCAATCCACCGCGAACTTACTTGTTCGGAGATCGAACCACAGACCTCACGCGCCGGAAGTAAGCGCTTGCCCACTTTTTATTTTAATCGCCCCAGTAGGGTATTGTTCGCCAGCTGCACCTCACGTTCTTTCGACGTATTCCGAACACTAGAGGATACGAACATAGAAATATCGAGGACAGTTAAAATGCTGACCTTGCTCTTGAGAAGGATCTGTACCGCAATTGGCTTCATCTCATCTCACAATAGTTAACATAACTTCTCAGACCGCTCGGCTACACCCACCGGTTTAAAATGAAATGATTTTTTCTTTTTTTTTTAGTTTAAGGTCCCACAAATATGCCCTTTAGCCTAAGTAAGACGTTGATTAAAGAGCAAATGAATGATGATAGAAAAATTGGTGGAATAAGAAAATCGGAAGAAACAGGGGTACCCAAGAAAACCCACGGACACGATTATCTCTGCCAGAAACCTACTTGGCAGTACATCGAACCAGGGAACTTACACAAGATGCTATTACTGTGCTACCATGCTTCCCGTATGACAAAAAGTGAGATAGGATAATGTCAGTCGATTCTTTCGAGTTTGAATTCTCTGCTTATCTAACACACCTATCACCTGAAAATTTTAATTTAAGAAGGTATGCAAGTTTTTGGTTCACTGAGAAGAACATAGAAAAAGAACAAACACTTTCACGCCTGTCACATCGTTATGCTTCCAAACGTAATATAAATGATGTTAAAATACTACACAGATCGAACTAAGAAATAAGTTTTTTATTATTATTATTACGTGAACAGAAAATCCTAGACTGAGTCTTGATAATAGCAACTTGAACAAAAGATGGGGCATTGAATTAACTATCATTCGAAATAACTATCAAGTCAACGGATTAAATGATCAACACAGGTTTATTTTCACATAGCTTCATTTCCGGACACACTTCTATTTTCAAAGCAATAACTTATCGAAACTAAACTTGCAATAATTAACTAAAAATTTAACCTACAAATTAAAGAGCTGTGGTTAGTGTATTTATTACTTTAACTTCCACTTACCAGCAAAGTACTTAGTTTTAATTTTTTCCTTTACTTTACAGAATCATAGGCAGCCGTACGGAAGGAATTCCAATTACGCTTTGTGTAAAATAACCACTGACCGTATGCTAAAAAAAAAATATGTCGTAACGTTTTCACAAGAAGAAGATACTAATATAAAGATTTTTTTTGTGAGAGGAACAGTGACAAAAATAGAGTGCAGCGTTTATTGTTGAAAACGTCGAGTTACTTGTGCTGGAAGAAACACTTTATTTTGATACTTCGGTGTAATATGAAAATGCTGTTAATGATTTAAGAAAGAATCTCTGAGGAAAGTGGTAGTTCGCATTGGAAGCTACCTCCATTTTTTATGATACATGTGTACCTATATTGTTTATTTCAAGTGATATACTGGTTTCCCTTAAGTACTGTGCCCATATTGAATTTATGAATTCTCATTTAAAGAAACGAGAAAAATGGTCAGGAGAATATGTGGAAACACATAAGCGATAGTGATCTCCGTCTTCATAGCAATGCATAATGGGATTGGAAGTCAACTATTCAGTATTCAGTTGAATGCATACTCTTTGGCTCATCAAGACTTCTCGAACAAAGAACAAACTTCTTACAGATAGGAAGAAGAACGAATTAAAAATGAATTTTTACTCAACCCTCTGCAAAGTCTTACAAGCTTGCTCTATATGGAATTCAAATACTATTTTTTTTCTTTTGGTTGGTTGATTTTGAATGTATTGTCCCGTTCAATGCTAAAGCTGTATGAGACGTGAACCTACAACTTAATATTGGAATCCGAACCATAAGAGCATCCAGCGAGTGGTAATTCCTTGTGAACATAGCAAAAAAGGATGTGCGTTAAACTGGGAGATGTATACTCGATTTCCACTGCCATTATTTCCTGTATTGTACATTGGAGTTAATTATCGCAGGCTTTCCAATGCTCCTGTATTTCCTATTTTTCGTATATATTTGCGTCTCTTCCTATAAACTCCTATATTTCCTACATTTAAAAAAAACTTGTATATTTTTGTGGCATTGCTACTTCCACTTGTGAAAATTACATAAGGAAATAAGGTGTGGATGGTTGGAGGGCCTTTTGTCTCCACAGTAGGGTGGTTGAATGGAGACTCGTCTATGTTTCGTTCCTTCCTGCTCATTGTCTAGAGATAACTCCATCCAACCATATACAGTTAGCGCAAAAAGTATTCGTACACCTACAAAATGGAACAAAAAATAAACTAGTTTCGTCATATTCATTAAAAAGTTCTTTGCAGAGGTGATTTTAAAGACTTATAAATAATTTATTTAGGTGTATCAATACTTCTTGCACTAACTGTAGGCAAATCATTGTAGAACATGTTACACATGGTCAAATCTTACCTTAAAAGCACCAGCTGCAAAATGTTTATATTTTAGATTTTTTTTTACATTTCAGATAATTGTTCCAGGAAGGGTGCAACGTTATTTCTGCGTCCTCTCCGTAGCGTTTTCAGTATTCCATTGTCATTTCTACATTTTCTATACTAAGAAACTCGTATAAAATTTTCCAACGAGATAATTACCCATTTAGTTATATTTAGAGTAGAATGTATGTTCATATAACAATTGGTGTAATTTCCATGTGCATTTTTTACTTGTACGTATTGAATAATTGAAATGATCCTTTTTCACATCTTTACGAAACCTCCTATATATTTTTTCGTCGTCATTTCCTATACTTTTTCATTAGCATTGGAAAGCCTGTTATGGTTACAAATAAGTTCTTAATTGCGTAACAGTTTCGATTCAACATCAAGTGACCAAACATGAACGGGTTGTGCGAGGAAATATGAATATTATGTGTTCCAGGTGTTGTGTTTGTTACTTTTGTTTAGTAAGCTAGTTCTTTGCTTTCTTTAATGTACGAAAATTCGTGCTACATATGCAAATTTTAATTTTGAGTTAATAAAGATGACGTTGATAACGTAATTTTATAAATGTATCAATCACAGACCAAATATGGGCACATTCTGTATATGTACTCCATCCTGAACGGATGGGAAGAAATTTATTCGTGGGTGTGTAAATAATGTTTCACATTTTACGGAAATGTTATCTCTGAAAATTTAATTACGTAAAGTGTTAGGTCATGTTGTAATTCCATAAAGTATTGGACAATTTGGTCGTAAGTGTACGGAATATCTTTTATCCGCTTCGATGGAGCATATAGTAATATCGACACAGATTATGTATTTAGATATTAAATAATTTTGTAAATTTACGTACATACGCCTATACTTATTTTCATGTATGTATGTAAAATTAAAAACGGAGATGGTGCCAATCTGTTTGCCAAGCCTGTAGTAGATCCATTTATACTCTTGAATTTCTAAACAATATCCATGTTTGACAGTAAAATATTTTCTATTCCACGATGTATTTTTACACGATACAATGAGGAAATGCATCTTCAATTGTAAAATACTTTACATAGGAAAATATATTTTGTTTTACAATTTTAAGAGATGAACATTTATTTACATAGAGGCTTGGCAAAAAGATTTCGACTTTTTGTGAGTAAGAATATCTATGAACTTTTCAGTGTGCATTGTATACAATCTCGATAGTTTTTGACAAAATGCTTGCAGTTTATATTGACTGTTACTCATGAGTTCGAATGTAAAGGAGATTCTGGTTTGAAAAGCTTATTATCCCATAATGTAATCATCATGAAAAGAAAACCATGGGAAAGGGATACAGGACTTTCGTAAGTAGCATTTGAATCCACCAGAAGATTGTGGAATTCCTTGATTGAACTAACCTAAAATTCAAAGAAACATGCTGGAATTTCTTGGTATAACCAGGATAATATCAAATCAAGCATAACATGCTCGAAAACCATGGTGGAACCAGCATAAAATCCAGACAACATGCTAGAATTTCTTGAAGAAACCAGCATATAAATCAACAAACCATGCTAGAATTTCTTGCTACAACCAGTATAAAATCTTTCAATTATGCTAGAATATTTTGCTAGAACTAGTTTCTAAATCCACCATACAATGCTAAGATTTTTTCTGGAACTAGCATTAGATCACAATTAAAGCTGGGTGATCCAGAAACACATGGTGGAAGTTGCCCCAAATACCAGAAAAAATGCTGGAATTATTCGCTAGTCCAGCAACAAATTTGTTGCTCGATTGGATGGAAATCTTTTGCTTGAAAACCTGCAGTTCACGGTGGACCAGAATTAATTTTCCAGCAGAAATTTCAACGTGGGTTCTACAGCCGGTAGGAGTCCAAGAGCATGAATGCATCCTAACATACTGGTTTAGGCCCCCAGGGAACGTTCCCGCAGCGAAAATTTTCCCACGGGGGTCCTAACATAGCAACACGTCCATGCCTACATACGCTTTGTAACAATCGCCCAAGGTCAAGGTCAAATTTCCCAAAGTAAATTATTCACTACTTATATATACAGAAACTACTGAACCAATTTCAAAAATTCTTTCGATGTAATATTGCTTATCTAATGCCAGTGGTAATATACTATATTTTATCATGGAAAATGGGCTCTCGGGCGCATGGGGGTTATTTGTTGTTTCGTTATGTGTGTGAAGAGATTTTCAGAATCTATACTTAACCGATTTCAGATAACTCTTTCACTATCAGAGCACTTATTTAAACCAAGTGATAATATATTTTATCCCTTAACATGAGGCCTCGGGCTCTGAGGGCGTTACTTTTTATTTCATTATGTATAAGAATTTATCAAAACCAACTGAACCGATTTCGGAAATTAGTTTGCTGGTGGAAGCTTGTCTAATGCCAATATGCTAAACTTTATTCTGGAATATGGGTCATTTGGTGCTGAGGTAGTCAATTTTTGTTTCTTTATATATCGGTTTCTTTATTTAAATGATTTTAAAGTTTTTCGAAGTTGTAAGGTTTATATAATGCCAGTGCTCTTATGGTATGTTTTATCCCGGAATATGGGCCTTTGCGTGCTACGGGTATTATTCAGCGAAATTCTTTTGGCGTTGGAAGGCGTTTCTTATGCCAATGCTGATGTAACGTACTTTGTTCCTGAAGCCCAAACTTTTTTCATAGATAACAAACCGTGTTAGGTGATATTGTAACATTTAAAATTGAAATTTTTAAACTACACAGAATAATTACATTCAGATATTAGAAGAGATCTATAGAAATCCATTGATATTCATTACACAAGTAAATATACAATACAGTCTTCTAAACAAGTATATCTTTATAGTTAGTGTATATATTTAGTAAGTATATATATTGTTAGTCGTATCATATAGTTAATCACTATATACACTATATAGTTTCTAATATCAGGTATCCACCCAAGATCAACTTATATATTTTACGCGATCAATTAAAGGAAGGCTGGATGCTACATGCAATTTCCCCCGTTGACATTTTCAAGAACAAGGAAATATCGGAAAACTATCATTCTAATTTATTTTAATTTATAAACGGTTACTGAAGTGTTTCTCAATGTCAGGTATCTACATAAAATCACCTTGTTTTACGGAATCGAGTAAAGTAAGGCTAAATGTTACCTGTAATTTCCCCCATTCGCGTCATTTTATGGTCAAACGGGGAAAAAGAAGGAAATTATCCCCAGTAGCACAGGTTGGTACACCAATGTAGGAAATCAGGGAAAATGTGATTCGGACCCTCATTAATATCCGATATGGGTCTCATGCAGATCTATTGACGTTTCTATCTATGACGGTCAATGTAGGATGCCCAACATGGGCCGACGTCTGTTACCTCCTCGCTCGAAATTGCTCCATATGTATTAATGTGGGACTCACTTCTTGCCCACCTGGGTCCCACAACTTGGTGTGAGCACCGTCTCGTGATAAACAATTAACCGGCAGTTTGATCAGGAGAAAACAATAGTTTCAAATTCTCACGTGTGTATCTCGTTTTCTTTAACTCAGTAAACAACTGTCGAACTATTTTACTACACAAAATTTTGTCCTGTTCCATTGACCAGGAATCAAACCTCCTCTTATGTGTGCTTCTAATCGTAGGCAAACGCTTTATCCACTCTGGCCCCAGAACTTGTTAGAAACAAAGACACATAAATATCATAATAAAGTTAGTGCAGCAGCGTAGTAGATCGAGTAGCTAATCTAAGAATGTGGGAAGAAGAAGAATTACGTTTGTTGCTAGAACACTTACGAAATAAAATACATTAGTATAAACGAACTACAAGACCATTTCTTAACAATTGTTCTACTTTTAATTTTGTTTTATATCTATTACGTAAAGATGCGCTGTTGCCAAACTTCTTCCCTTTTGTCGCTTGGTTTTTACTAGACCTTAGTCCATTTGAAAAATATACTAGCCGTAAATATCTCAGCAGGCAATTCTGAACAAATGTAAAATGCATTCCGTACCATGCCAGCTCCTCCGACACTGGCCAATATAGGCCGATATGTATCCCCACCTGGTGTCCGGCGACCCATATGGGTCCCATGTGGTTCTCATCTTCTTTTAACCTATTTCTTGACTTTATACACAACAAAATCGACATGAAACATTGTATCTGCTTACATCACTAGTTTGGCTTTTTAAAAACTTGCACTATATTTTCCTTGATATGTCGAAATTCTATCTTGGACCCGTAACTTACCAATTGGGGTTCAAATTGGCTCAGCTCATTCCTATGTTTCCCACACGAGGCGTTGTGGGACACAAGCTTGGCCAATGTGGAAGTACTACTGCGGATCATTGTAATTTATTTTAATTTTAAAAGGTTACTGAAATGTCTCAATGTCACTATCCACTTAGCATCAGTTTGTTTCATGCGATCAAGAAAAAAAAATGAATGCTTTCTTCAGTTTCGACCTTTATGGATATTTTCATGGCCAAACAGCGAAAAATTGGGAAAATACTTATTCTCGTTTATTTTGATATATAAGTAATTTACAAAATTCTTGCTAATATCAGGTACCGACTCCAGATTATCTAATTGTGTGTAATAAAATTTTGAAAGTTCCAGAAATTGTCAGAAATCTTTGTATATAACCGAAGTTCAGAAATTTCGATTTCTTTCAAAAGAATGTCAGTCCGGGGCAGTTATCTTCCCTTGTGTCGAAACTGTTTTCCTTAAACTGAGGTCTTTTTGAAAAGGAACAATTCAATTATATAATTTGGAGTAGATATTCCTTATTAACAAACATTACACTAACTAATTATATATTAAAGGCATTAGTAGTGTAATTTCCTGATAATTCGTCTTAAGACTTTGAAATTAAAATTAGGTAAGGATAAGGTTTGGGTTGAGTGCCTTAACTACAAAGTTATTTGTTTATCCTTACCGTAATATTAAGGGGCAAAATCGCAGCTGGCATCCGCATTTCTTCTTCTGTTTGCATACGGTTAATTGGTTTCGAATGGATATATGACATTAAGAAATATTTCAGTAACTATTTATATATTAACATTATTAAAATTGTAATTTCTCGATTTATCCCAGTTTAATCTTGAAAATAACCTTAAGGGTCGTAATCGAATTGGTATCCATCCTTACTTTTGTTGTTTGCATACAATTAGTTGACCTCGGGTAGTTACCCGATATTAACAAACATTTCAGTAACGTACTCAGTAGCACACCCATTTACCATGCTTCCGTCCCACAACATTACGTGGGAAACGTGGGAGGGCGCGGCGCGTATTTGAATCCACTTTGTCCAGTTATTGGACGCTGAATGAATCCCGAGATATCAACGAAAATATAGTGCAAGTTTTTTTGAAAAAGCTAATGTAGAGATCGCTGTAGAAAAGAAATTTCATCTCGATTTTGTTCTGCATAAATCAAAAATAGGCGAGAAGGAAACGGGCATCCCATGTGCACCCAGATGGATCTGTATGGCATTTCCATATCTTATTTAGTCTAGATAGATTTATGTGTGTCCTATGTGGAATTCCCATTTCCAGACTTGTAATTATGAAGTTAAATGAGTTTAAAATACTTCACATTGTAATAATTTATTCTATTAAGTTTCTGTAAAACCAAGTTGTTAACACCATGAAGTAATTTAATCTGCATTTCTTCACTTCAGAAGTAAAGTTTAGAACTGCATAGCAATAACCATATTTTCAACTAAATATTCGTCGTTAACTCCCGCGGGAGAAACATAGGAAACAATGCTAACTATATGTAACCATCGAAAGTTAGTAGAAGATGTACTTGCTTCGACGCGACGGTAGAAGAGAAGAGGAACTGGACAGCCGCCCTGCAGTTCGTTGCAATTCTGAATGTGCTTTTGGTACTTTTAAATTACACTGATCAAACACTTTATTATTTCGTGATCAAAAGTTTGCAGGGTCTGTACCACGCTCGGGAGATTTTTTAGAAATATACGAAACCGATATTTCCTAATTTTATGTCTACAATATCTGTACACAATTTCATTTGCTTCGGCTCACTTCTTGCTACCATTCAGGTGGAAAATTTCAGAATTTTGGGTGGAAGCATTTGCCCCCGAACCGTTTTTTCGTACAAAATTTAAAAAAAAACATATTTGCTTTTTTGCGTATTGTCCCTAAATGGAGTTTCATTGCAATTCTGCATGTTTTAGGTACTATTGAATTACACGTATTACACATTTTGATATTTCGTGATCAAATGTTTCGAAAGGTCTGTGTGCCCCACGTCGAAGTTTTTTTGCAGGAAAATAAGAAAGAAATATTCCCTGATTTTACGTCTACAGGATATCTTTACACAATTTCATTTGTTTTGGTCCCCTTTTTGTTCTCCTTCAGGCGTCAAATTTCAGAATTCTGGTTTGAGCTTTTGCCCCTAAACCGTTTTTCCGCATAAAGATTTATATCTCCGAAGATATCACTCAGTAGTAGGAGTCTGCATCATATCTGAATTACCTTCTAATAAATCAAACTATGTGAGGGAGAGAGAAGGGGGAATAAGAAGAAATGCCAACAAAACACCAGAAAAGAAAACGAGAGAGACCAAAATGTTTGTCATTCTTTTTTGATTGCTCTCTGTCGTTTCGCATAACTAAAACAAATTGCAAGAATATTACAAAGGCAAAGGTTGGTACCCATGTGCATTGAATCCTTTCATAAAGATAATCGTGTACAATTTGTGGGACCATATATTTCGGGTTTCATAATCATATAACATGAACGGATTCCACTTTAACTATGGAATGAAAAATGACGACTTTTTCTGGAAATATGGAAAATCAGAACCGATTTTAATTCTGACAATATTCGCATCTAGAAATCAATATACTTAACTTAGGGTTGCCACAATCCTGCGGAATGTTGTGGGTGCAAAAATGGAAATCGTCTTTATAATATATATACAAATCGTACACTTTGCCAATATTCGTAATACATATTGAAGTATTACACAGACACACACACATTATATATGTAATGTGTGTGTGTGTGTGTCTGTGTAATACTTCAATATGTATTACGAATATTGGCAAAGTGTACGATTTGTGAGAGAATGGTACGTGATATGGTTTTTTAAGTGCTATTTTCGAACTCAGGAAATCGAAATACATAAAGAACACCTAATATAGCGAAAAACGTTTTTTCACTGTTGCACTGTGCTATCGGAGAAAAATCCTTTCAAAATTTAAAATTGAATCTCCCATAAAGAAAATGAACATTTTTGTTTAGGCCACCAAAAAGGGACTAAACTGGTTTTCTTTCAGGATTTACAATATTCAGACATTTCTACGTAAGAATGCCAAATTTCACGCTAATAATGTGAAAACCTAATCTTCTTTTAGTGCTGTAGAAAATTACAGGAATCATGGAACAGTCTATATATATATATATTAAAGTATATATATACACTTTAATTGGAACTGTAATTTCACGTAGACTTACGCAGGGTGATAGAACAGTAAACTAACATTGGAATCACAAATAAAACACATTGAATGTAAGAAGAGTACATTTTTAATTTTAGTGCGCTAACAAGGAGAGCATGATTCGTGAGCTTTCCCCTGTTACAGAAATGTCGTTCAATATAAACCTTTTACATTTAACTAGCAAATGAAATGAGATAAACTTACATATCACATTATATCAGCTTATATTAAGATTAAAGGGTTAAACGTTTTCTATTTTACGAACAATAAAATGTAAGAACGAAATGGATCGTATTCGGAATAAAAAAAACCTTGTGTGTACTTAGGATAGGAAAACTATCAACACACTACACTCACTCTGCTGAATTAATTTCTTATTTCCAACATATAATAACATTCGCGATCCATATCACGTCACTTCGAGTATTAATAGAAAAAATCCTTCTTTGTGTATTTTCGCCTCAAATCTTACAGAAATCAATGTGTGCTCTCAGAAGATATAAACACCAGTTGCACGTCAAGAAACACCTAAACATTTTACAAGATATTAAGTAACACTCAAGGAAACAATATTTCCAACTCCTGATTTTAAACGAAATAATTGTCCAAATGTAGTAAATCGTATATATAATTTATGTTTGTTTATTCCCATACACTTATAAATACAAATGCTATCTGAAATACATCTTATTATAAAATGCACTCTCTTACATTCGAATTAAAATCTGTCTTGTTTAATAGACGTAAACCCTCATCCATCCAACACTAAGACCTCAGTGGTGTATGGACGAGGGTTAACGTCTATACATGGTATCTTAATTGTGGTTTCCATCTCCTTTGGCCTAACCGGCATAATCGTGGTACGTAAAACTTAAAGATTTCATGTCATTGTTGTTTATATGGATATTGATTTCCAGTATCCGCACTCGTAGGTTACAATGAGTCTTTCCACACTGATTTTTCAACAAACCTATTTCGGTATTTCTTTCACGCACAGGTCTCTCATCTGTATGATCTGTGTGCTCTTACTCGAAAATTTCACCAACTTTCTTTGCACGCTCTTTAATATAAATTATGTATTTGATACTATATGTATTGTCAAATTTATCTTCGAGTAAATCTTTAACACGCTATTGACTGGAGGGGGCGCGGTTGCTCAGTGGTAGAGCGTTCACCTCCGGTGCTTGGGGTCCCTGGTTCGATCCCCGCTCGCGCCGTGTTAACTTTGTGGTGGACAAACACCGTGCTCGTGGGTTTTCTCGGGTTCTCCCGTTTCCTCCCACTTTCTTCCACCATTTCATTTATTTCACATCTTCACCGTCTCCTTTAGCCTAACCAGCATAGCCGTGGGACGTAAAATTTAAAGATTTCGTTTCATTTCTCTATTGACTGGTATGAGTTTCTTACCTATATGAATATCGCTTTTGTAGTCTAACTCGGTTTTTCCATCAATGCCAGTCCACATTTCTCATACAACCAGGCTTATCTTCTGCTTTCGTTACTATGAGACATGCCAAATATGACGTCGGTTAAATTTCTCCCCAAATTTCTGCGAGTAATATTATTTACCAGGATGTGTTAGAATTAATTGCTCAACTTCAATATCAATTAAATTCTCTTCCGCACTTATGGACGTCTTCAGTTTCCACGTGTGTCCTGCTATATACTAATATCGTCTAAATTGCTTTCCATACTCTTGGGATGATTGATGTTCTTTACCTCTATGTATTAACATGGGTCTTATCAAAGATGATTTGCCAATAAATCCTTTCCCACACTATTGGCACGTCTCAGGTTATTCAGCTATTTGTATTAGCACATACTTATCAAAATCTCAATTTCGACGAAAACCCTTCACACACTTTTGGCATGTTTGAGGGTATACACCTGTAAACATTAACATGTATTTTGCCAAATTTGTTTTTTTAAATAAATCTCTTTCCGCCCTTTACGCACATGTAATTATTTCCACCTGTATTAACACGTGTTTTGCCAAATCTGATTTTTGACTAAATCCCTTTCCACACTCACGGCACGTGTGAGGTTTACAACAGAGTCTTGCCTAGTGATGGGTAGTGGGTTTTTCCCTTTGCAAATAAATTCCCGTTAAGAAATTTACTTCCATTTCTTTATTTTCCAAATTATAAGAACCATATGACTAATTACTTTGTTTTTATTTTATTATCATTTACTTCTTGGTCTTAAACACTTGAAGGTTAAAGATTGAAATTCGTTGACAGTATTTAATATAACTGATTAAAAATATGTTTTAATTTCCATTCCAGTTGCACTAGAACGTACTAAAGTCCTAATTTATGATTCATCAAAACGAATCAGTTTGTAAATTAATCTAGTAATTAAGTAGAGATAGAAGTGAAGTACTATCTATACACCCCGAACCACCGCCAGTAATTGATGACGATCTGTCAGCGATCTCTGACTCGAATTACATTCTAAGAATCAGATATGAAACAAGATCTCTGGGGGCGTGGTTGCTCAGCGGTAGAGCGTTCATCTCCGTTGTTTGGGGTCCCTGGTTCGATCCCAGCTCGCACCGTATGGACTTTGTGGTGGACAAACTCCGTGCTCGTGGGTTTTCTCGGGATTCTCCCGTTTTCTCCCACTTTCTTCATTCCAACATTTCACCCGTCATCATCACTGTCTTCTTTAGCCTAACCGGCATAGCCGAGGCACGGAAAACTTACAGATTTCATTTCCCTTTTTCATGAAAAAAAGATCTTTTTACTTGTAAATACAATAACATTTAAAATGCAATGTTTACGTATCAAAATTAGGGTTGCTTCTCAGGACGTTTCATTAGTACCGGTGTTTCCAGACCTGTCTTAAGGATTTGTTTGGTTCCTTATATGTATTCATGTACCAGGATTTATTGGCGAGTTTTTGTAACACTGTGTATAGTGTTCGAAATAGCGTATCTTCTAAAATTAGAGATTTAGTAGTACAAAGCACAATATTCCTAAAATCAACATTGTGTATATATGCCGTCCCATACACTGGGAACCATACGAATTTCTCGGGAGACACCGTATGTCTTCTGGCTCTTACCATCCTAATTTCTTTATAACATTTAAAAAATTAATATGATTATAATAGTAGTATGGTCAAGTTAAGAAAATACACTTACATATAAATTTGATCTGTTTAGCTGCGTAAGGGTATGTCGACTTCCTATATCAAATAATTAACTACATATTTCTTCGCATAAAACATGGTGCAACTAAACATTCATTTATACGTAGTTTCTAAATAGCATAAAATAACATAATACTGTTAAGAATATGTATTTTAAAGAATCTTCTGGACACAAAACTAATAGCTATACTGTGATAAAAACGGATTTAATTTTGAAATATAGTAATAGAATACAATTTTCTTCGTGTTTGCACATAAATTATAAGAAAATTCCTTTTTTTGGGAAACATTCCCCAAATATAATTTTCCGGGAATTTACCCATCACTAGTCTTGCCAAATTGGATATTTCACTGAGTTCCTTTCCACAATCCTAGCTTGTTATAAGTTTTGCACCTGCATGTATTAGAAAGCGTTTGCCAAAATTTATTTACTACCAAATACCTCTTTACATTTGTGGCAAAAATAAGACTTTGCACCAGTATGTACTAACATGTGCTCTGTAAAAACTGTTTTCTGTCTAAATCGCCTACCACACTCTCGGCATAATTAAGGTTTTTCACCCGTATGTATCAACGTGTGTGTTACCAAAGACGAATTTCCAATAAATCCCTTGCCACACACTTGACATTTAGGTGTAGCACCTATATGTATTAAAATGTGTTTTGCCAAATATGATTTACTACTAAATGCCCTTCCACATTCATGGCATGTGTAAGAGTTTTCACCGGTATGAATTAGCATGTGTGTTCCCAAATATGATTTTTGACTAAATGACTTGCCACACTCATGGCATGCGTGCGGTTTCTTACCTGTATGAACCAGTGTTTTGCCAAATTTGCTTTTTGACTAAATGCCTTTCCGCACTCACGGCATGCGTGTGGTTTCTCACCTGTATGTACCAGTGAGTGTATTGCCAAATATGATTTTTTGCAAAATTTCTTTCCACATTCTTGGCACGTAGGTGCTCTTGTAGTATTATGTCTGAACGTATGTGATGCCAAATTTGATTTTTGACGAAATCTTTTTCCACACTCACGGCAGACATGTGGTTTCTCACCTGTATGTATCAATGTGTGAGTTGCTAAAGTTGATTTTCTACTAAATCCTTTTCCACACTCACGGCATGCGTACGGTTTCTCACCTGTATGTACCAGTGTGTGTTTTGCCAAATCTGAGTTTTTGCTAAATCTCTTTCCACACTCTTGGCACGTAAGAGGTTCTTTACCAGCATGTCTTAACATATGTCTTGCCAAATTTACTTTTTGAGTAAATCCCTTTCCACACACACAGCACGTGCGCGGTTTCGGACGTGAATGTACCAATGTGTGTATTGCCAAACGTGAGTTGTTGCTAAATTTCTTTCCACACTCTTGGCACTTAAACGATTTTTCAACGGTATATAATACGTGCCTTGCCATATCCAATTTCCTTCCACACAGTAGGTTTGTTGGAGAATGTTCAACCCGAAAATGTAGCCTGTAAAAATTCGTCAAATAAGGAAATTGAAATCGAAATAGTATGGTACACCAATGAAATATAACGTTTGCTTCTAAATTATAGAGGAATTGGGGAAATAATTGTTTTATATTATATCTTAAACGTGAATCTTTGCAAAATACTAATACTTAATATTTTGATAAAATAAGGTCCGATACTATTGTGCCGTTAACTGACATCTTGTACAAAAATGGAATCGAGAACATTCGAGTTGTTTCCATATAATTTGTTTTCAGAAAAGAAGAGACTATATTTGTTTTATTAGCACAAACTGTAACTACATTAACGTCTCCGATATACGACTTAACTCAAAGATATAACAAGATCCATATATTACATTAAAAATAAACATCTCATTATGAAAAGGAAAGAAGGGAGATTCGATATCACTGAAGATGTGTAATTAATATATCACCAATTATTTTTTTCGGAACATTTGGTAATTGTGAGATTGTTGCCATCACCACTACGAGATGATGCTACTATAATCAGCAGGGAACAAAACAAGAATAGCAGAATTCTTAAAATTTTTCAGACTATAGTCATTCTAGATGGTATTTTTGTCTCCTCTAATTCTTCCATACTCGAAATGATTTGAGATTTAAATTTAAGTCCATATCATATTTTACGTCTATTGGAATATATTTACGTGGTTCAGCACTATATATATATATATATATATTTAAGCAAATTTCAGAAACAAAACATTTTAATCAACATTTCTATTACTTGTAAGTTTTCATAGCTTCGTACAAACTAAGCAAGTTGAAGAGGATATGCACTGGCCTGTTCGTCTCCCTTGGGCTATTCCTATCAGAGACTTTAAGAATCTTTGAAGGTTTTCATGCTGTAACCTTCTCTCATGCTTCAAATATCTCAAGTTATTTCACCATACACAGAAATAAGTACTGTATTTTGCGTTTTTGGACAATATTCAATTTAAATTTTTAATAATCTGATATAATGCCATTGGAGGGAAACAAAATTCTCTACTCGATCTCCAACACTGCAATTTCTCGAAGTGTCAAACAATATTTCCCATTGTCTTTTATTTGCATCATTAAAAACTTAAATGATTATTGTGTATTACTTTGAAAATTGAAAGGGCGTGCCAGGATAAATATTGCCTTCTGCATATTTTAAAAAAATTAAAAATCGTATAAATTTTATTATAAAAGTAAGGCATCTGAACTGTATGAAATAAATTTTCTTATATTTAGTGCCTACAATCAAGTGGGTTTCTTCCTCTTCCTTTCATCGATATGAGAAGATTAAAAATATACGTCAAAAATTGTCACCTCCGGAATCTCTGTCGTTAGAGAGAGAAAACTTAAAACATAAGGATATCATATAAAATAAACTGTCGCGTGCAATATTATTTTGGGAAGTACCGTATTTAAGAGAGAGAAGAGGAACAATGTGCATATTAGTTCTCAGTACGTAAACTAAATATCCAGCTTGTATATATTTAACTCAGGAAACGGGTGAGTCCCTTAAAATTAAATATTAATCTCCTGTTAGCGCTCTGTCTGAAATGGCTCATTTCTCCTTTCTTTTTAATTGCTTCATTACAATGAGATGCCTTCAGTAACAGAACGAGTTTAATTGTTCGACAAATCAAATTATCTGATGAGTGGATTGTTAGGGAGGAGAAATTTTTAAAATAATATCATTACTGAAAACTAGTGGACAAGCAATCTACGCTATAAAGAATGAACACGGTCAACTTGTTTAGTTATCTGAATGTAAATGTTGCCATATAATACGAAATTAAAATAATGTAGAAACATCTATCGCACATCAACCGACGCAGTTCTATGATCAGAGTTTTTGTGACAGAAAGAAGTATAAGAAAACTGAGTTTTCATGCGGATGCTATGAAATTTTATTCAGCTGTAAATCCATTTATCTCAAGACAACATAAACATTTCTTTCGATAATTTAACATGGGCAACGTCTGAAACTTCACATCTTGCATTGAAGTTAATATCTTTTCAGGAAGCCAATTGATTTTCATAAATTTCTTTCACACAATGTTGCTTTCTTCTCTTAATATGTCCTTTTACTGATCTGGTGTATTCTAGATTTTGGGAGAATTTTGAAAGAAATAAATTTTCTTTGTGTGCAATTCGTTGATGAGTCACAGAAAAAAGTTTAAGAACGTCTGCACTAGACTATTCAAAGGAAGAATTTGTAGACACACTTTACTAAGAACATCTATGTAGTTTCAAAAGCTACATATATAGCTTTTTTTTTAAAGATAAGATTGTGGGAGTAAAACTAGTATGATACTCTTTGCCTAATGTTGTGATGAACGCTGAACATTTATAAAACACTTATAGCTCCGAGACTTGAAAAAGTTAACATACAAATTACAGCTTTAGGATGTGTCTCCTTTCCTTGCCTTTACCAACACAATCTGAATAAGATAGATATTTTATTTATATTATCTCAGTAAATATCCCTCATTATGTTAAAATTGCGTCCTGAAACTGCTCAACATCTCATTCCAGTAACAAGACGAAAACCGAGGGACAATACGAATCAGATTAACCACGGTTGTATTTAATGAATCATCTAAGAAATTAGAAAATTGAAGCGGCCACATTGCCTCAGTAGTAAAGCGTTCACTTCTAAGGCATAGGGTCCCGGGTACGATCCCAACTCCCGCCAAGTGAACTTTCTAGTGGACAAACACGGTGCGCGTGGGTTTCTTCGCGTTCTCCCTTTTCCTTCCACTTTCTTCATTTATTATCATCATTACTTCCATTAG
This sequence comes from Thermobia domestica, assembly GCF_964235325.1. Taxonomy (NCBI): domain Eukaryota; kingdom Metazoa; phylum Arthropoda; class Insecta; order Zygentoma; family Lepismatidae; genus Thermobia; species Thermobia domestica. The sequence continues at coordinate 325,663 of NW_027655922.1, forward strand.
CCTAGCCCTCAAAACTGTCGGACGTAAATATCAAAGATTTCATTTCGAAGATTGAAGCTCTGCATAGATTTCTTAACATCGTATTGTATACGTTGATCTCTTATGGTCAAGTGTGTTTTTCGCCGGCTACAACCACATAAAGAAATTATTCCGCATACTTTTGCGAAAACATGAATGAAGACCGAAAGTTAAATAATTGTACCAGCTGTGACTTCCATTTAAACTTTTGATACCAATTTACACTGTTATTTTATCAGTAATGTTAAACACCAAATATATATATATATATATATATATATATATATATATATATATATATATATATATATATATAATATCCCTTTTATCGTTAAACATTAGTAGACATTCGGCAAGATACGAAACTCATTCACGGTGATTAACCGAAACCAAAGAATCATAGTCTCTAAATATAACTTCTCTACTGGACGTCATCCTAGACTAAACCAAGTCAACCTGAATTCCTATCACCCACTTTCATAGAATCTTGTTCAATATTCTCTTATACATTTTCATCTACGAAACCACTTACACAGCTTTTCCTTTGACAAGAATTCTACGATACTCATGTGTAATACTGGGACGCACATGGACGCCAGAATCAGACTCATGTGGTTCCCAGATGCCTTTCCCGGAAGAAGTTAAAATGCTCAAGAATACCATACTTAGCTATGAGAGAGGGAGTTCAAATTAAGAAAGATTCCACGGAACTTGTTTGGTTCTTTTTCATCCATTTACACTGTATTTTCGCGCTTCAGAAATAATTAATTTGCAACATATAACGGAAATTCAACAAAAAATAAGTTGAACTAATTTGTTCTTTACCAACGACAATGGTCACACGAAGCCTTGACACTGAAAGTGTCCATTTTGAACAGTAAATCGCACTAGAAGCCTCCCACTGCAAGGTGTAGATAGAATACTAACGGATAAGCATAATGTAGCGTAAAATGCATCAAGCAATTGTAAAAATAAACTAACACAAGCACGGGTCTAGAAAGGTATATATAGTGTAAATTTGATAGCAAGAATTTAAAAAAAAAATAATTTATTACCATGTAAACGGAAAAGAGGATTTTTTATACAAGTGGAGTAATAAGGGAACCCTGTTCTGTCCTTTCAAAAACAGGTGTAACGACGAAACCGAAGAAAAGAAATATTAATATATAAATCGTGTTATATGTACATATACAACTCTTTACTATAAATTCGTAATCTATAATTACTCAAATAGTTGAAAACGCCACTTTAACATGAACAGTGACTACTTGAAATTATAATGTTGAAAGGCCTCGTGGTAAAGCAATTTTAAGAAATTATTTTTAACGTTTACACGAGACCAAATAGATAAAGGATTTTGCCATTGAAATGCCAGAATGGTACCATTAGACTCTAAAATTTTACACAAATATGGGATGCGGCATGTATTTGAGAAAAAAATAACATCCGCGGTAAAAAGGATCAAGGACTGAAGATAGAGAATTTAATGATCATTGAACGTTATGGACAGTACACGTGAAGACAGACCCAATAAAGGATATCATTAAATGAAACCGCCATCTGTCGCAATAGTAGCCTCTAAACGATGTTGAAACAATGGACACGCATGAAAGAGTTGGGCCCTGCGAATGTTTTAATGGAAACCACAAAGGCTGCCCTGAGAGCCGCAACATTGTTGTGTGGATGCTAATTGGAGGCCATCTCGACCACGCTCCAGATGTAAGTCTAAAGGGTTGACATCAGAAGAGCTGGGGGCCATATGTTTGGAGTGATGTACTCCTGAAAATTCGTGGCCAATCATTCTTTGGTTGAATTGGCCGTATGAGCGGGAGCGGCGTCCTGCTGAAAAACATATGGCCTGCCACGTGCTAGAGCAGTAATCTAGCGTTGCACAACTGGTTTCAACACATCGGTGTAAGCAATGGTGTTGACTCTGACACTTCGACAAAAGAAATGGTGAGACATGACGTCACCTTCGCTCTTCCCGACCCCCAGAACCATCACGGAGGCGAGGAACTTGGTTCTGACGGTTGGAACTCCCTCGGGTGTTTCACACAGCCAACGATCACTTCTGCGGTTTGCCTTCTGGTCTGGGCGAAGATTTTCTCATTCGAGAAAAACTAGAGCATATCTGCCTGCTCCGGTTGTTTCAGCTTGTTCAAACGGCGCCTGGCGAGGGTCAATTTATACTCCCTGGTTCAGGCGGTATAAATTGGCCTCTTGACATCACGTACGACTTGTAACGGATTATCTTCATGCACCACACGTCGAATGGTGTCCTCGTCAACCAGCTTCTCCATTGCAAGTGACATCATGGGCTTCCCTGAGACCGCTTCGACAAAAGCTTGGACGTAAGAGATAAATTCAGGTGTCCTGGTTCTGTCCGAGCGCTGACTATGTAGTTTCCTGTGGGAAACGGTTTGCACATCACCACTGGCAGTCTCTATTTCCCTCTTAACTTGGAAAACGAATGACCGCTCGCTTTTGAGGAAAGCAGCGGTGTTGAAATCGGCGTGTTCTGCAGTCAAGTAGACGATCACTGCACGCCTCTTCATTTCCTGGGTTAGTCTAGGGTTGCATGTTTACCTGCAACAAAAAAAGATGCGTTACAGTGACATACAGGATACTAGGTCACTTATACTGATTGTTCTCAAATAGCTGCCGCACGCTCTATTAAGAAATAATATAATAAGGCATAATTCATTATGACATTTTAGCCTTAAGCAAATTTTTATCCCTAAGTCCTTATCTGTGAAATAGAAAGTGATTTGAAATTCGGTACAGCAGGGTTAAGTTCCGGCACTAGTACCGCAATTGCCCAAGTGGCTGTATACTTCAGACTCAGGAGTAATATCAGATTATATGCTTCTCTTGGCAGAGTATTATCACAGTGCTCTTACAAATATATTTCATATATATAAATAGATACAAATAGATTTATTGGCGCTATTGCGTTAAATAATATTTTGTACCCTCTCTCTCTCTCTCTAGAAAAATATTACACTTCAACGTTATAGTCCACGATCAATGGATAAAGAATTGTTGACTAGAAACATAATCCACTAATTAGAGTTTTCCAGTTTTCCAAATAAACAATGAACCGCTTACTGTAATATTGCCAATCTTGCTTTACAATAAGTTTCAAGAATAGGGTATACCTCTCTCTGCAAAGGAAAATACATAAACCACAGGCAAACTCTAACAATTATTACACAGAAGAGAAATACATATGTCTTAAACACTTGCTATCATTCTTATTTTCAACGTAAAGTTTTACATGAATAAGTTTTATTACAATTCAAAATTGGTCATATTTCCTCAACCAAAGTGTGATTCAGGTGGGTTTTTAAAGTAGCTCAAACTGTCTATAGTAGAAGCGAGTTAACTTAGGGGTATAATGTTTTATCAACGAAGCCTTTTGAAACTTTTTTACTAATATCCTTCGACCATCAAAATAATTACAAGGTTGTTTGTTTTCGTTATAACACCTTTCATTTCTTTACCACGCTTTGTCAATACTGATCATGACTTACTAACTTCTCTTCTTTGTCATGTGCTTCTGTTAACTGTTCATAATTCCGGCACTAGTACCGCAAATCCCAAGTATAGCTTTGTGTATAGTATTCTCTCAAGAAACAACTTCGACGGTTTGTATCTTGTACTCTGACTTTTACTGATGTTTAAAGTGAACTGGATTCTGTCCAACAGTTCAGCCCAATTATTTGAATGTTCATTAATAACACGCAACTTATTCTTGATAACTCTCCTTACTGTCGCACAGAGATTAATACTAGCATTGTATTACCTGTACTCACATCCTGGATACTTATACCGAAGAGAAATTGCTTTATCTAGTGACTGCAGAACACTTGCGCTCGATCATGATTTTCTCAATTTGACAAAGCAGAATGAATAAAATCATCAAGTGTTTATACATACACTTGGAATTCAGGGAACGCAATGGTTGGAGCATGACAAACAGTGAAGCAGCGTCAGTAATGACAAGGATATGACAAAGTCAAGAATTCCGTAGCAGACCAAACGCATCTACGTACCAGTTGCTGTTCGAAGTGGTAACATTACTACTGTAATATACATCTTGCCTTTTCCTGTTGGAGTCCTTGCAAAGTTGACATCGCTACATCTCTTTGCGTATTCCCTGACATGACAAAAAAAGTTCCATGTACATCTGGAAACTATATTCGCTAATGTTTTAGAATATCCAGCATAAAAACTACCCATCTCGTCAGTATGAAAGTATTTCAGGATAGGATAAACCATTTCCTTTGGGATGACTATTCTCCATCCAAGATCTCGTCTGCCACTAGACTTCTTCATTAAAATTCCATTCTTCATGCAGAATTCATTCTCTCTTTGGCCTAGTTACACTCCCTGGGTGATGTATCGGTGTTTTGAATCTTCCCATTGATGTTCCTTTAACAGCTTGCTAAGTAAGGGAGAACTCCAAAAATTCACGAAACTAATCCTGATTGGTTCTCCTTCAAATTCTTCAAGCTCTTTTATTTCAGGATCATTGTTATAAAATTCCACACCATTGATCGTGCGCGAAATGAATCCCCCAAAAAAGTTTTGCTTCTTTCTGAGGTAAACTACCTTCAAGCAATATTTAGGTAGTCTTTGAATTAATGTCTCATACTTGCGTTGGCGCTTGTAGCTCCGTAACAACCAAGTGAATGATGAATTAACACTGAAAACAGGAAATGGCTTTGTAAGGTACATTTCAAATTTTTCCACTGGAACAAATTGCGAACATAGTTGAAGTTCATATATACTTTTCGACAGATCCGACGAAGAGATATTCTTAGAAAATGAATAACGCTGGTCTAAGAAGGAAGTCATCACCACATTGAGAAAGTATAGCAGTGTTTTTTATATGTGCTATCGACTTTAATAATAACAGATTATTCATATCCGGTGTGTTTAATACAACACGATCAACAAAGGTTTGCTTGATGTTATTATTTCCATTATTTCAGCATAGTCTTTAATATATGTTCAGAAATAATTGAAATACTAACATATACAGTACCTTTCCTATTTTTAGGTCGGTATAAATTAAGAATGGTTTTAATCTTTGTTTCACCCGCTTCAAAATCGTATCCAAAAAATTTATTTTCGTTTGAAAGAGCTGGAGTTTCATCTTTTTGAAACCGTAATTCTCCATTTTCTAAAGCGTTCAAGAATTTCCTCCAATACTCTCTTATATGTTTTAATGTCTACAGCATGAATCACGAAATCATCTTGAAAAGTTCAAGATTATTACCTACTAGATTTCCTAAGATTTTATACATGAAACTAGTAAAAAAAATGAGCGCTAAAAACGAAATCCCATACTTAGAACGAGAGGTTTTAATAAACGGTTTGGGTAAAAATGTAGTATACTTTCTACTACCCTCGGATATACGACGTTGAGTTCGCAAGCGTGACCTCAACATGTGCTGAAAGACAACTATTATCCTTAACTTTCTTATTTATTTCTGTATACATCATAACTAACCTTTTGGTCTCATCTTTATTTTGGACAAGAAAGTACGGGGATGAACAAGAAGAGAAATCGACCTCACACACTGCTCCCTTGTCAACAAGCTCATCAAAATATTCATTGAGTTCTTTAAAGTTTCGGCTCTGTAATTTGATAAGAAGGGTAACGAACTGGAGTTTCATCTTCCACCTCTATTTCGTACGTGAATCCTTTGATAGTGCCTAGGACTTCAGTGATAACATTATATTTATAGCAAAGATTTTCCAACATAACAAGGTAAATCTGGATTTTGCTCTACCAGCTGTACTGCAAGTCTAGAAGTATTATCAAAATTACAATTGTTAAATTACAGTCATCAAATATCTCATTATTAGTACTTAAATTATTATAGTAATATACATGACGTTCAATATCTAGTTTATTTAATGTGGTGTAGTCCTGCTGTCCACCTAGATCAGCTGTCATGTAGGAATAGTGCTGGTTCTTTTCTGCTGGAAAGTGTCTTTTCCGTACGATCCTTCGTCCATTGCGCCTCTCACTAGAGTGACTCCCGATCGCATCGGAGTCGCTGGATCGAGATATAGAACAAGTAGTTTCCGTTGGGGTAAATAATCCCTTGAAAAAAAGATGACCTGTAGATTCTTGCATTATAAGTTCACGCTGACTAAAACTGACCATTCCTCCGCCTTCCATTAAAAAAAAAGTTACTCCCTAACAGCAAATCAAAATGTGAAAAGTATATAATGTAGAAGTTTCACTAAATTCACAGCCTTGAATTGAAAATTTAATCTCATTATTCTCCTAAAGTTCAACCAAATGACCATCTACGGTTGTAGTTACTGATTCTGCTGGTGTAGATTTTATGAGAAGACGACACAAAATTTCTTGTAAATATTTTCGACTAATAAGATTAACAGAAGTTGTGTCCAATAAACAAGAGTCTGAAATACCTGCAATTAGCAGTATAATGTATAATATTTGTCACTCACTTTTCATGTTGATGAGTGCTTTTGAAGATGGTACTGGAAAGTGGATGTCTTTTCCACTAACACAAAGCCATTGAGTGTGTCTGAGACCATTACACTTATAACATCTAACAAAGTTACGTATCTCAGGTTGCAATCCTGACACTTGCTTTTGAGATGTAGAGCGTATTGGGTTTTTGGCGTATGCGTAGCAGATGGCATTGTTTTAAGTGTTGAGTAGTCTTTTTTTTATACTTTACAAAATCATCGTGTTTCCTCAATGCTGAACAATTCAGAAGCTCAAGATGGTATGGTTTCACCAAAACAATTTTGATAAATTTTTGGCAATACTAGAGTGGTAACAATATTACAGAATATATGCTCAGTGTGTCATACGAAGGACATTGACAACACGGATTTTCTATTTGAAGAACTTTCAAAGTTCTTCCCCTTCATTCATTAATCAGTAGAAATATTTTCGTACTTACAGTGTACAACCTACGAAGAAATATACTCAGTTAGCAAATTAGTGCAAATTCCATCCCAGACGTTACACCGAGTAAGGAAAGTATGAAAGGTTATGTTAAATTCAACCCTAGTTTGGCTTAGACTAGCTATGACAACAGGTTCCAATTCTAGGTCAAACCTTCTTAGCAATTCATCTAATCTCACCAGAAAAACAAAGTAAGAATCACTATCAGTGCCATCTACTATAGGTCGACTTAATTCGTTGTTAAAATGAATGGAAAATTCCGTTAAATAGCAGGACGTGCCATATTGGTCTGCAATAGGTCCATCTGTGCCAAAAGAGGCGAAAGTCTTAATTCATTATTAATGTACTCTTTCAATTATATTTCATTTTCATTCCTGCAAGACGCACTTCTTTCTTTTTTCGTGAACTGACTCTACCTACTTTCTACATTGGGAGTACTTCTATTTTGATATCTTTAAAATTAAATGTTACTTTGAATTACGTCTCGACTTTGCCCAAGATAAATTTGGCTTACAGAAAGTACATACACACCTGGCAGCATCGGAACTTGAAGCAGAGTACTTTTGACTGGCTGACGTAGGATTCACTTGCAGCGGTAAAATTAGCACAACGTGGGCACGGGTTTCTAACTTGTGAAAAGTATTCACCGCAAATGGCTCTTTTCGAGCTTGTGTATATTGTTAAGAACAAAATTGCTCCCTTGGAACTTGCTCATATTGTGCAACAAAATATTGTCCCTTAATACTTGTGCATTTTTTTCAGCAAAATATAGCTCTTTGCAATCTTGTGCATTTTGTTTAGTACGATATGGCTCTCTTGAAACTTGTGCATTCCGGTAACCCATACCAACCCCATTTTAAGTAGTAACTTTTACTAAACTCATGTTTATTACACTCATAACAAACTATTATTACCAACATCATTGACATCCGACTCAAATGAAATTAAATTATGTTCACTCACTTTCTGTTCATACAACAATGTTTAAAGACGTCACATATAATCAAGAAGACAGTTGCCTTTGGCGCGTGCCTTCCTTCATGGACTTTGGATTTCGCAGAATTTTATTTTTATGTAGCGCGCATGCCTCTGCAATTTTAAAAATAGACTGAGGCCAGGGGGGCAAGAAAGGTCTATATCGTGTGAATTGGATAACAAGAATTTTTAAAAACAACATATTTCATTAACATGAAAACGTTAAAAAAGGATTTTTTACAAGTAACAAGGCAACCTTATTCTGTTCTTTCAACAACAGGTGTTACGACGAAATTGAAGAAATATTAATATATACATCGTGTTATGTGTACATGTAGAACTCTTTACTGTAAATTCGTGTTCTGGAAACCGAGGAAACCCATGCACAGGGTGTTTATCCAATCAATAAAAAGTCCACTTGGAGCGAGCTGGGATCGAACCAGGCACCCCAAGTACCCGAGGTGAACGCTCTACCACTGAGCCACCGCGGCTCCACGAGGTAAATGAGAGAAATATAATATAATAAGAGATATATGTTTTAAAAGAATTAATACTCGCAATATCATTTTATGTTTCTCATGAATTTTATAAAATGTAACCGAATTATTTCAGTCAAGATTTTAAAAAATATCGAGAAGATAATGCTAGGTTAGAATCAAGAATAGAAAAAATCGAACAGAGATATGCAGAGATTAAAAATTCAAAATATAGTGTTAAAAGATATGGCAGCACCATATACTAATGACACTTCAAAAGACAAATTGTTTAATCATATACCAGAGAACAAACTTTATGATCCTTTCCCTTATTATGCTATCCAATGTCGAAGAAGTCTATATATACCGCTTGCTGATGCATATGAAAAATTCCCAGATCATGAAGTAATATAGGAAAACTTTAGAAATCATAACAGTGTTAAGCTGTTTAATGCAACAAGAACTACATATTCGTAAAGGCAAAGGTAATGAGTTTTAGACACTACTATCAGAAGAGTTGATTAAAGAAATTAATTAACTGTAAGATTGGTTATTATGTGTTTAAATATGTTTGCCAAGTGTAAATCTGTATAACGTTTATAAATAATAATCACAGAAGCATGAACTAATTTTTCTACAGTAGTATTAAATGCCATACTCTTATAATCTAAATTGTTTTTAAATAGAACGGAGGATGCCCAAGGAAACCTATGTTTAAATTCTAAACCAAAATGTACAGTTTAACTTTGATTAAATAAAATGTTTCTCCAATTTATTCTATCAGCAGAAAATCTTACAAAATCTTCCGATGAAGTTTGATGTGATAAAAGATCCCAATTCAGTTTATCAGCGTCTTTTCGTATATATTCTTCTGAAAGTGGAGCAACGTATAAATTATTTCTAAATCAAGTTTAACGATATAAGTACTTATAAAATCTTTAGACATATTATAATTACATACCTGTTTCCAGTCAATTTTATCAGCAAATTATCTTATCAAATCTTCTAATTAATAAGGAGTTCCACTAATCCATGTCCAATCGAACTTACCTGCAAATTCTCTAATAAAATCTTCTCATAAAACAGTTTTCATATATATTTTTTATTTAACCTTATCTTTATATTCGCGTATGAAATCTTTTGTAATTCATATTCGTCTTCGTAATCATTATAAGATATAGAAGACCATTGCTCATCTGTTAATATTTTTAGCACCTTATCTGATAACTTCATAACATGCCAAGAAAGAACATCTTGTACAAGTCGTTTGTTAATTTCTATAGTACATTTGAATAAATGATCGAACATATCAATAGAGATGGAAAAATCAATTAACTAATCTTTGGTAGTTAAATAATCGCAGATTCGATTAAATACAGATGTAAGAGATAAAACTTGATCAGAGTGTGGAATATCTACAATTCTGTAGATAAATATAATTTTTTTCATTTTTATATATAAATAATTCATTTTCGAAGATTTTCTATATAATATGAATAAACATTGTGATTTAATACATGATCAACTTAGACTTAAGAATAGCATTAATACACAAAAGAATATTGTTAAAGGAAAAAGAAAGAAAATTAGGTAGAACATATACAACGAATCAAATTGAGATAGTGAGCCTAAAAAAGATAATATAGGTTACGATAAGGTACATTCAAAAAATTAATTAGTTATTTTAAATAATTTATGATTTTCTGGGGTATTTTCATAAAACTTGAATTTCTAATATAACAGCTAACAAACATAAGGATTTTGACAGGTCGCAGTTGCATTAATGTTAAATAACAGTTTTAATAGCACTGCAAAAGGAATGTAAGAAAAATGAAAATCATATCAAATGGTGAAACTAAAATACAAGAAAATGAAAGATTTATGTAAACGTACAAGAATAGAATTAAGAAATATATGCAATGATAGAGGATTAAGAAGATATTCCCGACTAAGAAAATAAGAACACATTGACCTTCTTAAACAACATAAATATAACAAACAGTGTTATCAATTTGGCCATCTTATAGACAAACTTTGCCATTTTGAGAAGAAAGTTGCTAGACAAATCGTCATTTAGCCATTGACTTTAATTTTAGACATTTCTACCTATCTTTTCGATTTGTCATTCATTTTCTGAAACAGTAATATTAACAGCATGGACATCCTATATTACATCTTTCTTTTCTCTTTTCACACTTTTTTTCCCAACCACACACATCTAAACCACTCTCCACTTTCTGAAATGGTCAGAGCACTCGTTGTTTCCGCCCAACCCTCTGAATGGCTGCGAACTTCATAGCTAACACTATAATTTTTCCTGTTGGTAGACAATCTCAAAATTTGACTCTGTTTCTTGTAGAATTCTTTCATTTTTAGAAGCAAGAGGAGATTCATTTTGCTTGAATTTTTCAAGATGCAAGATGAAATATCAAAGAGAGGTACACTCAACTTTAAAAAAAAAAGGAAAGACAAAAGAAATATATTGTTGATATTACGCATAAAGCACTTTTTAATACAGTGATATATCACCTCCATAAAGTATAAATACATTCTGTTAATTTTCTTCTACGGTGTATAAAGATGCTCTGACGCATTTGATTAAAATTCTCTACTTTTTGCTTTTTACACTGTCTTTCTTTACATTAATAAATATAATTTGTAGTAGGAAAATACAGAAAATTTCATGATAAATATATAACTTTCTGTTACGAATGCACGCACATATGTATGTACAGTTTTGTTAAAAATGTTTGACACCCACCGTTCTTTTGATGGCAATATTTTGATAACTATATGTAGCAAATTCTAATACTTTGACTCAATATAAAGATTTAGAATTGATCAAAGTACATCCAGGTTGGTTTGATTTAATTCCAATTGTGCGTAAGAATACAAAGTGTTTCAAAGAAAGGTGGATCGCCATAAATTTTTGAACACAACTGTACATACTGTAAGCGAAAGGAAATTTTATAAAGTTATGAAATATAGGAAAATTTAAGCTTACTTCAAAGAACAGAGTGCAAAACAATCACATGATAGAAAGAGGGTTATCATTTTGTTTATATTAAATATCATTCTGCATTTGATAGCCTACGGAAACGATAGATGGCAATTATAATAATAAACATAATGCAGAGAACCTAACTTTATAGTTATTTCTAGGATGCCATACTTCGAAAAATGTTGGGAATGACTTAAGAAAGGAGAAATATTTGGTTTTGGGTTGATAATTGTGTCGTGTAGGTTAAAGGGGGTGTATGTTTAATAAAAGAGATGATTATGTCAAGAGTGCCTTCTGCCCCAAGATCCATATTAAGCGCCACTCGTAAGATCTGGTGTTATGTCTTTCTCAATAAGAATACTTGACGTTAAAACTTTTTCAATAGTTCTATGTAGTGCTTCTTAAAAGACGACAAATTTTTCATCTCTAAAACTCATCTCGAAATGAAGTTGAAAAGTACATATTCAAATTTGAGACGAAACGGGAAATATGAAAATTGTTCGCTTTCATTCTCATTTTCGAGACGACACGTCGTGGGCAATACTTGTGTACTCGAGTCTCATGAGCAACATTATACCCAAGTCTCATTTCTCAATGTTTTAGTCTAAAATTTGATAAAGTGATTGAGCGAATATCTTGAAGAGGATTTTTCAACGTCTAAAGATTCATAACGCGCAATTCATTACACAATATACTCCAACACTAAATACGATGTAAATATTATTATAGACAACCTTCATTGACTTCTCGTGATGCGGAAAGATTTTGATGTTGTAAATGAAATTAACAAAAAATCAGAACGCATATTTTGTACATCCATTTCCTAATCGAGACGAGATCAGACCAAAAAATCTATCCAAGAATCGAGACAAGACTTAAAAGAATTTTTACGAATGTAGCTGGAACGTGAATTTTACAAAAATTTACTTAGAAGACGTAATAACAAAAATTATTTCTCGTCTCGTGTACAACACTACCTCTGACCTCCAGTAACATTCTTCTTCACCTGGTTTCAAAATGTTCTTGTATAAATTGCAGGTTTTACATAAATTTAGTAGATACATGTGTGGATAAAAATATTTGTCTCTCTTACACTCTGAAGATGCGTTTAGATTCGTAAGTTGATGTTGTGTATCCTGATCATAGAAAAATTTGTGGAATAAGAACATGAGGAAAATGCAACAACACGATTACATGGCTTGGGATTGAGGCAGACACCCCTCATACCATATGTAACTACTCTACTACTGTACTACACCATGCAACTCTGCGCCCTTTGTTACTCAGGGAGATAGGAATACACATAGGGTCTGGAAATAAAAAAAAAAAAAAAGACGTTCCATACTTTTCCCCTTGCGAATAAATCCACGGCTATATATATATATGAATGTATGACTGGTTTTGCTTAATTCGAAAACTACTGGATCTTTTCGGTGATATCGTCCGGTCTTAATTGAAATACAAAGAAGTTACAGGATGCACGAAGTCACACCTAGATTCTAAGAAAATGACAAACAGCATAAGAACGAAAGAAGACGTATAAAAAATAAACTATATTATTATCTATTTAATACTTCAATGTCTTATTTTCAAGAATTGTGACAAAACCATTTGGTATTGCAGTTATCAATTATCACGTGAAAGAAATAAACACAGTAAAAGTGATAACATACTTCAAAATCTATTACATAAAAATTGCAATAGGATACTATATACAAGGAAATTACACAAAAAATAGAAAGATTATAAGCTAACTAAAATAAAATAATACATAAATGAAATTTAATCTAATGCAGAGTCAATAAGTTTCATAATTTATTTGTATTTTTCGTTACAATTTAGCAATATCTAGAATCAGAAAAATGAAATTTATTGATAGAGAAAAGAAAATGTAAGGTAACAGGATTAGTTAATACTCTCACTGGCTTACGCAAAACAGATCAGTCCTCAATGGGGATAGGCCAGTGGGTAGAGCTCTTGCCCACAGTTGGTAGGTGTGTGGATCCAAACCATGACGTGACCTTCTTGACTGAGACATTCTTTCACGGTCAATACAGGTTATGGACGACTTCCATTCTTACTATTGTTGACAATGTTGGTTAAAATTGATTGAAGTGTAAATTAACGTCGTATGCTAGAAGTTCGTAAAATAAATAAAATGTAAGTGTCCATGTGTTACCCACTTCACTGTAAATCGGATGCATTGCTGACGAATCTTTGTTTACTTTCTGGCGAGTGTTTGAGGTTTTTTTTAAACTTGATTCAAATTAAAAACCGAGATATGGGGACGGGTGGAAGTGATCTTAAGTGGAAGAAAATACTGCGTCAATTTTCGTTTCGTCTTACTGCACAACTATAATCTATTTTGTGCAAATTAGAGATTTTTCACTTCTGTTCTTCCTGAGATGTTTGATGTTGAAAATACACGGTCTTCGAAAATTCGCAATATTTAAAAATTTTCAGAAAATCAAGTACATTGTTCTCAAATCTGAAACTTCTTTACAGCTTTGCTTATTATTTAGTCTCTATGTATACAAAAAGTTGAAGGTGAGTCTCGTTTATTTCCTTTCAAATTGTACATTCCAAAATGGCCATTTCTAGGTTTCTAAGCTCAATGTTAAACGTCTGTTTCCGACGTCTTAAAGTATGTCTCAATGTGCACAGAACAAAGAATGTTGTCTATTCTATTATCTTTCATATGGTTTCGGTTTGAACTCATTATCCTTAAAGCCTAAAGTTACAGCGTTTAACGGAATGCACCAAGAGTTCAAAATACGCTCAGGCGCCTATCAAAATTGGCCGCTATGACAAAAGCTGCGCGGTTAAAGAATAAATAAATACCCGTTTCCAACTCCCTGAATGAGGTACAAACTTACGTAAAAAATTAATAAAAAATACTAAATTTTGTCAACAACCATCATTGGTCGATTTCATTTGGATTGCCCCATTCCATAAACAAACTTTAACCCTTAGATACACTTCCAGGGTCAAATTGACCCTGCGAGTAATTCAATTGATTTTTTCTGTGCCTTATACACTTTTTCTACAGTTGTCCTTTTATGAATTCTCATATCATTATTTGCGCTTATAATTGATGGTATGAAATAATACTTTTGTGTACAAATGTTTCTCTGTTACGTGATATTTAACAAACACCCCTTTTTTACACTTTGTGGGTCAGATTGACACTTACACTTTTTAAAGTCTTTCTCCTTACTATAGCAAACAAAAAAGTCATTGATAAATGAAAATTGTTTATCATGGTTGCATTGAAGTGAAAATAAGTAATTGAATGTTTATAAAAGAAAAAGAAAACGAACAAGAAGAAGAAGAAAAGAAGCAAGAAGAAGAAGAAGAAGACAATGATATTGCTTGTTATACTGTGCTTCCATATTTGTTTTAGGTGTACAGTTTCTTGTGGTTCACTGGTCGAATTTCATACATAAATCCATAATGAGTGCTTTGACAGAAGAAGAAATATTGGATGAGCTGCTTGTAGAAGAAAGTGAAGATGACGAATCTGAACTTGAAACTATGACAATGTCTTCTTCGGATTCTTTGACGGCAGACTCGAGTGATGAATATCATAGTGGAAGTGATAACGAAGAAGACGTTCCCCTTGCCAATCGCCTTGTAAACCGTATGCCATCTCAATCGGATAGACATTATATTTCTAAGGACGGTACTGTTTGGAGCAAGTATCCCCCTAAATGTTGTAAGAACCAATCCCGGGCCTGCTATCCATGTTACTGTGACTACACAGAAAAGTGCACTTGACTATTTCCTTAGTCCTAACCTTCTGGAAGAAATTCGCCTTTGTACTAATTTGGAAGGTAGACGGGTTGCACAAGAAAAGCGCATTGCTTGGAAAGAAGTAGATACCATCGAACTGGCCGCTTTCTTAGGTTACTATTACTTGCTGGTGTTCAAAAGAGTCGGGATGTACCTGTGAAAGAATTATTTTTAGATTCTCGATCAAAACCCAGTTTTAGAGCCACTATGAGTATAAACCGTTTCCTGAACATTCTCCGAATGATTCGGTTTGATGACAAACGTACAAGGGCTGTGAGAAGTAAGATTGATCGCTTTGCACCTATTAGTTATGTATGGAATATATTTGTACAGAACTGTACAAGAGTTATGGTGCCGAGCTTATTTCTTACCGTCGATGAACAGTTAGTACCTTACAAAGGTAGGTGCGGTTTTATTCAATATATGCCGCAAAAACCAAAGAAATATGGGATAAAAGTATTTTGGATTTGTGACTTGAAATCTGGTTATGCCTACAAGGGCATAGTGTATACTGGTAAGACACCTGGGGGAACTACAAACACTAATCTGTCAGCAAGTATTGTCATGGAATTAAGTGCTATTTTGAATGGATATCCGGTCGAAATATAACCACCGATAATTATTTTACAAGCTTACCTCTCGCTAAACAATTGTTGAATAAAAACATTACACTAGTTGGAACGATACGTAAACACAGAAGGAAAGTTCCTCCCACTATGATTGCTGACAAGTCTCGTGCTAAACATTCGTCTACATTGTATATCTCCCTGAAGTGACAATGGTGAGCTTTGTTCCAAAAAAGAATAAAAGTGTTCTTCTTTCTTCAATGCACCACGACGCTAGTATAGACCAGAAGAGAAATAAAGAAAGCTTGAAATAATTACATTTGATAGCGATACAAAAGGTGGTGTTGACTTACTGGGCAAACTAGTGGGAACATACACAGTCAAAAGACAAACAAAACGTTGGCCATTTTCATTATATTTCAACATGTTGGATATAGACATTGTAAATGCTTACCTTTTGTACACATCGACATGTCCAGATTTGAAGCCGAATCTCACGGATCGTCGCAGGTTGTTTCTCAAGGAACTTGCAGAGGAAATGATGAAACCTCTTATGGAAAGGCGAGCTTGTATTCCGATTTTGAGAAGAACTGTAGAAGATGCTTCGATAAGGTGTAGAATCAACATATGTCAAAAACAACAACGAACGACTGTTGGAGAGCCAAAGAGAAAAAGATGTTCCGTTTGCCCATATTCTAAGGACAGAAAAACTTCAACATGTTGCTATCGTTGCCACAAATATATTTGCTCATCACATACCATTTCCTTGTGCGAAGACTGTGTGTAACGTTGTAAAAAGAAAGTACAAGGAACATAGTACAAGTGTATACAAAGAAAGAATAAATTTAGTACATATTTCTAGTTGAGATTTGGACAGCATTAGCCAGACAATTGTTATAAAAGGTATGTTTAAATTCAAAGCAATAAAACTCTGACTTCAGTATAATATACAAACACATTATTATTTTTCTCAGAAAGGTAAAGTAAACGTTGTTTGTATTATATTTCATGCAATATTTACTCGATTAGCTTTGTACAATATCATGTAATAATTTATAAGACATCTAGCTTCACATGCAATTCGAACCACTTTCTCCGACTGAAACACAAACTTTAAACCCCTGATTGTGTACGAGCTACCTTAAACCAACCTAACCAATGCGACTGATTAGTGGCATGCATAAACACTAATCAATCGCAAAAATACTACACTGCACAGCACTACTACAAAAAAAACGTAAAAAAAATAGATGCTTCCAGTCTGTTTCCTTGTTAAATATATGTGGGTCAAAATGACCCTGGAAGTGTAATAATGGTGATTTTTTCAGAAGTGTATCTACGGGTTAAAGTAAACGAAAAAATAATATCTAATGAAGTATTGCAATTGTTGGAAATAGATATTAATACGAAACATAAATCTAGTGAAATAAACGCATTTAAAAGTACCTGCAGTCCTCAGCATTGCTTCCTGGTTGTCGCTTAT
This sequence comes from Thermobia domestica, assembly GCF_964235325.1. NCBI lineage: Eukaryota > Metazoa > Arthropoda > Insecta > Zygentoma > Lepismatidae > Thermobia > Thermobia domestica. Next base: position 342,935 of record NW_027655922.1, read on the forward strand.
CCTTTTCTTGAACGTCCTCTTCTTGATCGTTCTTCTCTCTGAAAGTGCCAGATATGTGACTGCTAGACTCTTCCGTGTTGTGTGGAAATTCGATAGATTTCTGGTCGACAAGTACATTAGATGTTGATATATCCTCAACCAAACTTATTGCTTTCGAAGTTAATTTCCAATCTGATATTGTTTCATCCTCATTACTTTGTAAGCCAATATTCTCCCCCTCCGTTGCACTCTCTCGATCCATATATTCCATACTTATATTAAGAGGATCCTTATCATCATTAGTGTAACTAGCACTTAATTTATAATTACATTCTTCAAATGAATTGTTTTCTGTTTTTATTTCACCTTTAAAAAGAAAGTGTTCTATTTCCATTTCAGGTTTATTAAAAGCGAAGTTGGAATAACTTAAAGCGTTTCGCTAGCATAAAAGCTGTTAACGTTGCGAATTTTACTCTTTATCCATACATGTAATGTTCAAGATAGACAAGCAAATCTGAAAGCAAGAACAAAAATGTAGTTTATTATAAAAGAAATTAAGAGCGGGACTGCAAAGGACAACTGTAAATGCACTTTAGGTGAAATTGAGGTAGTGAGTGAAAAGCTTTGAGATCTGACTAGAGATGTGAAAGGTACTCAAAAATTTTTTTTAAAATATCCGAGATGTGGAACTACTCATACCAAATGTCGATATACGTAAGTCCCTAAATACTAATAAATAACTTTTTCTTTTGTTTATTTTCTCCCTCGTTAAAGCAAAATCTTATCTACTGTTTCTTCTACTTTACATACAAGTATATTATACGCCAATATTATCTTTCTTGTGTATTACTATATTTTTGCTACAAATAAGTACATATTATCGAAGTACGATTCTACTGTTTCCTCTTTTCCTCTTAAATAAAGTTATGCATTCTAACGTACGACCAGGGTTACAGAACGATAGAAAACGCCAAAACAAAAATTAACTCTGCTACACTATTAGCTCATATATCTTAATTAAAATATCGAAAGCAATGTTATAAAAATTTTCCACTTAAAAATTGATAACATTTTCACGACATACTGCAATATTTTAAAGACAGATTTACTTGTTATCTTTAGGTTTTCGTGTTTACACAAATGCACGTAGCGTAAGCAATTTCTCGTTAAATTTGTTTCGTCGTCGTTGCTGCATTCCTAAATTTGCTGTTCTTACAATTTTTCGTTTTTTTCCGTCTTTCATTATAATTGGATATTTATATTTTTCTCTAGTAGCGTATGGTATGTCTTTTGATCAGTTGTATTGGTATTTAGTTATACTATCAAAGTTATATGAACATCGATCTACTGGATAATATTGGAAACTAACTCATGAGTTCTTACCAGAAATGAACCGAACTTTCGTGCAGAAGGCACACAGGCAATGCACAGAGCACATAGAGTTCTTATAAAGAGACGTATAAGAGCATTAGCTATTTAATTTTTTGTAGTCCACCGCATACCTAGCTTAAATTAACCCGGGAGATCTCGCACTATTTTTATAACGCAAGAACTCGCACTATTTTTATAAAGCGAGAACTCCCACCAGTCTTGTAGACCGATTCTAATGAAAAAAAATTGTAACACGAAGAAAAAGCTTATATTCTGTGAAAAGAGCATACATACGAATCTTTTATTTAAGGTATTGGTATGGAAGTATTTAATACTTTTTTTGTTCTTGCAGAGAATAGGCACGAGAGTTAATTTGTGATCTCTCAGAAGCACTTTTGCGATAGAGATGGGCGTGTACCAGATAACGATTTTTATATTACGTCCACTATTAAAAATGGGGTGGATCAGTTTCAACTATACTCCTGGCCCTGTTATTAATATGAAAGGGACCATTTGGTTGCTTGCCACTGCACACTATGTTGCATAACGTACGAGATTCTGCTAGCACGAATAATTTCAAGTCATATTTGGCTGGCTTGTTATGGATATATTGCCTAAAGTTGCATTTCCCATGAAAAGCTTCAAGGATTCGTCGATATTAAGACATTCACGGGTGAGTAGTTTGCCTTGCACCTTTCTACAAATCCGTCAAATAACTCTCTAATGGTAGCTAGGTTATCCAAACAATTCATTTCTTCATGGTTTGTGACATCGACAAAATATAATGCTCGCCACAGAAATTGAAAGCTGCTCAGGCAAATGGTCAGTTTGAACTTTTCTACTTCTGTCTCATCACTAGCTCATAGGTCCCTCAAATTAGCGTGATTACATTTCAAAAGACCAGCCCCCCAAAAAATTGGGATCTTTTAGCTCTGGCAAATCTGGACCTTTAGCATCTCGTTCTCTAGAAAATTCTTTTCTATGACCATTAAGCCAAATATAAGCCACAAGAACACTAATGGAAAAAATAAGTTGCACGATTCCAATGGAGTCTCAACATTTCGAGCTTGATGAATAGGTCTAGGTAAATGTGATACGTTTTACACAAGCAGGAAAGGACTACAATGTTGTGAGGCGAGAACTCGCACTGGGTCGAAAAGACCGAAAACAAACAATACAGCTCTCTAACTGTCGTGGGGGCAGTGAACAAGCTTACTTAAAAATGGGAAGTAGGGGAGCGTGCAAGGAACAGTCACGGCTGGCCATTAACTTGTGGCGCGTTTCCGAACAGCGGTACCAACTGAAACACACCATCGGTCTTTTCCCACACTAAGCGAGTCCTCTCGGGTTAAAGAAAGAACCTAGTGTAGCCGTAACGACATGGCATATTTCACTCAAAAGAAACATTTCTTATAATGATACTCAGTCTCATGCTATTTTTTTTTTCAGGGATGTAAGAATGTTTCTCGATATTCAAAACATTAAAATCAATGTCACCAAATGTTAATACTCAACAACTTTATAAACATAGGTGCTAATCACGAATTACATTCCTTTTCAAGATTAAAGTAAAATAAAAACGTAACGGACCTATGTTACCTTTCTGCTTAACCAACTATTCAAATAAGTTTATTTTACTAAAATAAATGCCTGTCGACATTAATAATCATTTGCGATTTGAACGATTATCTTTCTTATTTGGATGCAGAAACCAGCCATTTTTCTACATTACTATTAACAGAGGTTGTTTCCGATCTATAATAAAGATTTCAAACTGCACTAACCTTAAGACAAACAATTGAGGGTGAACATTTTGGTGGTCCTGCATCTGAGCAATTCCCCGACACTGAAGCTTCAACTGTACGAGAGAGGCACACAGTGTAGTCGTGCCAAGCCGCAACCACTCCTCCTCACAGGCTTTTCATACCCCTTCATCAACGCACGCACTCTTGTGAGACAAGGCTCGTTTCAAGAGGCCAAACGCACAGAACTCCATCGGTTACGCAATCAGAGAATTTCGCTTGAATGTTTGTGAATGAATGGCACAAATTCCAGTGTCTGCTCACATTTGTTAAAAGAAAATGCAGGTTGAGTGAAACGTGCGACTTATCGCCTTGTCTTGGTGCACCCACAAACGATTCTTTTCTCTCTCGTAGAGATGCGGAATGTCGTGGCGATAAACGGGTACCAAAACGTTAGCCTGATAATATTTCGGATTCACCGATGTCTTTTTGCCTACACAATGTATGGTCAGTATGCCCTAGTAGAAGTAACCACTAATGAACTTGAAATCTGTGCCAAACTCACCTTACATTCAGTGAAGCATTTTGAAAGACCGTCGCACCTGTAGGTCGATAAATACTTGCAGATGGCTTGTAACAGTCATCCAGATAAACATAAGCCTTATCCAATATTACAACAAACTTCCACGTTTCACCGCCGAAGTACCGCTCACACGGCTTACGACAGATGATGCGACGTTCCTGGATGTGTTTTGGCAAGATCTTATGAACACGCCCCTTTCGTCCCTTAACAAACCTCAAATCGTGCTGAATAATCGTATGCAGTCTTCAGTGATGACTGTAGCCGTTCCTGATACTCCAGTGTGTGGTGAATTGTCCCTAGTAACCATAGCCCCGACTTCCCGAATTCTAGCTTGTGTCCGGTTAGTTGCAAGACGGGGATTGACTAGTTTCTGTCCCAAAGGAATCATCCCATACCTCGTCTTACCTGCCGTTTTCAACACCAGTGACATACCATTTTGAACACAGTGAATCCACGCTCCTTGCAGAGTCCGCTAGTGGCACTATGACGGCAGTTCATGTCTGAAAGGGAAGTTAAGTAGCCCTCTTTCCAAACAAAAAAAAACACTTATTTTCTGCGGAATTTGTCCAGATATGCATTTAACACACCTGTCACGCACAGCCGATGATCCAAGGCGCCAAGTGGCAGCATCCTTTTTTCCCGTTTGGTGGTGCTCCACGAGGTGTGTAATTTCCTAAGCATAAGTTGGAAACAACCTCTGTAAACAGTAAACTAATTTCATCCTGTTTAAAAAAAATAGTTCCAGTCAGACGTAACTTTTCCTTTTTATAGCATAATAGGGAAATAAGCTCTTACAAAACTGTCAAAGGAGCTTCTTACTACCACAGTGAGTGCCTCCTCCTAGAGGTATAAAATCCCTCGTGGGATTTGTCCGATAAGAATCAACTAGGATTACCAGTGCTTTCGCACTATTTCTTTCCCTCTCTGGGAGAAATCTTTGAATTTACTACTGATATATTAATTACCCGAATGACATAATAGCATTGTGAGTGCTAATAATGTATGTATACAATGAGACCGTTATGTTTCAATTCAAAGTTTATTTTGCTTTACTTTTTATTTGAACGTAGTTGACAATCTTGGATTATACTCTACATTTAATGTATCGTAATTCTGTTACTAGATGATGCGCAAATGTCCTCTACTATTATGTAGATATTCTTATTCTATAGCGATGTGCATGTTGTCATATGGCAAATGGAGAGAAAATATGTCTGACAATGTTACACCACTAAATTTGGAAAAAACATATTAGCAAAACTGTCGGTAATGTCTTTAACAAAAAAGTATTTAACATGTTTCAGTGATTTTAATCAACTTATTCATAATGTACAAAAAAAACTCTACAACACCAACAGGAAGCTATTTCTTTTCTTTTACGAAAATTGTTTTGAGCGAAAGATTATACAAAGGAGGAGATCTCTTATGCGGAAAGCTTTCAAGAATATGGAATTAGCAGACTGGTTTCTGGAGAACATATGTTAAACAAAATTCCATCACAAGACTCGTAATTTGCAGATACTTGCCTCGAATTTTTTCATTTATGAAAATACTTCACACCATAAATCGCTACAACGTGGTGGAGTGACAACATTAACAAAGTTTTTTAAAAAGTACTAGAAACTTTGTGTAATATGTAATGCACTTTCCATGAAATTACAGCTGTATCGCCGGATCACAAGAAAACAAAAAAAAGAGAAAACAAATATTTACTTTGTCCCCCCAAAAATAGGTTGTGACCCTGGCTCACTTTCTAGTGATTACTTTTCAAAATAAAGTACGGACGTATGCAAAAAGCTATAGTGCAGAAATCACGAACCATCTTGTGTTGGGTGGCCACTAGAAAGCACAAGTGCTACTGTTTCTAAACAATTTCTGCCAGAAGCGCAGCACGTCCGTTAGGAGCAGCCGCGTCTGTGTTGCTAGGCATTTTTATAAAAAAGGAAAGTGGAAAAACATTTTGTATGTCATTTAATGCATGGCTTATGTGTTGCACAACTTTCGGGAACATCAAATGCCAACCAAAATAGTATAAAAATGTACTAAATTAGGTCAGATTCGTTTAGGTGCTCCTCTTTTATCTAGTTTCAATTCGTTTCCACACTTACGATAAACTCTTTACCTGTTTAGTAGACAATGTCTTTCAAGTAATTTCAACAACTGACATTCATTGTTTCGGAATAGTTCAATAAAAGTCGAACACGATGTGTCACAATCTTGTCATTTACGCACCACTTCCAGACTGTCTTTCCCGTAAATCATAAGAACTCCTACTTCTCCGATTGCTACTTTCTTCTGACTCCATACATAGTGACGCTTACAACACCAAAATTAACTAACAAGAAGTATTTTCTTAGCTTCCACTATTCCACTCAGCTGACTTTCCCGAATTCGTCCCTACCAACGAAAATAAATTTTCCTATTCATTAGATAAATTTGGTCGGGCGAGACAGCAGTCAACCCCTCTTCGATATTGCCATGTTCGAAGGTAAAATCTAATTTTGTCTTAATATAGGAAAAGATATCTGTTTAAATGAAGGGGCAAAATGTTTAAAATATAAACTACCCTAATAATAAAAGAAATTAGCTGAATTATAACTTTACCGATTCGCCAAAATAGGTGGCATCTACCAACTAAACATCAGTCTACGAAAGATGACCAGCGTCCTTAGAAATGCCTCTGTCTCGTATTAACATTATTACCGCTTATTCGGAATCTCAAACACACTGATGACCCTCCTCCTATGAACGCACATCCAAGCTGCCGAGCGGTTTCGCAGATTAGCTTTGCTTAACACGGTTACATATTATTCGTGCTCTTGGTTGCCACTTAGCACAAGTTCATTGAATGAACCCAGTATTAACATGCGAATCATGAGCGGTTGTTTTTTAAAATTATTTCTGGTGGAACCAGTGAATTTATCTGCGGTAAGTCGGAGATAGTCATATGTGCCAGTGAAAAATATTATGTAGGAAAATATTTAAAAAAATCGTTAGGGATAAGAAATCGTTGATATGTATACATCTGACAAACCTGATTGATATATATACATCTGACAAAATTGAACTTCAGCAGAAAAGTCATAGGAAAAAATATCTAAATATGCTCTGAAGGCTTCTCACACCTTTGCTTGCCGTAGCTCACACAGCTATATTTAATGAAGTAAGTAACACTGAAGATCTTATATTTGCAAGACTGGGGAAAAAACTAAAAGATAGCCAAAATCACTTGTTTTGCTCATTTTTACCTATACACAGTGATTTACTTGTGGATTCTGTAAAAGCGAGAAATATTTATGGAATATTGTGTTCCGTATAAGAGAAAAATTTCAAACTCGGGTTCAGACATTATTTTTAAACTCGCCTACCTTGAAATTATGGTACTACTTTGATAAGCGGTCCCCAAGTTCAGATTTTTTTATTTAAAAAAAAACAATTTTATCATAAATACGGGTAGGTACGTTAGACAAAATATGATTAAGCAGGTTAGATTAAAATGCGTTACTTGATACTTTTCGTCCTGTTGCTGAGGTCAAGTATGCATCATCCCGTAAAAGCGCTACAGTTACCTTACATCTGCAAAAATTGTAATAACAAATGTTCTACTCCTACGAAAACGGTTATGTTATGACAGGAATTCTTTAATCCCTTCTACTTTAACCGAAAAATAAATACAACGAAAAGTAAGAGTTTACTATTGGCAAAATAGTGAAAGGTGCGCACATACTTGAATCTAATCTTTTAAATAGAAGGGGAAAGACGGTACTAAATATCATTACAAATATCATAAATATGTTTGAGTACCAACTTAAATCTTGCACTTAATAAAATTAGATTCAAAGATGTGTGTATCTATTACTGTTCTGCTGAAAATAAGCTTTTAGCCAATAAAACATACCGGTATCAAAACGAACCCAGAATTGAATGAAGACCGTAATCTGGTCTCTGAGGAATCATGAGCATGTATCAAACAATTACCAACATGATCCTACCTAGAAAAGAAAAATACCTTTTCCTTCATTTTTACACTCGAAACTTAAACAGCTATTACACAATATATACAGTTTTAACAACAAAATCACAACAAAGGATTTACTGCCTATTTCACCTTGGGTTACGCTGAAATATGACTTACGGCATGTTGTCTAATACTGTCTTTAGAAATTAACAATACTTTCACACAGAACCTTACTTAAGAACACTAAAGCAACAGGAGGATGGTTTATATTGGATACCGTCTTTTTCCCAATTGATTTGTCGGTAGCAGAATGGCATCCATCTTGGTCCACTTGATGGCATATTCTCTGCATTGAAAGAAGTAATTTCTTGTCCATCAACGCTTATGAAAAGAAGAGATTCGAGGGATTATAAAGATAAACGGTTTCTAGCATCAGTATGCCGTAAGTTTAAGCTGGAAAAGAATCTCTCACATTCTGAAGAAGAAACTGGGAAAGCATTGATTGTCATGTTGAGATTTTGTAGATTTGGTCCAACATTAGAAGCTTTCGTCTTATACTCTCGGAATTCCTGCAGAATTTTGGCTGAATCGTCAGAGGATTTTTTTCTTAATTTCAATTACCTCTTTGTCGCAATGTAACATTCTTGCAGACAATTTTTCTGGTCAATTGGAGCGTAGCCAAACCTAAACCCCACTGAATGTTTCGCTGGGAAACTGAGACCATATGTTATCTCCTAGAGTCTGAAAGAATTACAATCTTATTTTCTGGTACTTCAAGAAAACTGTCTGAGGGTTCTGCAAGTAAGACTCCATAAACGGATCAGTTTCTTCAAACTGAAGTTGTAATTCTTCCACACAAATGCCTTTTATTAAAATATAATTTGCTTTTCTTTTAATATAAAGTGCTTTTCTTTTATTAAAATATAATTTAATATTCATTTCCTTCTTTTCCTTTTAACATGCCTGTCAAGGAAGAAGCCACCAATTTACAAGTTCTGTGGCTGCTCACTCGTGACTGAATTATTATTATTTTAATTAGTGTGCTACTTAGATTAAGAATGATAAACGGTGGTACCAGCAGCAAGACATTTTGTGAAGCATTTCTATAAATAAGACCAACATATCTAGCGACAATAAACATACTGAAATTAATAAAGAATTGCTACTAAAACATAAAGTTCAATCTTCTTCAATTTAAAACAGTTTGTATAGCCTTAGAAAGGGAAAAATATCTTCCGAGCCTGAGAAGACTGAATTAAACCTAGAGACAGAGAAACCTAAACCTAGAAGCAGAAAATTCCTAGGCTTTTATTGCTACAAATAAATCTCTCTATATATGTGTATATGGTACTTGTTTGCTTTTGGAGCACCATATATTGGAAGATTTACAGGTAAAATTAAATACTTTGTATGAAACGACATATTGATAAAGTACAAATTTCTACAAGCGACAGAAATAAATCCGAAGTAATACGCTTGTATTTTATGTTTACAAGTGTACGATTACTAACGTAAAATTATTGCAAGTGCTTTACGACAGTTAAAATACGTGAATGCATATGAAAGATGAGTACATTAGAATCTATTTTACACCGGCATTGCATTTGTACACAGTGTATTTTATGTTTATAAGTGGAGCGCTACTAGTGTCAAACCATGGTAAAGGCTATTAAAACTTTTACCACTGCCAAAACCTACTTTCTTTTTCGCGATCTTCGCTTATGGGTACACCCACCTTACCTGACGCGTCTGCTCCCTTTCGGCTGCACCACCTCCCGAAAGCTTGGGCTCCCCAGCTTCGCCCTACTTTGCCTCGGTTAGATAGTATTCGTGCTTTTTAGTGGTCATCTAGCATCTAATACATAAAAACTTCGTATTTCATACGGAAATCGTAAAAAAAGAAAAAATCAACAATTGTTTCTGACTAGTGATGGGGAGCGGGAATATTCCCAAAGGAAAATAAAAATAAGAATATTTCCGGGTTTTTTCCTGGCATATTAATTCCCGGGAAGGAAATTATTCACATTTCTTTACTTTATTTTCCAAATTATAAGAACCATATGACTAATTACTTTATTATCATTTATTATTATTTACTTCTAGGTTTTAAATAATTTGAGGTAATAGTATACATGAGAACCCCCTGATCTGCGTTTCTTCTATGTTCTATAACCACTTCTACATGAAATACCATAAATGTTCTACGTAGTGCAATAGTAAGAAGTATCCATGTGCACAAGACATGCGTTATGTGTTAATTCCCCCCCCCAAACACACACACACAACACATAGTCATAGATAAAGTACAAGGGCACTACACATGCAGATATAAAGTACAAGTACGTTCTTTTTTATTTTTGTATCTGTCGATAAGTAAATAAAAGTCGCTTTGTTACCCCCTTTGTATCTTCGTACATACTCAATGAATAATCCCTTAAAGTATGAGCGTCCTGCTCCTTCGGGAACTGATGCAGCTTCATGTATACTATATCCTAATTTGAGATTAAAAACATTGAAATTCGTTCACTGTACTTTATATACCTAATAATAATATGATTTTTGGCATATATTCCGATTAATGCGTGCTCTTCACAAACTTTTAAAAGTTTTTGCTCGTTATCAATGTATTCCTTCACAAATGTTAAAACTGCTAGTTCATTGCCCTTGTACATTCGCCATGTTGGTAACATAAATGCTAGTTTCCTTCCCACAATGCAACTGTTCGGTTACCTTGCGCCAAGTAGTTCCCTCCGCTCGCCATATAGCCCCATGTTTATAACCGCTTATATATAACAAATAAACAGATTTTTCGAGACCCTTATATAATATCAAGCACACAAACGATCAAATTATCCATATATTTCCTGTAAATCTTAAACATTTTGCTGGAAACGGACGCCCAACTTTGGAATTTAACCCTGATTTTTTAATTTCCATTTCCATTTGCACTAGAAAGTAACAAAGTACAATTTATAAATGGTGAAGAGGAACAAATCTGTAATCTAGAAATCCTGTAGAGGTGAAGTACCATTAATACTAAGTTAATTTGTTTCGGACCTGTTAATTTCTTTGCTTCTTTTTACATGTACCAAGCGTTGTTGGCGAGTTTTCGTAATACCGTGTACATTGCTCGACATAGCCTATCTTTTTAAGTTACAGATTTAACAGTAAAAATCACGAATAAAGTAACAAAGCACAGTGTACCTCAAAACAACAATCTGTATAGGCCTATATGCCATTCAGTGATGCCAATTCCTTCAGAGCCGTTTTCCCTTCACAAGCTTCAGAATTTCCCTTTTCCGGACAAAATTTCCCTTCATCTAAACCGTTCAAGTACTGTATTTAGTAAACGTATTTTTAATCGTTTTCGCTTCCACCCCAATCTTATAACCACATACACGCAGGTACCTGACAGCCTTCCTTTGAGCTTACGCAGAATTTGAACTTGATTTGTTGTTTAGGTATCTAAGGCGTCGCGATAGAGGAGGGGAAAGGATATGGAAAGGTGTAGGCCAGGACCTATGTTAAAGGTGCAATCTGTGCATTTGCCTGGTGTGACTGAGGAAAAACCCTATAAATACCTCGGTCAGGACGGACAACCTAAATAAATCATAAAAAATATATAATAAATATTATGTAAATTTAATTTTTATCCTAGATATCATGATAGAAGTAGTAGGGGCCCCGTTATATGCAGCCGAGTCAGCAAAAATTTTCTCGATTCTGATTGGCAGAGAGAGGTCACGTGATCTTAAGCTCAGGGATTTTTTAAAATTCGTTCCCTTTTATGGGTAAGATGAGTGGTTTGGTACCTTGAATTTGATTGGTTGATAGCGGTCACATGATTTTAGACCCTGGGATTTTGAAATTTGGTTATCCTCTTTGATGAGTACTTTGCTACCTCGATTCTGATTGGCTGATAGAGGTTACATGATCTTAGACCCGCTACACGGTGAACAGGTCACATGGTATGACGTCATGTTTTACCCTTGCGGGGAAATCCATCACTAATTCGTTTCCTTTTACGGGTAAGATAAGTGCTTTGGTACCTTGATTCTGATTGGATGATAGAGATCACGTGATTTTAGGTCCTAGGATTTTTGAAATTAGGGTGTCCTTTCTGATGTATACTTTGGTATCTCGATTCTGATTGGTTGATAGAGGTCACATGATTTTAGACCCACCACACGGTGAACAGATTACATGGGAAAATCCTCACTCATTTGTTTCCTTTTATGTGTAAGATGAGTGTTTTGGTACATCAATTTTGATTGGTTGATAGAAGTCACATGATCTTAGCCCCCCACAGCCTATGAGTGAAATATAGAGCGATATGTCGGTGATCACCCTAGACATTGATTTTAGAATTTAGTTCCCTTTTTATGGTTATGCGTAAAGTTCCCATGAAGGGTTCAACCTCCTCCTTAAATAACCCTTTTTTTGGTATTATGATATTGTACTGAAGTTTACATTAAATATTATCATTCTCTTTGACAGATAAGATGATTACCAGCTTTCTTACCTTGATGGAGATCCTGTCCTTGAATTAGTAGCCTATGTCTCTGGAAGTAACAATGGTGAAAGAGGGGTCCATCCTTGTCGTTTGTAGATTTCTTATAACACATTGTTGTGAGTTTAAGCGATTTTTTTAAACGCTCAGTAAGCGCTTCATTAATGGAAACAGTGTTGCCAGATTTGTCTTACCTAAACTGCTCCGATTCTTTTCGAAACGGTTCCGCAGAGTGCAAGAAATTTTAAACTAAAATTTTTTCGAACTAAAAAAATTTGTAACTAAAAAATTTTCAAACAAAAAATTTTCGAACTAAAAATTTTGAAACAAAAATTTCAAAAAAATTTCGAACTAAAAAATTTAAACAAATTTTTCGAAAAAAAATTTTAAACAAAACTTTCAAACTAAATTTTCAAATCAAAAAATTTTCGAACTATTTTTTTTAAAATTTTCGAACCAAAAAAAATTTCGAACAAAAAAATTAAAAATTTTTCGAACGAAAAAAAATATTTTAAACTAAAAACTTTCGAACTAAATTTTCAAATCAAAATTTTTCGACCCAAAAATTGAAACAAAAAAATTTGAACTAAACCAATTTTTAAAAACAAGTTTCGAACTAAAGATGTAAATCACATCTAAAAATTTTCAAATCAAACTTTTTATCGAACTAAACTTTTAAAATTTTCGAACTAGAAATTTAAACCAAGTTTTAGAAAAATCCTAAGAAATGTTTCTCCAGGAATCGAACTCAGGTCTTTCAAACCAAAGATGTGTATGCTAACCGTTTAGCTATGAATGAATTCGGTTTTAATCGTGCTTGGTGGGTTTCGAACCATGGTTCTTGAAAAGGATACACATATACTTTAAGAAAATAAATCTGACAGTGTAACGTGGATTAAAATAAATGCTGATAGACTTCTTTGTGTGTAGACATAGAAGTACATATGATTGAAAATGCAAACGTCAGCGGATCGCATTACTTTTGTTTTACTACGAACGTGTCAGCATGATTCATGAAAAAGCAAACATTGACATTCTCGTATGGAATATGAGGAAAATGAAATGTCGTCACAGTTACAAGTAGTGACATGATCCTGGCAGAAGGGAATTGGCATCGGAATTGCGATACTAGATGTTGTAACTATTGAGAAACGTGAATGACGTCACGATCGATTGTTACACATCGTTTTCGTTCGTGATTCATGACAAAAGCAGCGAGCGTTTTGATTGGTTCGTTGTGATGTCATTTTATAAATTTCCTCGTTTCTGATTGGTTGATGATGACATCGTTTTCGCAGCGACCTAAATAAAAATCTAAATTTCATTTTTAAAATCCTACATCGCTCTCAACTATCGAGTGAGAAGGTCTGTTTTTAAAAAGTGTCTTCATTTAAGAAGTTTTACTACACCGACTTTTTGTTCATTGAATTTGAGGTAAGTTTAGTGAGATTTTATTTGTTACCCAAGATTCGAAAATTATTTTATTTTATATTTGTGGGCGGATCACGAATACAGTGTTTTACTTTTAGTACGAAATATTTAGACTATGAAGGAATTAGTGGAATGGGAAAGTGGGAGTACGAATCAGGAACCTCCACACATTAGAAGTAAGCACGATAAATGATATGGTTTAGCGTCCCTTCAGCGAGCACCCGTCGGGAATTGAACCATGGCCAAAGATGTGTGCGCTTAGTTTTGAAAAGAATGCATTACAAAATTTTAGAAACTATGCCTGAGAATAATATGGTTCGATTCCCATTGAAAGCATTAGCGTCCCCTTCAGCTTAACGTGATATTCGAGCAATCACCCGGGATTGAACCTGGGCCAGAGGTGTGTACGTCAACCATTTAGCTTAGTTTTGAAAAGAATGTATGATAACGCGTGAGAATATTAAATTTCAAAAAAGGCTTGACAGCGATCCGATGTGAAAAGCAAACCCCACCGAGGATTGAACCAGGACCTTCCACATCCGAAGCATGTACGCTAACCGCTTAAATAAAAAAGAGTGCATGAATATTTGGTTAAAAGATTTACGCTATACAGATTTTGTTTTGACAATTACGTATGTGTTACGTTAATGTTCGGTGAATCTCTTCAACTTGCAAACGCATCATTTAAAGGTCGTTGTGAGTAGAAAAAATGCTTACGCGTACTTTGTCACATCTCAGCGCTGATGAAACATTCATTCATGCATTCTTTTTATCACTATAGAATGGTAGGTCAGTTACATGCTGATGCAATGGTCTCAAGTTTGACAGCAATAAAACACACATTTCAGTAACATAATTATTTTTTTTTAAACTTTAATTTCTAGTACATGTGCTTTAATAATGAGATTCTGAACGCCACCGCCAGGGAATCAAACTCAGGACCTTTACATGAATTACTTAGTTAAGAATTTATCATGAATGTTATGATTTCCTGTTTATCAGGTGATTAAGATTTTTCTTTCTTCTTTTCTTTTGTAGTAAATTCACGCGGCTCAATTCCTTTTTTCCCATTACATATTTGTTTTACCGTACCTGTTTGTTTGTTTTCATTTTTAACCATGGCCGAATCGGGTTTTACTGTTTGTAATGAAATCACTCGTCATTATAGACGATTTATGTACGTTTATGTATTATGAGGTATGTACGTCAACCATTTAGCTTAGTTTTGAAAAGAGTGTATGATAACGCGTGAGAATATTAAATTACAGAAAAGGCTTGACATGCCCCCGACGTGGAAAGCAAACCCACCGAGGATTGAACCAGGGCCTTCCACGTCCGAACCATGTACGCTAACCGCTTAGTCACAATAATAAAAAAATACGCTATACAGATTTTGTTTTGACAATTACGTATGTGTATCGTTAATGCTTGAAGAATCTTTTCAACTTGCAAACGCATCATTTAAAGGTCGTTGTGAGTGGAAAAAAAATGCTTACGCGTACTTTGTCACATCTCAGTACTGTTAAAACATTCATTCATTTCATGCATTCTTTTTATCACTATAGAATGGTAGGTCAGTTAAATGCTGATGTAATGGTCTCGAGTTTGACAGCAATAAAACACTCATTTCAGTAACATAATTTAAAAAAAACTTTGAGTTCTAGTACGTGTGCTTTCATAATGAGATTCTGAACGTCACCGCCAGGAATCAAACTCAGGACCTTTACATGAATTACTTAGTTAATTATTTATCATGAATGTTATGATTTTCTGTTTATCAGGTGATTAAGATTTTTCTTTCTTCTTTTCTTTTGTAGTAAATTCACGCTGCTCAATTCCTTTTTCCCTTACACATTTATCGCAATTGTACCTGTTTGTTTGTTTTCATTTTTAACCATGGCCGAATCGGGTTTTACTGTTCGCAATGAAATCACTCGTCATTATAGACGATTTAACATTGAGGGCAGAATGCTCGAAGTTCAATTCAACGCACCGCCCGTAGGAACCGATATCATACAGTATGTACATAATAGTTTCCAAGCAATGCTAGACCATTTATTAGCCAATGTCGACGATGAGGCGATGGTTGGTTTATCAGTAATATCGCCACGCAATACGAATAAACCATTTTGGGTGAGTTTTCGCCAAGCGCGAAACCTAACACTGGAAACGATGTGGGCCTCGTTCGAAAGAGTTTTACAAAGTAACAATGCATTTCTCCTGCACGAGCCATTCACCGTTCATTTTCATCGTGTAGATATTCCAAGAGGATACGGATATGGAGATCGTTTAGCACAAGGAATACTTCAAAATGAAGAATTGTTACGTAGCAAGCGTGGGATTGTACGAGTAAAAAATCAAGATTCAAGGTGCCTGGCGTACGCCCTTGTTATTGCTATTGGCCTGAAAAAATACAAGAATGTAGATGTGAAACGACATACACAGTATCAACATCAATCGAAATGTATTGTGGACGATGAAGTCGATGCGTTATGTGCAAATGCAGGAGTGAATTTGGATCATGGTGCCAGTGTAAATGAAATTCGACAATTCCAGGCATACCTCAAAGAATATAAAATTACAGTGTATACCAGTTTCACAGGTCATGACATCATGTACGAGGGGCCCAACGATGAAAATCGCACTCCCATAAATTTGATTTGTTTGGCTGGACACTTTGACATCATTCAATCTTTAACTGCTTGTTTTGCAACCAAGTTCTACTGTGAAGCGTGCCATAAAAAGTATGATCATCGTAACAGACATGTGAAAAATTGTCCTGTTACGTGCTCCAAATGTTTACAGAGACCTCTATGCGACAAGAACCAAACGCCGATATTATGCAACGACTGCAATCGTCAATTTTACGGCGAAGAATGTTTTAATAATCATCGTAATATTGTATATCATCATGGGGAACCTGTATGCAAAATGGTGAAGCAATGTAGTAAATGCTACAGAGTATATTCTTTTGTACGAAGTGGACAACGCATTCATGATTGTAATGAGATTTTTTGCAATGTTTGTAAGAAGATTGTTCCAGGATCACATCAATGTTTTATGCTTCCTGATCGCCAATGCTTGAAACCTGGTGTTCCTTCACTCATGCACGCAAAGAAAGCCTTGTTAATATTCTATGATATAGAATCTATGCAGGACACGAATATTGGCGATAATACGTATGTACACGTTCCAAATTTATTGGTTGCACAACAAGTATGTTATGCATGTGTTGAAAACAATAATATCCAGCAGTCTTGCAGTACGTGTGGTCAGCGCCAGCATATTTTCCAAGGAGACGATCCAGTTTATGATTTTCTCCAGTACTTGCGGGAACGTCGTCCCAATATAAATAGGATTTTCTGCCTCGCTCACAACGCGAAAGGCTACGATGGACATTTTATCCTAAAGACCATGGTCGAACAATGCCAATGGAGACCTGACGTCATATTAAATGGGACCAAGATACTGAGTTTAACGTTGAATAATCTGACGTTCATTGACTCGTTGAACTTCTTGCCTATGGCATTAAGTAAATTGTCAAAAGCGTTCAATTTACCCGCAACCAAAGGCTACTTCCCGCATTTCTTAAACACCAAGGAGAATCAATCGTATATTGGACCACTTCCAGAAACGAAGTATTATGGTGCAAATGAAATGGCCGTCGAAGACAGAAACAAGTTCATGCAGTGGTACAACGATCATCGTAATGACACGTTTGATTTCCAGAAAGAAATTATCAAGTATTGTATTCAAGATGTCAATGTACTGCGACAAGCATGCGTTTCGTTTATGACGTCATTTGAAGCAGAAACCAAAGTGAATCCCTTCTTGGAGACGATCACGATTACCAGTGCTTCCAATTTAGTATTCCGCCGGAATTTCCTCAAACCCAACACCATTGGAATTCTACCGGCACATGGCTATCGATGGAGAAGTACCCAATCGATCGCTGCAATGCAATGGCTGGCCTACATTGAAAAAAGCGAAGGAAAACAAATCTTACATGCGGCCCGACAAAAAGAAGTGTTAATTGCGGGATTCCATGTTGATGGCTACTACCAAGATCCTGAGACGTTAGAGGAGCACATCTACGAGCATGCCGGCTGTTTTTATCACGGGTGTAAAGTATGTTTTACTACAGGCCGTAATCAGCCCATTAGCGGCAATCCAGAAGACACCATGGAATTCCGTTATGAACGAACGCAACGAAAAAATGCAAGACTGCGTGAATTGGGGTACATTGTACATGAAATGTGGGAGTGCGAATTTAATCAGTTCTTAAAACAAAATCCAACAATGGCGACGTATCTGAAAAATCACCCGTACATGAACCGCAGACCACTAAATCCAAGAGATAGCTTTTTTGGAGGAAGGACCAATTGCGTGAAATTGTACCACCAAGTCGACGAAAAAGCAGGAGAAGTAATAAAATATTTCGATATTGTTTCACTTTATCCTTACATAAATAAGTGTGCTAAATACCCTGTAGGACATCCTAGAATTTATCTACAGGGTGATGAAAATATACCACCAATAAATAAAGTCAATGGTCTGATCAAAATGACGATATTACCAAGTCGCCATCTTTATCATGGTCTCCTGCCTTACCGATGCAACAAGAAACTACTCTTTCCTCTGTGTGCTGCGTGTGCCGAAGAAATGAACCCAGACCCTACAGCAACGTGTACGCACAACGACCAGGAGCGATGCCTCACTGGAACATGGGTATCATATGAAATACAGAAAGCAATAGAATTAGGATATCAACCGGTGGAAATTTTTGAAATTTGGGATTATGACATTGAACAATATGATCCCATCACGAAAACAGGTGGCTTGTTCACGGAATATATCAATACATTTTTGAAATCGAAAATGGAAGCGTCTGGCTGGCCCAGTTCCTGTGTGACCGAAGAAGACAAAACAAAATTTATACAAACCGTCCTGGAGCGTGAAGGTATTGCATTGGATCCGACCAAAATTGAAAATAATCCTGCACGAAGAAGTTTATCTAAGCTTTGTGTTAACTCATTATGGGGAAAGCTTTGTCAGCGTACAAACTTTAGCCAGACCACAATTATTGATCGGCCGGAAGAATTTTATGAAAAACTCACTTCCCCCGACATTAAACTCCATCAAATTGTACCCATCAATGATACGATGTTATATGCGTTCTGGGAGTACAATGAACATGTGCCTGTTCAAAACCGAAACACCAATGTCGTGTTAGGTGCATTTACAACATGTCAGGCACGTCTGGAACTGTACAAGTACCTGGAAATGTTGCAGGAACGTGTTTTATATTTCGACACGGATTCTGTGATATTTACAGAAAAGCCCGGGGAGCCAACCATTAAACCTTCAACGTACTTGGGATGCTTATCGGACGAGATGGAGTCTTATGGACCACGAGCATACATCAAGACATTTGTCAGTGGAGGGCCGAAAAATTACAGCCTAGAAATATACAATCCAGATACCAACGTCACCAGCTACATATGTAAAATTAGAGGATTTACATTAAACTACAATGCAGGACAACAATTAAATTTCAATACGCTAAAAGAAATGATTACAAATCAATGCCGTGGACAAGTCACCATCACTATCCCCCATAAGATATGCAGGACCAAAGACCATACCATCGTCACACGCAAAGAAGAAAAAATGTACAGTATCCAGTACACAAAACGTCGATTTAAAGAACTCAATTCCTACGATACGGTTCCGTACGGGTACGTTAAAAAACAGAAGATGGAACTGGAAAAAGAAGATGAAGAAGAAAAAACTGTAAACACCCAATAAGGCCGCCATTTCTTTTTTCCTTTTCCTTTTCCTTTTCTTCTTTCCCTTCCTTAACTACAAAGCAGCAACACCAAGAAGAAAATGAAGTACCCACAAGAGTTCATAAACCACCAACACCATCAGTGGAAGAAATGCAGAATCTCGTATTTCAACGGGGAACCTTGACCATAAAGCAGCAACACCTAGAAAAATGCAGTACCCAGAAGAGTTCGTAAACCAACATCAGTGGTAGAAAAGCTGTCATCTCGTACCCGAGGAGGAAGATGAGCCTAAACAGATCCATCATTTACGAGTAAGTTTTATTTCTCTCTTATCAATATTGACTCGTTTTTATTGTTTCAGAAAAAAAAAGAAATTCAAAAAGTAATCCATTGTTTCTTCTTTTTCTTTACAGGATACGTCTACAACATTCGAAGATGATGACACGTCCAACATATTCATTAAACTAGATCCTGTATTTATTATGTTAATAAATTGTATGAGAAGAACACATACCTTTCGTTAAAATACAACAAGTTGAAAAAAAATGTGTTTTATTATTTCTTGAAACCCTGAACACTTGTTTTCAAATAAATGGTAATCTTGAAAATTTAAGGTGGAAAATATATCCAAGATTTGGTTTACATGATTAGTTTGAAAAATAATTAAAGAATTTTCTTAGTGTCCAAAATTTGATTTTTAATTTAGTTCGAAAAATTTGGATTTGAAAATTTTTAGATGTGGTTTACAACTTTAGTTCGAAACTTGTTTTTAAAAATTGGTTCGAAATTTTTTGAATTTTTTTGGTTCGAAAATTTTTTGTTCGAAAAATTTTTGATCTGAAAATTTAGTTCGAAAGTTTTTAGTTTAAATTTTTTTGTTCAAAAAAAATTGTTTAAATTTTTAGTTCGAAAATTTTTTGTAATTTTTGTTTCAAAATTTTTAGTTCGAAAATTTTGTTTGAAACTTTTTGTTTGAAATTTTTTTTGGTTCGAAAATTTTTAGTTTTGAAATTTTTTTAGTTCGAAAAATTTTTAGTTTGAAAATTCTTGCACTCTGCGGAACCGTTTCGAAAAGAATCGGAGCAGTTTAGGTAAGACAAATCTGGCAACACTGTTTCCATTAATGAAGCGCTTACTGAGCGTTTAAAAAAATCGCTTAAACTCACAACAATGTGTTATAAGAAATCTACAAACGACAAGGATGGACCCCTCTTTCACCATTGTTACTTCCAGAGACATAGGCTACTAATTCAAGGACAGGATCTCCATCAAGGTAAGAAAGCTGGTAATCATCTTATCTGTCAAAGAGAATGATAATATTTAATGTAAACTTCAGTACAATATCATAATACCAAAAAAAGGGTTATTTAAGGAGGAGGTTGAACCCTTCATGGGAACTTTACGCATAACCATAAAAAGGGAACTAAATTCTAAAATCAATGTCTAGGGTGATCACCGACATATCGCTCTATATTTCACTCATAGGCTGTGGGGGGCTAAGATCATGTGACTTCTATCAACCAATCAAAATTGATGTACCAAAACACTCATCTTACACATAAAAGGAAACAAATGAGTGAGGATTTTCCCATGTAATCTGTTCACCGTGTGGTGGGTCTAAAATCATGTGACCTCTATCAACCAATCAGAATCGAGATACCAAAGTATACATCAGAAAGGACACCCTAATTTCAAAAATCCTAGGACCTAAAATCACGTGATCTCTATCATCCAATCAGAATCAAGGTACCAAAGCACTTATCTTACCCGTAAAAGGAAACGAATTAGTGATGGATTTCCCCGCAAGGGTAAAACATGACGTCATACCATGTGACCTGTTCACCGTGTAGCGGGTCTAAGATCATGTAACCTCTATCAGCCAATCAGAATCGAGGTAGCAAAGTACTCATCAAAGAGGATAACCAAATTTCAAAATCCCAGGGTCTAAAATCATGTGACCGCTATCAACCAATCAAATTCAAGGTACCAAACCACTCATCTTACCCATAAAAGGGAACGAATTTTAAAAAATCCCTGAGCTTAAGATCACGTGACCTCTATCAGCCAATCAGCATCGTGGTACCAAAGGATTCATCTTACCCGTAAAAGGAAACGAATTTCAAATATCGCAGGGTCTAAAATCACGTGCCAGCTGTCAACCAATCAAAGCACTCATCTTACCCGTAAAAGGGAACGAATTTCAAAAATCCCGGTCATAAAAGAGAATGAGGGATTTCCCCGCGGGGTGACTCATTACGTCATACCACGTGACCTGAAAATTTGAATTTCCCGCGTGGGCGGGGCCTAAAGTCACGTGACCTCTCTCAGCCAATCAGAATCGAGAAAATTTTTGCTGACTCGGCTGCATATAACGGGGCCCCTACTACTATAGATTTTAATATTAATGTAACGTAAGGTACAAAGAAAATTTTAAGTATATATTTGGTATGTACCTACTTAAGAACAGCACTCCCATATTTATTGAAGCGAATACGAACAGTTACAAAGAAAACTCTAGTTGCTACTGTCTTTGGCTATACGCGAGGAATGTTCGTAAGCACAATACAAAGTTTAGAGATGTAAAATTCTTAAGAATTTATAATTCTGTGCGCACAATCACCAGAGAATTTATAAACTTACACAAACACACATACACTAATGACCCAGTATTCGCCCATATATACATATTTACATTCACGACACGCAGATTTTCTTCTTTTACATCGATTAATCCTCTTAACAATCAATTTTCTGGTTGCGAAAAACATAATCTGATTGGGAAAACCAAACTGTTATAATAGTTGGAGTGATAATTTAATTGAGAAATATTTCATCTTATTGCATTGCATTTAATTCAACAATGGGAAGATTAATTTTGATAAAAGATTTTAAATAAGCATTGTTGTAATGTTTCGAATTTAACTGAATATGTTGATCGATGTGTAATGTTGATAAATATTAACGAATGCAAAGCAAGATAACTTGTGAGAATTTATGTGAAATATGTGCAACGGATTATGTTTGGAACAAATACGATGTTGAATTTATACTGAATTTTAATTAGATTAATCAGATACGTAAATACATTCAATCTATAAATGATTGAAGAGAGGTTCAAATTTCCCTGCAATATTGAGAGATTACAAGCAATTTCCCTTTTTCCCTTTTCTCTAAAATTTACTCAAAATTTCCCTGCGCCAAGGGAAATTTCCCTTCAATTGGCATCACTGATTTATTGCCATTCCACACACTCGCAACTTAACAAATTTTTCGAGAAGCTACGTACGTTTTCTAGCAGTTACTTTACTCCAAGGTATACTTTACTCATATAACATTGTCCACGTGTTAATGTTTCCTTTGACTGGGTGTTACCAGGGGCTACTAAATATGCGGTTCGAACTGGCCTTGGTCGCTGGAAGTGTGACGTCACGCGGAAGAGAGGAAATCGCGTCTTCTGCTTTTAGCATATAATTTTTGTATACTCCGAGCATATTCTAACTTCATTTGATTGTTGAAACTACATAGAAATAAAAATATTACTAATTCTAACACTACAAATACGCAGGATAAATTGCTATATTATAATCAATTTATATTAATGTTACCATACACTCATTGTTATTGTTTTATGAATATTGATAGGAAATGTTAGTGATAATTCTAATTGCAGCCCTCAGAAGTCACAGAACCCAGAACGCATTGTTTTTCCTTGCACTGTGTTTCTTCAATGTTTGGGCTTTAATTTTTTAGGTTGAGATTGCTGAAATAAATGTTCTTGTTTTTACACGTGTTTCTACTATATTTTGGGTTTAGTTCGCGGAAAATGTGCCCAAACAAAATTCGTAAGCGCGAGTGCCAGGAGGCTAAAGGATCTGAGCCAGAACCTGACTAAGCACGATCCTGAATGGAGGATGTGAGCCCAAGTAAAAATGAGTACAAGCCCTACTAACGTTAGTGAGCTCGAGTCCCACTGAGTGTTGAAGTCTGAGCCCAAGTAAGCGCTTGCCCGAAAGAGATCAGAGAGCACGAGCTCCAAGGAACCAAGTTAGTGCAATCCTCATTGAAAGATATGAGCCCGGGGCCAAATAAGCACGAGCTTTAAAGAGAATAATGAGAACGAGCCCACTAAAGGTAATGAACCCGAGCCCACATTAGTGAAAACCGCGCTAGTGCCAGTGAGCTCGAGTTATATTGATGGTAGTGAGATCAAGCCCAGCTGACGGAAGTGAGTCGACACAAGTGAGCACAAGTCCAATCCGAATCCAAGCAACTACGTGACCGAAAGAGACTAGAGAGCGCGAGTTCCAAGGAGCCTAGTGAGTTCGAACCTCATTAAAAAATGTGAGTCCTAGACCAAGAAAGCGCAAGCCTCAACGAGAATAAATAGCGCGAACACCACTGAAAATATAGAACCCAAGCCCATATTAATACACACTGGTGTTAGTGAGTTTGAGCCCCATTGATGAATGAGCTCGAGCCCAGTTGACGGAAGATAGCACGCGCTAGTAAGCAAGAGTCTAATTAAGACTCGTGACCCCGAACCTAACTAATCGCGTGCTCGCTCGAAATAGATTAGGGTGCGCGATTTCCAAGGAGTCTAGTGACAGCGAGCCTCACTGAAGGATGAGACCGAGACCGAGTAAACGCGAGCCTCATTGAACGATATCAGCCTGAGCTTGAGTAAGAGCCAGCCTTAACGAGAATAGTGAACGCTTTCCCCGCCGAAAATAATAAACTCATTGCAAGCCCCACTGACGTCATTGATCACGAGGTCATTAATGGTAGTGACCCTTACTCTACTTCAGATTAGTAACCCGAGCTTTATTGAATGTAGTGAGCTCAAACCCAATAAACGTGTACCCCAATGAAATTAAAATGAAATGAAATGAACTCTTTAAGTTTTACGCCCCACGTTATGCCGGTTAGGCTAAAAGAAACGGTGATTATGAGAAATGAATGAAATGATGGAATGAAGAAAATGGGAGGAACCGGGAGAACTCCAAGAAACCCACAAGCACGGTGTTTGTCCACCACAAGGTCCACACAGCGCGAGCTGGGATCGAACCAGGGTCCCAAAGACCGGAGGTGAACGCTGTACCACTGAGCTACCGCGCCTCCACCCCCAATGAAATTAGTGAGCGCAAGCTCCCAGCAGTCTATTGAGTGTGATCAGGGCCGGATTTAGGGGGTGCACCGGTGCACATGCACCCCTTCGTTGTAAATATACACTATCTAAAATAAGAAGCTAGCTGTGAAAATAGCAACGCTTTCCGAAATTTTCTGAAACTATTTTTCCGTTTGGGGCTTAAGAGAAAGCAGAACTTTGCAAAAGCAATACATTAAATCGATTTTCTGAAGGTTGAAGGAAAATGATTCACCAAGCAAAACAATATAACATTTGTCAAGTAGGATAGAAAACATGCGACCTTCTTTACATTAACCGCCCCCCCCCCCCCCGTTCTATGTATCGGCGTTGTCAAGGGTAAAGAATATTGTTACATGTCACTTTGAAGAGTTTCAGTGTGATTGGTTAGTTTGGTAATTATTGGTGCACCCCCGCTCAGAAAATTCTGGATCCCACCCTGAGTGTGATCCTTATTGGAGGATGAGTCCTAGTCCAAGTGAGCACGAGCCTCAACGGAAATAAGAACTCAAGCCCCATTGAAGGTAACGAACACGAATCCATAAGCTGCACATGTAACCATTTTAAACGTTAAAGCGAATATTTAAATAAGAATAAACGCAATGAACACTACATGTTGGCATACGAAAAACCTAGTTTTGAGCGAGCATTACTGGCGGAAAAGAGAGCAGCCAATCAGGTTTGTCTCGATTATTTTTTGGCTTCACCGAGTTATGGGGACAAAATGGGCAAATCCTCTTTTCTAACATTTTTGCTCATCCTACAGGATCTGCATCCATGACTCTAGTTATTTAAATTTATTTAAAGTTCTTCAACTTCATATGTTTGAAAAATAAATTATTTTCTCTTAACCTTTTACTTCTGTTCGTTCTTAACAATTCCATGGCAATTCGATTTATGCAGAGAAGAAATTGCATGAGGCCGGAACTTTTTTACTTACGGGTAGCTTATGAAGTTCGTGTTGTAAGTCTGTCTCATAATCTTTCGGTAAGAAATAAATAGAATAAATATTAACATTGTTTACATCGATTCTGTCTGCGCGTTTAGCTACACCGACAAACTCACTGTCGTTGTACCAATAACATTTTAGGAAAAGGGTGCTATGTTATACATGGAGTCTTCCTTTCTCAATTCGGACATTGAGCAACAACAAAGTTATTTTCATTCATTTTTGTCTCAATAATTACCCATTCTATATAAATTTCACGCATCAACACCGCTTACTGCATTCCCTACAATATGTTTGTTTCGTGCTCTCTTCCACGTGACGTCACCTCGGTCAAGAATTCTGGGTATTTTTTTTTCTCTCCATAGCAGAAAATGTGCTACCTGTAATACTCTATATAGATTGGGGTGTTACATTAACAAACAGTTCTTCGCTGTTGATTTGGCACCTCATCACACTTCTCTTCTCTTCATAAGACTATTATCAGTCAAATAGGTAGGTGCACCAGCTTTCTAGTCATATGTGCTACTAGTGCTAATTGGTCAAATATCTACCTCAAACAGAGGATTTATGATTGAAAAACAAAATAGAATAATATACAGGATACAATCGGGAAGAATTGACACAAGTCGGGAAAAAAGTCAAAATCAGGAAAAGTCAACGTCGCCCCGCACCTCTACTAACTTTCACCCGCACTTCCAACCCATGTCCCAATCTAAACAACACGTATTCGTAAATCTTACCGTAAGTTATAAAGATCGCCTACCAGCATGCATATAGAAGATGAGTACAGTTGTATCCTTATATTCATATTATATACATCAAAGCTCTGTAACTATATGCTTTACAGAGCTTTATACATCCAGAGAAATTTCCTCTTTTCATGTAAACAAAAATGAAAATTCAATATTAATAATAATATGTTTCTTTAACTTCTGGAAGTAAGAAAAAAGCAGGAGATTGTTCACTTTTCATTTTCTTTCGCAGTAGATTAGTAGAACGTGGAAAAAGCAGGAGATCTCCTGCAAAATCAGTAGCTCTGGAAAAACTGCGGCTAACTACCCAGGTAGAGGGGTTAAAAAATTACAGAAAAGCGGGAAGTGTAAGATGAAAAAGAAAAAGAATACGAGAAGAAAAGGATGTATGTACGTTTGATTGTAAAAGGAAAGTGTGAGTGTAGTGTAGTTGTATAAGAAGTCCCACTCAACTCTCTTCCTTATACCACCACAGCACAAGAGGCACTCGCCGTAACGGCCACTGTTAAACTTCCACCTCTTTCTCTCCAACTTAAGTCATAAAATTCCACACAAAAAATTGTCAATAGTGTTGCCAACACTCAACGAGAAAAAGTGGCTAAAATCAACAGCTAAAAACGGCAACAAATGGCTAGAAGAGTGCAAGCTTCCACACTGAGATAGTGATTTTTCGGGAATATTCCGGGAATTTATGTACAAACTCAAAGAAAAGTGAATTCTTTTATTATATTACGATTTCAAAGGAAAATTCGTTTCATATCGCCATATATTGTTACGTTATACTCTTTCTAGATGATCCAAGAAAGCTTGAACAAGACTCTTGTTCAAGACCATTCAAGAGTATTTGATGAAAAAGACATCAGCCCTGACGTCATTTTTGTCTTGAATTCAATAGTTTCATTCGGTCCTGTTCTGAACAATCCAATTCAACAGCATTCAATAGCCAATCAGCGTCCGAGTTGATTGCAGGAAAATACAAAACAACTATGATGGTGTCGTGAGACAGAGCAGCAGTTGTTCAATAAATATATTTTTATTACTCTTGTCCACAATTATCTTATATTGAAAGTATGCATTATAATAATAAAAAAGCAAATATCCACATTGGAAGATATTGTTAGTATTATTGTTGATAATATAAACGATTTATGTAGTGGCAATGCTTGCATGCTTATAGCTATTGTTAAATTTTGATAAAGTGATAGGTATCATAATATTAATTTGAGAATTTAATATACAAGAATATAGAGTATAGATTAAGAAAGAAGAGACCATCAAATAAAAAATATATATGTCTGACTTTTCTTGCTTCAATAAGACGTTTTGTCCTGTTATTAATCTGGGATAATGACAAATAATTACATACAGATTAATAATATCCGCGTAAACTGAATACCCTGGAAATGATTACATGTTATGCATTATAATATATACAATTATTTTATCGCAAAATTTACACGTAGTGTTTTAGAAGTGCGTCCTCAAGGTAAGAGTTCATGCGTATAGATTAATTTTATGAGGTCTTTGCCGTAAGGTACAAATGTATGCGTGCAAAAAAAAACTAAAATCCAGAATGCTATTTAACAGTGTCAGGACACGAGCGTAGAAGAGCCGACGCAAGAATACGTCCGTAGGGAGCAGGCGCGTCATTGACGGAGGTTATAGTGCAAGAAACAAGAATAACAATAATGCATAAATAAGAATAGTGAAACAAACCTTTGATGTCATATTCACTCATTTGAACACAACTATAGCCCTTGTAATGTTTTGATGTCATATTCACTCATTTGAACTCAACTATAGCTCTTGTAATGTTTTGATAGTGATAACATTTAACTTCTAAACAAAATACTTGTTTCCTACATTATACAAGCATGTTCCGAAAGTGGAAATTATTGTCCCAGACAGTCCTCTTTCATACGCACTCACACATTTTAACACTAAACTTACTATTTGTTTGATGGGCTATTCTAAACCAGTACAAAACATCGGATAGGTTTGTGAAGAAAGTCTGATGCAGATATGGGCGGTAAGTCCAGAAAAACTATTATCATTGCTTTATTTGGTTTCCTGTGTTTTCAGCCTTTTCTTTAAACAGTCTTCAATGCCATAGCATAAATAACATCAGAAGACAGTCATTACATCACGTTATACACAATTTTGGCATTGATCATTTTGTGACATCAATTTTGGGAAGGAGTCCGATTTTTTCTTGAGTGTAATTCTGTCATCAGTACGCCATGTAAAGAATCAGATTTTAAAAAAACGCTTAGTACAGCGAATGATTTTCTGCCTACACAGCACTTTATTCTTTTAACGTAAACTAATCTAACTCGCATTTAATATAAAGGGAACAAAATACTTAGTGAAAATTCGATGGAGTTACTACAAGATCAATTGATCTGTTTTCTAAATGATTTAATATAATCTATTAAATTCCAAATGCCTGGAGAAAGTTAGGAAAGAAATGCTAATATAGTTGTTCATGCACAGGTCTGAAGTAGATCAGTACGCAGTTTTGCTTTCATTTGTTTTCAAAGTTTCGGTCAATTGTTTTTGACTGACACCTATCAACAAGTACATAAAACGTGATTCAATACCTCTATGATTGTGTAAACGTTGTTTCAAGATCATTCGAGACTCTTGTTCAAGTGTCTTGAACAATATTCCTTTGAACGTGTAAATTTGAAGTATTGAATGGTCTTGTTCAAGCTTTCTTTGACGGTGTACAAACAACATTATGTCCAGAGGATTGTTCAACATGTATATTCTGAACGGTATTATGTTTTTTTATTAATATTTTATTATATTTAGAGAGTATGCATAAATGTATATTTACTTACAATATGTTGTATGCAAGTAAATATGTGAAAAAAATGGTATAGTAAGTCCACATACTTTTACACCGCTAAACAGTTTAAATTAAATGTAAGTGACTTTTCTAAACTTGACTCTACTATTGATATTATAAACATATTAATTTTTTAAACGTTATAACCAATTAGGTTGGGTAACTGTCAGACGCCACGTATCTCACCATGTCTTAGAAGACACATTTGCGCGTACGAACTTATGTTCACAATATTTGCAAGAACTGACCTAGTTTTATAATTTAGCACGAAACATTGCCACACACGACTTTTCTTCCTATCTGTTTCTCCAAATTTCATGCGTTAATTCACATGTAAGAGAAGTCCGAGGACCTTTTCAGAAATTCGAGTCAGAGACACGACACAGACCGTCATCTATTAGCTACTAACGGTGGTTCGGTTGAATTGATAGTACTTCATCTCTATTTCTACATTACTTTACAAAGTGGCTCCGCATCATTATTTGTAAATTAGTACTTTGCTACTTACTAATGCAAATGAGAATGGAACTTAAAATATCATATTATTAGTTATAAAAAGTACTGTCAAAGAATTTTATCTCTTTAATCAAAATTATTTAAAACCTAGACGTAAAACAATAAACAATAATAAAGTAATTAAACACATGGTTGTCGCCATCCGACAACTCATAACTATATGTTTAATCAAAGACATATATATAGAATAATCATTTTGTGACTTTTTGATAAAAACACTTCTCTTGGCAACACTAGATAGCTAATCTGAATTTGTTGTATTAATAGGTATAGAAAGAAAAAGAAAAAGAAGAAGCGTTGGCGGGTAAGGCGAGAGAAGGACGGAAAATAGTGATTGTTCATTTCAATACCACAAGTGGTAAATTACACTCTTATTTAGTGTTGTAAATGATCCAAACTTCTTTTAAATGTGTGATTCACGTAAAAATGTAAGTTTCTTATGATAGTTGCATTAATAAAGGAGAATAAAGAGAGAGAAAGGTAAGATGGTCTGTAAAATGAATGCAAGAAGTATCAATGTGCAGTGTTAATAGCCTTAACATATCCAGAAGTGTACACTACGCTCAGAAAAGTGAAAATAAAAGAATCATCCTTCAAACTAATTGTGTGTTCCTAGGTAATTGTGTGGTGAAAGATTACTATACTGCATATTTGTCTGACAACAAAATCAGTGTTTTGGGGCAACTTATCCTACGGCTAGCGGGGTGTTAATCGTCATAATTTAAGAATAGTCTGTTATTTTATTCCTACGTTGAATTTTTATATTTATGACGATAACTAACGGCCTATCGGCTCACGGTGCCAACATCAATAGGTCAAATTCAGTGTCGCCAGAGTGTGCACATTGTATATCTATAACATGTATATAATGTGTGATCATTACTAACATAGCGACAAAGAAAGATTATGAGACTTAGGGTTGCCAGTGCACATGATATCCACGTTGTTAGAAATGTATATGTAGTAGCGTCAACAAAATTGCAGGAGTTGCCAGTGATTACAGTTCAACATTGCAGCTCATTCGCCAACAAGAACAGAAGGGTTGCTAGTCATTACATAGCTTATGTTAGCAACAAGTACTGAGTGTTAATGTCAACAAGAGTGTGGGGGTTGCCAGTGGGTATAATTCCAATATTTGGGTCAACAAGAAAAACAAATGTGTAAGGCTGCAAGTGACTGCCTGTCAGTTGCCAGCGTGTGATTGATAATAATTATTGTTCCTAACCGAAGAAAGGATTATTATTGAAAGGCTAGTTTATACTATATCGCCATCATTCAGTTAAGGAGCGGCAGGGTATATAAAAACAACATGGATCAAGAACAGCAATCCCAAGAAGAGGCCACTTCACATGTGGACATAATACGAGAATTGTTTAAAGACCTAGCAGTTCAAGTGCACAAGCTACAGGGTGGATTGAAAGAGGTGAATGAACACGTCACGCAAGGAACAGAGTAAATGAATGAACGTATAAAGGAAGTGATAAAGGAAGTGAATGAACGCGTCACGCACGGGTTTCAGCAAGTAAATGAACGCGTTGCGCAAACAACAGAACAAATGAACAATCGTATAAAGGAAGTAAATGAACGTATCACGCTTGGGTTTGAACAAGTCAATGAACGCGTCACACGCGTAACGGAACAAGTTAACCTTTTTCAAGAGCAAGTGAATACTGAAGTTGCAGGAATGAAAAATGATTTACAGAAGGAAAATAAGGAAATTCGAGACGAAGTTACCGCTGTAAGAGTACATCAAAAGGAGGAAGCCCAAAGGGCTCTAGAACATGAACGCCTAATACAGGAGATTCAACAACGCCAGCGAGAACATCAAGAACGTATACAAAATTTGGAAGAAGTGATGAAAGACGCAGAAGAACGGAATGAAGTGCCGGACGCTCACAGTCACTCCTACTATTTGCCAACGCAAGAGCGGAGAGCACGAGGGCACACCAGTCCTGTAAGTAGCGAAGCGAGTGATGAACAGCCTTTAGATCTAACGTGTGGAACGAGAACTAAGCGAAATGAATCGTCTTTTGTCAAGGAAATAGACGACAGAAAGGGAGTAAATTCCAGTGGACAAACGAGGAGGAAGAAGAAACGACCCAGAAGAATTACCGAAGAAAATGAAGTAGTCTGGAACAGAAGGGAAGGAGATTCTGGAAATGCAAAGGAACTGAGGAAACAGGTCTCCATTTCATCAAGTGAAGAGAGTGATGCGTACGATATGAGACGCAACACGGAAAGAAGTGCTGAGGATTTATACGAAGTGAAAGGTAAAGAACCACTACCTATTAAACTATCAGAAATAAGGCAGTTTTCGAGGTTCGATGGCCAGCCCAACGGAGCATTAGTATCGTCATTCCTTAGTAGAATTGAAGAGGAAGCTGACGTGGTGAATTTATCCCGACAACAGCTACTAAGGATTATCCCGCTACTTCTAGACGATCCTGCGAAAAGCTGGTTTAAGCTACAGCCAAAGCCATTTGCGTCATACGAAGAGTTCTCACGAGCTATGATAAATACGTTCCAATCACCGCAAGTGGTAGCGAGCCGGCTTACTACGTGCCGCGCTCAATATTTTAATCACAAGGCCCATGCAACAGTGAAGCAGTTCGCAATAGAAAAATTTCATCAAATTAGGGAGTTGTGTCCAACCGTACCGGAAGCACAAATAGTGTCAGATATTGTAGCATTGCTCCCATGGAAGTATAAGGAAGCATTAGTAGTGAGACCAATTTATACTTTCCCTGAATTCATCGCTACGATCGAAAGAATCGAATCGTTACGAACCATGGATATGAAGCATAAGCAAGAAAGAAGCAATGCGGCGGACAAGAATAATCAGAAATCGTTTGTTAACCAAGTCATGAAAGGGGACAAGTCATCAAAGAGTGATAATGAGACAGCTTCGCGAGAGCGATTCAGAAGAAGAAGAAGAAAAAGTAACAAACCTGAACGAAAGAAGTCCAGGAGTGATGGATCCGAAGGCGACGAAACTGAAGAAAAGAGAACAGTAGAAGGCCAGAAGGAAGGCAGAAAGTATTCATCAAAAGAATCGTTAAATAATCCGAATCAAGGATGGGAACGACCCTTTCAGCACACGGAAAACTAAATATGTGCAACGATAAAGGTCCGAATCGGGTGCACATAGGAAAAACAAGGACCAGCTATAATAAGTTTCTTGTATGTGGCGTACACATGTACGACGATGTAGAGGATAGGAGTGATGTTGAAGATGATCTCAGTGAAGGAGTGTCAATTGATGATCGGTTAATTCATTCGACCTGCAAAGTACACATCAGGGTAAACAATGTGAAATTGCTAAGTTTGTTGGACACGGGAAGTGAAGTGTCATTAATGTCAAATGCTGCGTGGAAGAGAGTTAGCCATGATGTCTCACATCCTCGGCTTCTTCCAGCTAATGAAGTCACACTTGTAGACTTCTCTGGCCGTACCAAGAGGGTAAAAGGTCAGATCGAAATTCTAGTTATGATAGCTGAGAAGCCAGTGAATGTTCGAGTGTTCGTGGTAAACCAACTCAGTGTCGATGTAATCCTGGGTTTGGATGCCCTCCAGCAGATGGGTACGATAATAGACTTCACAACCAAATCGGTCCATATAATGTCAAACGAAGAAAAAGCAGTCTTAAAGATGTTACCTGCGGTACCTGACGAAGATGAAGAAGAGGATGCAGGAAGAATGTACCAGATACAGTTATTGAAGGCGGATAATTATTTACCAATCCAGTGTGTAGGTCCATCCGCAGATGAAATACAGCAAACAGTAGACAAGGCCGACGTGTTAACGATGGAAGAGAAAAAGAAATTGAGTCAGTTGTTGCAGGAATTTCGAGATGTACTTAAGGAACATCCAGGGAGATGCAACAAATTCACTTACAAAATGGAAGTGACCAGTGACCAACCCATCATCCGGCGCCAGTATCCAATTCTTCTGAAATATCGACCACAACTTCGAGAAGAGATACAAAAGCTTTATTCTGCAGGAATCATCGAGCCTAGCAATTCGATCCATTCCAATCCAATTTTAGCAGTCCCAAAGAAAGGTACGGATAGAGTCCGAATGTGCTTAGATATGCGAGAAAAGAATCGGCATGTGCATCTTAGACAAAATAAGGAAGAACCCATACAAGATATCTTTAGCAAGTTATGTTATAGGAAATATGAGTCCCAAATGAATTTAGTGCAAAGTTACCATGGTATTCCTTTGGATGTCGAATCCAGATCATATACTTCTTTTTCATTTGAAGGCCAACAATGGCAATTCACAGTCGTGCCATATGGATATATTAATGGGTCAGCAGCCTTAGCAAGTGCTTTACAGAGGGTAATACCCTTTCAACAAATTGGGTGAACATTTAATCAAATATGTGGACGATATTTATCTATGACACGATACGTTTGAAGAGCACCTCCTAGGATTACGAGAAATCTTCACGTCTCTTAGAGAAGCCAACCTAAATATCAGCCTAAAGAAATCAAACTTCTGCAGCCGGAAAAGGAAATTCCTGGGGTATACTATTACGGCAGAAGGAGTAGAGAAAGATGCAGACGCAATCGAACCAATCATGAAATACCCCAGACGAACTAACATCAAGTCGGTACAGAGGTTCCTGGGATTCATACAGTACCAGCATAAATTCATAAAGAATTTAGCTGAAATAGCTGCACCATTGTATGCACTCCTGAAAAAGGAAAGAAGTGGATATGGACTGAAGACTGTGAGAATGCTTTCCAAAGTTTGAAACAGGAAGTCTGTAATGAAGTGAAACTCGCAATGCCTGACCTCAATAAAGAATTTATACTACGAACGGATGCTTCTCACATTTCGATCGCAGCGTCCTTAGAACAAGAACAAGATGGAAGAACTGTGGTAATCCAATATGCGAGTCAAACACTGAAACCTGCGGAGAAGAACTATAGTTCATCTGAGATAGAGTGTCTAGCCATACTGTTTGAAGTAAGGAAGTGGGTTAAAATGCTAACTGGACATAGGTTCTAAATACTGTGATAACCAGGCTTTAGGGTTTCTAAAAGCTGCTAAACGATGGAACTCGAAACTCTTACGTTGGTCAGTGGAACTACAGCAGTTCCAGTATGAAGTCGTGCACATCCCAGGCAAGCAAAATATCGGACTGGATGCCTTATCAAGAGTGAGTCCAAATGAAGGTGAAGTGCAGTACCAGGTACACACCATTGGAGCATTCCATAACGAAGCGGAACAGATAAGTCAAGAGGAGGTCAAAATTGCTCAGGACAACGATGAAAAGATTAGGCGGTTAAAAGAGCGAATCCAAAATGACTCCATACTTAGATTAGGCAATGATCGCATCAAAGAGCACTACAGAGTCGATAAAGAAATAGTATACGTCCGGGATTTTCATTTCCCTCACAAATGGAAAATTCTCGTGCCCAACAGTCTGGTGCCGAAGATCTTAAAAACTTATCATGAAGATGCAGGACATTGGGGTACGGAAA
This sequence comes from Thermobia domestica, assembly GCF_964235325.1. NCBI lineage: Eukaryota > Metazoa > Arthropoda > Insecta > Zygentoma > Lepismatidae > Thermobia > Thermobia domestica. The sequence goes on from NW_027655922.1 coordinate 378,001, forward strand.
GAACTGCAGTAAAGATTATGCAAATATTCTATTGGAAACATCTAAAAAGAGACGTACAGCTACACATACGTAATTGCCGAAGGTGTGTAGAGGTGAAGCCGGAGTATCATCCCTTAGCAAAGATTATTAAATGTGGATACCCTCAGCGTATCAGAAAACTACTTTGTCTAGACTTTGTAGGACCATGGCCAATCTCGTACAACGGCTACAAATACGTCTTGACGGTTACAGAAGCATTCACCGGCTACCTAGTCACGTACCCTCATCGTAAAGCCAATACTACAGCAGTGCTACGAAGTCTAGAAGAGTACATGAAGCATCTGGACAAACCAGAAAGTATAGTGTGTGACAATGCCCCAGTTTTCAAAAGCCAAAGATTTGTGGACAAAATGAAAGACCTTAACATCAAGATCCATTATACCACAAGGTACCATCCGTGCAGCAATTACGGAGAACGACAACACTTAGATCTGGTGAGGCTGATAAGGACTCTTTGTAGTGACAACCATCAACGATGGTATAAACATTTACAGCAATGTGTTTGGTTGATGAACCATAGTGTCTCCAAATCCTATGGGTACGTCACCTGCAGCACTCATGCTAAATGTTTACGACATCGCTACGGCTCGAAGACACTTCAAAACTACGGAAGATTCTGACTGCATAGAAGAATGGATCAACTTGTGGAATAACAAACTCCTTATAGCTAGTCAAAGGAAAAGGAACAAGCTCAACCGTGAAAACGACCGACACAACCGATCGCAGGAAACTAGGAAGAAAATACAACGGAACGACCTAGTCTTCGTGAAGCAACACCTGTTAAGCAGTTTGCCTGATTCGAAAATACGGAAATTTTTTGATATATATAGAGGCCCATATGTATGCAGAGAGGTGATGAACGAAAAGGTATTATTGTTAGAAGATCCCGAGGATGGGAAAACATTACCCCTAGAATCAATGGACAACTGTCGACTATGGGAACCGACAGCGGAAGTTAAACAAAAGTGGCTAGAAAAAGCAGAGACAAACCATCAGCAGATGGGACAGTTAAGTGCACAAAGTTAATAGTATTGTGTGTTTTGTGAAAACCTTGTAAATAGCTTTTAGTATAATGTGTTGTAAAACTTTTATATTGAAATCCTATAAATACTACGTTTTAGAGAGTCCTTGACTAAAGAATCTTAGTCATTCCTGGTTCGGACGCCATTTGTCGCCATCCGACAACTCATAACTATATGTTTAATCAAAGACATATATATAGAATAATCATTTTGTGACTTTTTGATAAAAACACTTCTCTTGGCAACACTAGATAGCTAATCTGAATTTGTTGTATTAATAGGTATAGAAAGAAAAAGAAAAAGAAGAAGCGTTGGCGGGTAAGGCGAGAGAAGGACGGAAAATAGTGATTGTTCATTTCAATACCACAAGTGGTAAATTACACTCTTATTTAGTGTTGTAAATGATCCAAACTTCTTTTAAATGTGTGATTCACGTAAAAATGTAAGTTTCTTATGATAGTTGCATTAATAAAGGAGAATAAAGAGAGAGAAAGGTAAGATGGTCTGTAAAATGAATGCAAGAAGTATCAATGTGCAGTGTTAATAGCCTTAACATATCCAGAAGTGTATACTACGCTCAGAAAAGTGAAAATAAAAGAATCATCCTTCAAACTAATTGTGTGTTCCTAGGTAATTGTGTGGTGAAAGATTACTATACTGCATATTTGTCTGACAACAAAATCAGTGTTTTGGGGCAACTTATCCTACGGCTAGCGGGGTGTTAATCGTCATAATTTAAGAATAGTCTGTTATTTTATTCCTACCTTGAATTTTTATATTTATGACGATAACTAACGGCCTATCGGCTCACGGTGCCAACATCAATAGGTCAAATTCCATGTCGCCAGAGTGTGCACATTGTATATCTATAACATGTATATAATGTGTGATCATTACTAACATAGCGACATGGTTCATATAATTTGGAAAATAAAGTAAAGAAATGGAAGTAAATTCCTTCCCGGGAATTTCTCTGCTAGGTAAAAAAACCGGGAACATTCCCATCTTTTATTTTCCTTCCCACCGGGAATATTCCCACTGCCCATCACTACGCTGAGAAAATGATAAATAAGAATCCTATAATAATATAAGATTATACCAAAAATTCACTTCACAGAGATAAATATCATCATCTTCTTCAGGTTGAGGCAAAGCTTATCTCTGTTCTTTGTACTGGGTCGGTTTTGTATCAACTAGTTGCAAAACTGGATGAAATTTCGTATAGAGAATAACACTTTTACACACGGCACAACCAAAATCTCACCATTAAAATGAAAGAAAGTGGTTTTGTTTTCAAGCTGTTCCTATCGTTATGCGCGTCATAATTATAGGAACATGGAGAATACTAATAATAATGGCTATAATATATAATAAAATTATGTAGTAATCTTTTGTTTCGAACTCCAAATTGACGTTATTGGACACATCCTTTAAAGAAACTTTATTAACAATAATCTGAACAACAGAATTTTTTCCATCTCCTCGTAAACGTAACTGAATTTAAAGACTGGATGCATAATTCCCATTTGTCAATTCTCATATCGTCATTAATTTATGTCAGCGGGGATGACTTAATATCCTGAGTGTGTGAGTTTTATAATTATCGAATGCACATCAGTAGTAGAAAATGGATCGATCTGGGCCAGACCTGGCTCATACTTGCTCAACTCAGGAGCCCCTGGGAAATCCAGCACCTTGAACCGTCCACCCACGGTCTTTTACGACCTCCATTTTAGGGATGTATTTGTTCCCTTTTATGAGCACCTTTTAGAGGATGTAATCGTTCTCTTTTATGAGTACATTTTTAGGGGTGGACTCGTTCCCTTTTCAACCCCTATTTGAACATAGCAGATAATACATAAGATTCATTCCCTTTTATGAGCATTTTTTCAACCCCAGACAATGAATACCTATGTAACATAGCAAACGTGGGTGTACATAAGACACAGCTGTATTCGTTTCAACCCCTATTTTAACATAGCAAAGACTACGAGCACGTACCAGAACATAAGACTACGTAACATAGCAGGGATGGATTCGTTTCAACAACATAGCAGAGACTACGAACACATAGCAGAGCAGAACTAGTAAAAGAGTATGGCTTATTTTCCAACCCTTATTTTAACATAGCAGAGACTACGAACACATAGCAGAGAAGGGGTGGACTCGTTCCCTTTTTCCACCCTTATTTTACCATAGCAGGGGGGTACTCGTTTTCAACCCCTATTGTAACATAGCAAAGACTACGAGCACATAGCAGAACATAAGACTACGTAACATAGCAGAGATGTATTCGTTTCCACCCCTAATTGAACATGGCATAGATTACATAAGACTACGTAACACCCTGTACCGTCCCTTGAGCACATTATAGCAAAGACTGTAAGGAGTGTTCTCGTTTCCAACATAGCAGAACTAATAAAAGAGTATGACTTATTTTACCATAACATAAGCAGGGGTGTATTCGTTCTCTTTGATGACCACTTTTTTCCACCCCTAATTTAACATAGCAGGGGTGTATTCGTTTCAACCCCTATTTGAACATAACAGAGATTATTTTCTTTTACGGGGGTAGCAAGCCCCAACTCTCCTCCTTTCTCATCCAGGGCTTGGGACCGGCAATGGCGGAGTTTAAAAAAATAACAACACCATCATCATACTCTCATAAATGAATAAAGCATAATATCATTAGCATCAATAGTGGTGAGTGAGAATTTGTTTAAGAAATTGCGCAGTGAATAACGAGATGCACAACATGCTAGATATAGGAAACAGTAATGTCCACAAAATTGAGATAAATCACCTTGAATACGTCTATTATTCCATGTATAATACAGACAGTTTCGTTTTAAAAACCTTATATGATGTTGTATATAGGGAAGTATACCATAGCTATCGAAATACTCTCCCACACACATATTAGATATATAAACAGCAACCCAATGTTCACCAGGCTTATCACTAGAACCAGTGTTTATAATTATGGCGGCTGGAAACGTATGAATAAACAACGGTAGCTCATCTGCAGCATACACACCATTAAAATGAGATGTAGACAAATTTTGTTGTAGTGCCTCATAAAGTTCAATTGTATTTAACAATTTTAATTAATACATATTTTTCTCTGGAAATCAATTTCTAATTCTGAAGAGAATTCACCATATATAATTGCTGTTACAGGAGATGGCAGTGCTTCTTTAAAATGAACCTCTAAACGTACACTTCCTTGCCGTTGTGGACTAGTATGAAATGCAGCACTTGCGCTAGAATCGGGAGTTAAATCAAACACCAGTAGAGTATAACCTTTAGGATATTCGGCAAGTGAAATATCATTACCTTGATTAGAATAATAAATACCTGAACCTGTAAATAACGTAGAATATGCTTGAATGTATAGCTTATTATCAAAATCATGTTGTAATAGTTTTTATGGCACAGGCGTTCCATCAACATACAATGTAAAAAACGAGATACTAAAATGTTGAAAATTGAATGGATTTGTTTGATAAGTACAGAAGGTTTACCTCAAAATAATGAATTTCAAGCACACGAAGGTCCACATCTTGTAATTATTGATGATTTAGTGCGTGAGTGTGACCATCGGATTGTAGATATTTTTACTAAGGGTAGCCGTCATAGGAGATGTAATATTTATAACACAGAATATTTTTCATCAACAAAAAGGAATGCGGGATATTTCGTTAAATTGTCAATAAAGTGTTTGTTTTAAAAATCCTAGAGACCAAGCTCAAATTAATTATCTGGCACGACAATTGTATCCAGGTAATACAAAATTCATTCCAGAAGCATATCAAGATGCAACTCGAATTGCACATGGTTATTTATTTTTTGATTAAAACAAAATACTCCTGATTTAGCAGCGAGTTCGAACAAATATCTTTCCAACAAATTCTTTTAATTATGTTTATGTGCCTGTAAAAAACAATTGCAATATGGTTTATATTCTAACAACTATTTGTGCTATAATAGCCGTAAAAAATTATTAGTAAAGAAAATGCACATTTGTTAAAACTTTTAGCAAAGTCAAAGCCGAAAGCACATAAGGCAATTTTACAAAATGCAGATCCTGATTTAATTCGCTCTATTTGCGAATGTTCCTATAACGTATTACAGGGAAATGTTCCATTAAATAAAACAAAGATAAATAAATTGAAAAATATAAAAAGGAACTGAGATATTTGGTGAAAAAAGGTCCGTCATTAAAACAAAAGAAAAAACGAATAATTATACAAAAAGGTGATTTTCTTACTGCATTGCTTGCACCTATTTTAGGAGGTATATTATCAAGTTTAATTAAGTAATTATGCAAAACGCACAAAAACTTATTTTAATATCACCAGAAAAATTACATCATTATCAAACGATATCTAATCTAGATGATGAAATGAAAGAAATTTTAAATAATAAAAGTTTAAATGCAGAAGAAAAATGGGTACGATATAGAGAGGTCTTACAAAAATATTTAAATATAATTCAAAAACCGGCAGCAGTTACAACAACAACTACTACTATTGATAAGGAGGAAAAGGAAGAAGAGGAGGAGGAGGAGGAGGATGAAATAATATCTACTCTCCCTGAAATTTGTAAACGTAAAGCAACACCTTTATTACGTAAATTGAAACAAAATCCTAATATTCAATGGGATGATAATGGAAATGTGAATATTAATAAAAAATTAATTCCAGGTGCAGATATAGTGGATTTGGTATCCGATTTTGTTAGATGTCGTAAGAAAAATATTTCAGTTGCCGGTTCTAAACCTTTTGCTACATTATTAGCAAAATCCAATATACCCTTAGAGTACATCGGTAATCCTCAACGAATAGAATATATTAGAAAACTCACAGAGGACGACGATGATGATGATGAGAACGAAGAGGATGGTCCTCCACCACGTAAATGTAAATGGCGTACTTATAAGGAATAATACTAATATTCTATTGTAATCTGTTGATATTTTTAAGTATATAGAAAGAAATATGAATAACCCTTTCATTATTACACCAATCAAGCAGGAGTTGGTTACAATGTATATAAAGGTACAGCACGTCAAGAAGGTTATGGCATTGGTAGTTTTCTAGGAGATTTATTCCGCACTGTATTTCCTTTATTAAAACAAGATGCAAAAACTATTGGTAAAGTGTTAATACGTACAGGAATTAATGTAGCAGGAGATGTACTAGATAATAATAGACATATTGAAGAGTCTTTACAAGATCGGTGGCAAGAAGCTAAAACAAATTTAAAAAATAAAGCTCAAAATAAATTAAATCAGCTGTTGGTAGGATCTGGTAGAAAAGGAATGTTCATTTTAGTGGTGTGAAGCGGATAAAAAGATCCAAAAATATTTTTGATTGATTATGGAGCAAAGTGATAGTTTTTATCTCAAACTTCCTAGCAATAGTTCTATGGAATATTTTTCTCAAAATACTCTTGCTTGTTATACTACTAAATTATATCATTCTATTGTACTGGAGAAGGGAGTGTGGGAAACAGCTGTTGTTGAAGTACATTATACATGTTCAGTTCAGAATGTTTCCAAATATACAAATAATATTTATTACCGTATCATGAATACAAAAGCTGGAACAACTAAAATCTTACCAGGCCACTATTATCATGTTGATGATATTTATCTCAAATTAATCATAAAAGTTATATATTAAATTTACAATTAAAAGTTAAAGCATCAGTAAAACGAATTGAGGTTAATAGAGTAATAAAAGATCAAGAGAAGCATATAGAAGTACGCCTATCTCCTGAACTAGCGAGAATACTAGGGTTTGATCATATACAACAGGAAGATATTGCAGTTGTTCATCATGCTCGATATCCACCTGATTTACAAAAAGCGCTACCTACACTTATGTATATTTACAGTGATATTGTAGAACCACAAATGGTAGGTGATACCATAGCTCCATTGTTACGTATTATAAATACAAATACCAGGGAAGCAAGAAAGTTCGTGCGCTTTTATACTATGGAAGAAAACTGTCAATTACAGGGTTTTAACGGTTTGTTTGTTCGGCAAAATAGCCTCCATTTGCTTCTACAACCTTCTCCCAGCGCTCAACAAGCTTGTAAATGCCAGTTTTGTAGAATATTTGTTCCCGAGACTCGGAAAACTCAGGAACTGCATTTTTGACGTCTTGTTCAGTCTTGAACTGCCTGCCACGCATAAAGTTGTCTATGGCCAAGAATAAATGGCAGTCCGAAGGGGCAACATCTGGGGAGTAGGGAGGATGAGATACGAGCTCCCAACCAAGTTCTGAGATTACTTCCAGCGCCTGTTTTGCTGTGTGAGAGCGTGCGTTGTCCTGGTTATAGAGCACACCTCTTTTGTTCACTAGTGCTGGCTGTTTCTGGGTCAGTTTGATGGCTACCGTTCTCAGTTGTGATGAGTATACATCTTTGGTAATTGTCTTACCACGTTCCAAGAATTTGTAGTGCACGATACCGTTTGTAGTCCACCAAACACAGAGCAAAACCTTGTGTTGATGGATGTTCGGTTTTGCAGTCAAAGGCTTCGGATCATTCGGTGATAGCTAATGGTATGACCGTCTTTTATTGTCATACATGACCCACTTCTCGTCACAAGTTATTATACGGTCCAAAATTGGACAGATTTTGTGTCTCGTCAACAAAAATGAACAGATATTCAGTCTTAGAACTTGGCTCATAGCGGTCAGCTCGTGAGAGACCCACTGACCCAGTTTTCAGGTCTTCCCCAACTGATGCAGACTTACCCGAATAATTTTCCTGCTTACCTCGAATCGGTGAGCAAGTTCCTCACATGTTTGACTGGAATAATCTTCAATAGAGGCCTTCAGGTGGTCCATATCCACTGATTTAGGCCTCCCAGAGCGAGGCTTATCTTGAAAGGTCTCGTCACCAGTTGAAAAGGTCTGGAACCATTTTTGTGCTATACATTTACTTATTACACCCTCTCCGAGCGCAACACATATTTTTCTAGCTGCTTCTGCATCATTTGTCCCCAATTTAAACTCGTAAAGCAAACAAGCTCTAAAAACTTCATTTGACACTGACATGATCACGAGCGGTTTTTACACCCTACACAGACAAATGCGTTGTTATATTCACCGTGGCTGATGCGTCAATGAATAAGCTTTCCCAAACAGTCAAAACTTTCATGCTACGGGGAGAGATGTCGCCGCAGCAGCCAAATGGAAGCGGGGGTGGTTCAAAAGCGCACGAACTTTCTTGCTTCCCTGGTATTACAGAGCATGGTATTAATAATGTACATGTTTTTGATAATCCTCATTATGTCACCGTGCAACATAAACAATTTGATCAAATTATTACTGATTTAAGAGATAGTACAGGTAATTCACTTCCTTTCCAATATGGCAGTGTATGTGTAAAATTACATTCTCGCAGACGTAATACGGTATTGTAAATTTTACCATGTGTGAATATTAATAGTAAGAAGAAGAGAAAAATGCCGGGTGAGTGTATGAAATCAGAATTAGATTTATTTGCTGGTTTACCCACTCAAACCAGTATTATAGGTAATAAAATAATTCCATATAAGCCTGTGCCTTCAATATCTGATAATGCACCAATAGAATTTGTTGTCTCCGGTCATGGGGATGACTATATGGACTTACCGCACACAACGTTATATATTAAAGGTAAAATTACTAAACTAGATGGTTCTAGTTTAACTTCTGCCGATAAGAAAATTGGTCCTGTAAATGATTTTCTCAATGCCATGTTCAGTGAAGTGCAATTATATTTGAATAATCAACTTATTTCCTACTTTTCACATACACATCCATATCGATCGTATATTGAAAAACTACTAAATTATAATGCTAATGCTAAACAACGCATCTTCAAACGTCAATGTGGTTTAAAGATACTACAGGTCATATGGACAGTGTGGCCGATGGTAATGTAGGATTTAAACAACGTTTTCTTCTCACTACTTTAAGTCAGTCATTGAATTATTGGGTTATATTCATGCTGATATATTTAATCAGGAGAAATTTTTACTGAATGGTGTACAACTGCGTATTAAATTAATTCCAGCTAAACCTACATTTTGTCTAATGGGTGACGCAGATGCTGATGGAAAAGTTGTAATTACAGATGCAACATTGCTTGTAAAAAGGTTGATGTATCACCAGCAGTTAAAAAAACACAAAGTATTACAAAATCTTAAATTTAGAATAAAATATCCTCTAACAAAAGTACAGGTGAAGACAGAAGCTCTGCTACAAGGAATTATGGATAGTACACTTCCAGATCTGTTTTCAGGCATAGTGCCTAAACGTATTATTATTGGTTTTGTTACTAATGCTGCTTTCAATGGTACTTATCAAACAAATCCATTCAATTTTAAACATTTTAGTATCTCGTTTTAACACTGTATGTTGATGGAACGCCTGTGCCATAAAAACTATTACAACATGATTTTGATAATAAGCTATATATACAAGCATATTCTACGTTATTTACAGGTTCAGGTATTTTTTATTCTAATCAAGGTAATGATATTTCACTTGCCGAATATCCTAAAGGTTATACTCTACTGGTGTTTGATTTAACTCCCGATTCTAGCGCAAGTGCTGCATTTCATACTAGTCCACAACGGCAAGGAAGTGTACGTTTAGAGGTTCATTTTAAAGAAGTACTGCCATCTCCTGTAACAGCAATTATTTATGGTGAATTCTCTTCAGAATTAGAAATTGATTTCCAGAGAAAAATATATATTAATTAAAATTGTTAAATACAATTGAACTTTATGAGGCACTACAACAAAATTTGTCTACATCTCATTTTATTGGTGTGTACGCTGCAGATGAGCTACCGTTGTTTATTCATACATTTCCAGCCGCCATAATTATAAACACTGGTTCTAGTGATAAGCCTGGTGAACATTGGGTTGCTGTTTATATATCTAATATGTATGTGGGAGAGTATTTCGATAGCTATGGTATACTTCCCTATATACAACATCATATAAGGTTTTTAAAACGAAACTGTCTGTATTATACATGGAATAATAGACGTATTCAAGGTGATTTATCTCAATTTTGTGGACATTACTGTTTCCTATATCTAGCATGTTGTGCATCTCGTTATTCACTGCGCAATTTCTTAAACAAATTCTCACTCACCACTATTGATGCTAATGATATTTTGCTTTATTCATTTATGAGAGTATGATGATGGTGTTGTTATTTTTTTAAACTCCGCCATTGCCGGTCCCAAGCCCTGGATGAGAAAGGAGGAGGGTTGGGGCTTGCTACCCCCGTAAAAGAAAATAATCTCTGTTATGTTCAAATAGGGGTTGAAACGAATACACCCCTGCTATGTTAAATTAGGGGTGGAAAAAGTGGTCATCAAAGAGAATGAATACACCCCCTAAAATGACTATCTTTGCTATAGGGGTTTGAACGAGTACATAGTCTTACGTAATTTCTGCTATGTTGGAAACGAGAACACCCCTTACAGTCTTTGCTATAATGTGCTCACGGGACGGTTCAGGGTGTTACGTAGTCTATGTAATCTATGCCATGTTCAATTAGGGGTGGAAACGAATACATCCCTGCTATGTTACGTAGTCTTATGTATCATCTGCTATGTTCCAATAGGGGTGGGAACTGCTATGTTTAAATAGTTGTGTGTTCACACCCCCTTTGCTATGTTACATAGGTATTAATTGTCTGCTATGTTGAAAAAATGCTCATAAAAGGGAATGAATCTTATGTATTATCTGCTATGTTCAAATAGGGGTTGAAAAAAGTGCTCATAAAAGAGAACGAGTACACCCCCTAAAAAGTGCTCATAAAAGGGAACAAATACACCCCTAAAATGGAGGTCGTAAAAGACCGTGGGTGGACGGTTCAAGGTGCTCGATTTCCCAGGGGTTCCTGAGTTGAGCAAGTATGAGCCAGGTCTGGCCCAGATCGATCCATTTTCTACTACTCACATCCAACTCTTATTTGTATATTCAAAAACTGAAAAAGTGTCCGTTCTAAAATGTTCGTATATTCATCAGTGGTGGCTACGAACATAACTATCAGGGTAGGTAAATTATAATAAGGTAAAGTATATAATTTAGTACAGGATAAAACTAAATTTAGCGGGTTACATGCACAGGACCGACACTGCGTAGGGCCGACACGATGTAGCATCGAAACGGCATACAACCGAAACGGCATAGGATCGAAACGCACAGAATCGAAACGGCGTAGGATCGACACGGCATAGGACCGAAAGCAGCACCTTTATACGATCGAAATAATAAAAAATACATTATTTTATAATCACGCAATATTAAGTAACAGTTATTTTCTTGATATATAGGAGAAAACCGTCATACGACCGAAACGGCGTACGATCGACACGGCATAGGACCGAAACGGCGTATGACCGACATTAAAGGATGGTCAACACTTTCTGAATATATCAGTATCCCATATCCCTCACCTTAAATTTGGAAATATAAAAAATGTAAGGATAAATAATAATAAACGGTCTATTTTAAAAATTATATATAGGGTAATGGCAGTAAATATCGAACGCCCCCTAAATATCGAACACCTTGGTCATTTCGTTAAGAAATAAGAAAACGAAAGACGTTGAGTACTATCTGAAATTTGTGAACACACTCTTCCAAACCTGGCCTTATAAAAATCAATAGGTCGATACGTTTCGATATTAGCGAACGCGCGAAAGTTTCCTAGTCTTTGGTTTTGGTGGGAGATTGGAGAAATTGCTATATTTTTGTAAGGTGTAGCACCGCAGTAATAATCTTTTTTCCTATGTGTGATGGTGTCATTATAAGGTATCCTTTTAATAATACGATGTGTTAATATCAATATATGTATATTTATTTGTTATAATGTTACTTTTCAGCTATCATCTTATTTGAAGGGAAAAGAAAATAATGTTCGATAACTGAGACCCATTTCATAATATCGAAATGCCGTTCGATAAGAGGTTCCTTTAAGGAAAAGTGTTCTTTTGATTCGAACATTATTGTAATTGGAAGGGCTATTGGTGATTTAAATATTAATTTAACTAAGTTGTTGATTTCTTTTGCACTGAATACCGAGTTTTACACTGAATTGTAAGCCATCCATCTTGTATCTGATAGATCTTGGGTTCAAACCGTTATAAAAAATATTTAGATTTACCATTGGTAGTAATGTTTCTATGTCATAAAGAGACTATGTAATCGAGGTCTTACGTCGTGCTGATCACATTATATAACACTTTGGACCCGGGCTCTTCTCCTCAATGTATAGACTAGTAAACAGTTGAAGTTAATCATAAATAATTCTTTACATTTTTGTTGAGTATCCGTAACTACTGTTTAGAATTTGACAATGGGCAAAATTAAGAATCCCAACAAAGAAGGTATCCCCAAAATGAGAACCAAACCTGTCATAAAATGAAACCATTCCAGTATTCGTTATCTGCCTTTACAAGCTGTTCATTTCAACGATATAAAACTGGTTCCTTTGTAATTATTATTAATTTGAGCCATTAAGAATGAAGACAACTTCTAAGCAATCACTTCCATTTATTTATTTTCTATCTTATGTTGTCATGCCAACGACGTATTAACAACCTTATTATTTTAAACATTGGAATATCTATATTTTATAAACATTCACATTACATTTCTTTTTCTTCTTCTGCATATATAAATCACCAAGCTAGTATTAATATATAATGTACCATTGTACAAGCCTAGTATTAATATACAAGGTACCATTGTACCGTTGTATCATCAGGTGAGGTCCGGTATGATGTCCCAAAGGCGGGCATCGAGAACCTTTTAGGTTCCTATAACAACTTTAAATCATAAATTATCTGGGCGTCAGAAGACAGATTGCTCTTGGTTGGTAGCCGTTCCTGAGCCCACAAGAAGAAGATGGAATTTCTGAATGGGTAAAGAACATGGCAAAGAGAGAATTTCCGTTTAAGAAAAGTAATTTACTGGACACTGTTCAGGAAATTGTACAGTCTTTAGAAAGAAACACATCGTTCAAGCATGGAAGACCAGGAAAAATTTAATTCAGGTGTTTTATGGGAAGACATCCTTGTCTATCTCAGAAGTAGGTTGAAACTACTAGCAAGGGCAGGGCTGCGGTTTTGGAAGAGAGAATGCGCGGCTGGTTTGCTGAATTTTAGAGCTATCTTGAATCTGAGAGATTAGATGCAATAATGGAAGACCCAAGAAGGATCATCAATATATATATATATACTGTTTGTAATATATCCATGCCCCGCACCTTCAGTTTTGTGATATTAAAAAAATGACGGTAAATAACGCCAATAGTTGATTCAAGGTTTTCAATACCGAACAAATAATATTGTTTGTCTGATTTTTTTACAATGTTGAAATTTTTTGTGTATACTAAGTTGAAGTATGTACATGTAACTGCAATTTTAAAACTATAGGCTTAGAATTTGCGTTTGGAAATTTGGATTTTTTTAAGCGAAGCAATGCACCTGTGTCAAGTAGCTTCCTTGCAATTTTCGACTTGAAATCGGAAGCCAATCGTTTGTTTCTCGTTTGTTATTGATTGTTTTAAAGAAAAAATCGTATGTTTCTTAAAACATGAAGAGATATATACAAAACAAACTTGGTATATGGCCAAATTTACCCTGGTTCCTTCACTTACAAATTTTGATGGAAAAACAAAATCAATCGTTTGATATGGTAGTAATGGCCTGACCCTATCGAACTTTTGATTATTTAATTTGGGGCCCCATGGACCATAGCGTTAATGTGAATGAATTAGGGATGCTTTGGCCAGGGATTTCGTCACCTATTGAAATTTTGCTTATGCTTACTCAGGGGCCATGCACGCTGTTACGAATGAGTCAGAGGTACCTTGGCCCGGCTATGACGTCATTGAATTACGATTTTTGGATTAGAGGTCATGATGGTTCTTTTATGGATATAAAATTATTAAAAACATGTTCTTTATGATTTATTACGTTATGAATTAGTACAGGTTTATGAATACTTTTTATTTTCGTTCCCTTTTATGGCATAAAATTTGGAGATTGTTATCTCTTTGATGAGATGGTATATAATTGGAGTAACACTGGTGCAAATGAAATCTTTAGCTTTACGTCCCACGGTTATGCCGGCTACGCTGAAGGAGACGGTAACGATAAGAAATGAATGAATTGGTGGAATGAAAGTATGGGAGAAAATTGGAGTATCCCGAACATAATGTTGCCCACCACAAAACTACTTTCGCGGGGTTTGAACTAGGGACCCCATACAGCATAGGTGAACGCTGAGAAGTTTCGTGACGGAAACTGATTTTTGTTTCGTACACAAATTTTTCTGAAACAGAATTTTGTTTTGTACACAAAAATTTTTCTGCAACAGTTTTGTTTCGTGCACAAAAAAATTTATGAAACAATTTTGTTTTGTACATAAAAAATTTTCTGAATCAGTTTTGTTTCGTACACAAAAAATTTTCTGAAACAGAATTTTATTTTTTACACAAAACTTTTCTGAAACAGAATTTTGTTTCGTGCTATTTTTTTTCTGAAAGAGAATTTTCTTTCGTATATGAAAAAAGTTCTGAAACAAAAATTAGTTTGATTTTTTTCCGCAAAACATTGATTTCAGAAATTTTATTTTACCAGTAAACTGATTCAGAAAAGAAATTGAAATCGCAATACAGAAAAAGAATTTGATTTTAGGATGTGAAATTAAATACAGAATTACTTTCTTTCTTCATGTTTCTGTACATTTATTTTAGGATGTGAAATAAAATACAGAATTTCTTTTTTCTCCATGTTTGTGTGCATGTATTTTTCTTCAAGGAATGATGTGTCTGTGTCGGGTACAAATTCCGTAAAGAGAAAATAAAACATATGAATATACGTGGTAATATTTATTTGTTTCCATAGGGGCCGCGGTGGCTCAGTGGTAGAGCGTTCACCTCTGGTGCATGGGGTCCCGGGTTCAAACCCTGCTCCCGCCAAGTGAACTTTGTGGTGGACAAACACCGTGTGCGTGGGTTTTCTCGGGGTTCTCCCGTTTCCTCCCACTTTCTTCACTCCACCATTTCATTCATTTCACATAATCACCGTCTCCTTTAGCCTAACCGGCATAACCGTGGGACGTAAAACTCAAAGATTTAATTTCATTATTTCTTTCCTGTAAAAGAAGAAAAACATATTATTAACATCTAACAAGAACATAAACTGATCAAGAGAGAGTGAGGTGAGAAAAAGAAAAGCAAATGTGACGTACCTGAATTCCTTATTTCTCCACTGGTTTCTGCAAGGTGATATCATGTTCTGCAACTAAGTTTGTTTCCGCTGTAGCATCAGAAGGAACTCGTTCAATCGAAGCATGTCTCGTGTTGCAGTTGACTCTTTGCCCGTCTTTGGGAGGTGATGTTGGTGGGATTAGGGAAAATATGGCTGTTATTCTGTTTTGGCTTTTTTTATACCCATAGGGCAATGTCTCGTATATATGTGGTATTAATCGGCGTTTTTTATAGTTGAAACTGTACTTCTTTTCTTCAGGTTTTGTGAGAAAATGATGACCGTGGGTTCTGTAAATTTTGTGTGGCGTACTAATGGAGATTTTTTCACTGGATTGACTAACCATCATTTGCTCCAAACTACTGAAATTTAACTTTTGGCTTGCTGTATAATTGTGTGTGAATCCACGAATTTTGCATACGTAACTG
The DNA here is from genome assembly GCF_964235325.1 of Thermobia domestica. Taxonomy (NCBI): domain Eukaryota; kingdom Metazoa; phylum Arthropoda; class Insecta; order Zygentoma; family Lepismatidae; genus Thermobia; species Thermobia domestica. The sequence continues at coordinate 393,794 of NW_027655922.1, forward strand.
GTTGATTACGTGTCGGGGTCGTAGATTTTTCAAGCGTACTGTTTCGGGCCACCAGACACGAATTTTTTAATGTATGCTTTTGGTCCAATTGATTCCAGTTCATTTGACATTGAACCAAGAAATACTTCTGGTTCTATTGTAGGCACTGATGGTCACACGGATGAATATCACGGAATCTGTATCGAAATATAGTACTCTTTCTTGCAGCAGTTCTAAATATTTGTAGAGTTCCAGACGAGCTTGACACGTTGTAAATGCTCCAAGGACAGTATTAGCATTGTGATTTTGTACTGGAACACCATCTTCATACTGCCAATAAAGGTATAAGAACGAATCATTGACAGATAAAATTTGGTTGACTTGCATATCTGGAGCAGATAATTTTTGATACAGTTCTCTGGGGTCGTTTGGCTGAAATTGTCTCTTATAGCGAGTCGTCCCCAGAAGGCATTCAAACAGAGTTTTGTATGACTACGACTTGTTGAATTTGTCATTATATTTGCTATATCTAAAGTTATGCCTTCACGCTGTTGTACCATTTGAATATACTGCTGCTTTTCTTCTTCGGTGGCGCAATTGGCCGGCCACCCAGAAGCTTCCAGCTTGGATTTCAAAAATGTGTTAATGTATTCGCTGAATAATCCGCCGGTCTTGGTTTCAGGATCATCTACGGTGATGTCGTAACCCAAAATTTCGTAAATTTCAATTACTTGATACCCAAGTTCAATGGTATTTTGAATTTCATAGGACACCAACGTTCCTGTTAGACTTCGTTCACTGTCGGAATGTGTACATTCAGAATCTTGATTTACTGCTGTGGCACAGGCAACACAAAGTGGAAACAACAATTTCTTATTTGAACGAAATGGCAGTACTAGATGAAAGACATTTCTGCTAGGCAAAATCTTTAACTTGATTAAACCGTTGATATCTTGAATGGCGGGCATTTTTGGATCTCCCTGTAGGTAAATTCGTGGGTGTCTTATTGGATACCGTCCACATTTATTCACATATGGATACAATGAAACAATATCCAAAAATTGAATTTCTTCGCCTTCATTTTCATTTGCGACGTAATACAATTTAATGGCATTAACACAGCCACCATGGAAGCTGTCTCTTGGATTTAACGGTGCCTTATTAGTATAAGGATGTGTGGTTAAAGAAGAGGCCAATGCTGGATTGGATTTTAACACTTGACGAAATTCACATTCCCACATTTCATGTACTTTATATCCCATGGATCGTAATAATTTCATTTTACGCTGTGTTCTCTCGTAGCGACAGTTCATCGTTTCTTCGGAGTTCTCATAAATGGGCTGATCACGGCCTGTAGGGACACAGAGAGGACAGGCATGGAACCTACAACCTTGAAATTCATACATGTGTTCCTCTTCAGTGTTGGAATGTTTCTAGTAACCGTCCAGATGAAAACCAGCAATAAAAACTTCTTTTCCTCTTGCTGCATGTAGAATTGGATGTCCCTCTTTTTCTTCCATGTAGGCAAGCCACTGCAAAGTAATCCGTAACTGATTATTTCTGTGACGGTATCCTCGTGCAGGAAGAATGCTGATGGTATTAGGTTTTAAGAAATTTCGTCGAAATACTAAATTGCACGCACTCGCCAAAGTGATAGCCTCCAGGAAAGGATTGACGTGAGTTTCTTGTTCAAAAGTGGCCATGAAAGATATACAAGCCATTCGAAGTACGTTGACGTCCTGGACACCACTCCTGGACGTCCTGGACACCAAATATTTCACCAATTCGTCTTGGAAAATAAACGTATCGTTCTGGTGTTCGTTGTACCATGTCATGAATTTCTCTCGTTCATCCACTTTCATTTCATCTGCACCATAATAATGAATGGGTAATTTTCCCACATACGATTGATTTGCAGCAGTACTAAAAAAGTGTGGAAAATATCCTTTGGTCGCTGATAAATGAAATGCCTTGGATAATTTACTTAAAGCCATTGGCATGAAATTTAAGGAGTCAATAAACGATAAGTGATTCACTTTCATGCTTAGAATTTTTGCTACGTTCAAGATCAAAGTAGGTTTCAATTCATGTTCTTCCACTAAAGATTTAAGAATAAAATGACCTCATATCCCTTAGAGTTATGTGCCAAAGATACAATAAGTTTGATGTTGGGTCGTGGTTGACGTAAATATGCAAGAAAGGCATTGATCGGATCATCTTGAAAAATATGTTCCCGCTGTCCACAAACTTCACACGGATGATGTATATCTTCATCTTGAAGACAGTTGTAACGTACTTGTTGAGCCTCCAGTAAGTATTGCTTTGAATTTCCATTCGTCCTTCGAGATTAAAACGCCGATAATGTCTATTAATTTCTCGTAAAACAGTAACCCCAGAGGTAGCCATATTCAAACAGGAAAAGGTAAGGTAAAACAAAAAGGAATAGGCAAAGAAAACAAATATCTAAAACGAGAGAGAAAAAAGCACGAATTAAAGATGAATTACCAAATCAGAGATCGCTAACACGTTTAACAATATCAAAATGACTACACGATCAATCCTAAAAGAATTATCATATCTCAAATAGTTCTACTGTTAAAAACTTTTATTGTCGTCATATTGGAAATCAAACCCGGGACCAACACCAACATGTAACTGACCTAAGTTTCTGTAGTGATAAAAAGAATGAATGAAATTGTTTTTTCTAACTGTGCTGAGAGAATCATTGTAGTAAGCATTTTTCCCCTCACACTGAACTTCAAAACGTATAACGAACATGAAACGGAAAAAAAGCTCATGCGCTTGGTTTTTCGAGCTGAGCGGTTAAACAAGGAAGACTCAAATTCGATTCTCGGCGGGTGATCAGATCCCACATTAAACTGAAGGTCCACGCCTCACTGTTGAAAGGCACGCTGTAGGGAAACAAATTCGTGCGTAGTTTTTTGAAAAACTAAAATTTTTTAATTTTAAAATTACGTCAATGGTAACTTTCAGAAACTGAGCTTCCTCATAGCTAAGTGGTTAGCGTTACGCATCTCTGGCCTGGGTTCAACAACCACTATGCGCTCATATTCAACATTAAGCTGTATTTCTAGCCCCACTACTGAAGGGACGCTAAACCAAAATCAACAAATTATATCATTTCTCGTGCTTACTTCTAATGTGTGAGGTTCCTGATTCGACCCCCGGTCAAGTAAGTGAAGGTACTCCCACTAATTCTTCCATTTGCTCTCTCATAGACTATATATTTCATGCTAAAAATAAAATAGTAATAACAATGTTATCCTCATGCGTAATACGTTTTAAGAAGCAATCCACGGATATTGAGTATAAACGTGTTTAAGGATAGAATCTCAATAAACTTACCTCAAATCCAATGAACGGAGTAAAGTTACGCTGTCACTAGAGGTATACCTTCGTTCATTCACGATCTTGGTGGAAATAGGTCTTGAAAATGAAATTTAGAATTTTATTTAGGTCAGAAACGTGTTCAACTATAAAGTGACGTCACTATCAGCCAATCAAAAACAAGGAAATTGATAAATGACATCACGAAGAACCAATGAAAACACAGCTTTCATCGTGTATCATGAGCCGACACAACATGTAACAATGGATCGTGACATAATTCACGCTTTCTCCTGACACATCAATAGTTACGACATCTAGTATCGCAATTCTGATCATGACAGCATCCCGTTGACTCGTTAGTTTCTTACAACATTCAAATTAACACATCTAAAATGTGATTCATTTTCCTTAAACTTGATTGAAAAGTGTAACACTCATCGATATGTTACAAAACTGTCTTTGACATAAATGTAAAGTTGAGCTTTAAAAGTCCGTCGTTGCACTAACAGCTGACAAAAAATGCTAATGTAATAAAAGCAGATTCTGCAATTTCACAATAACAAACTTCTATGCGTAACAACGAGCAAAAATGTGTAATGTAACATAACATGTCCGTGTTCTTTTCGTACATGAAATTGCTCGCACCGAAGGGGGCACATTGGCCCAATGCTTGTCTCTAATGTGTGAGGTTTCTGCTTCAATCCACAACCAAGTAAGTTTATGATGTTTTCTCATTTCATAATTTCTCATCATCGTCGTCTCCCTTAGTCGCGAGGGGACGTTCAACTCAACATTTCCTGAAACTAGCACCAAGAATCGAACTCGGACGATTGCAATGTCTGTAACATAATAATCAACATATGTAAGGTATCTATGTTCATCCCTGAGATAGAACGAAATGAATCCCGAAGTACATATCAAATTTAAGGGAATAATCTTAAGTACACCTCCATATAATCATATAACGCAATAAGGCCCCAAAATCAATACTCATCAAAGGGAACGATGACTCCTAAATTTAAAAAGTGAACCATTGTGCGCAATTATATAACGAAAATGTCTCATCAAAAATAATAGGATAAGTTAAAAAAAGTTCCGAATTTTGATATTTTTATACTCGTTAAAGGGAACGAGGTTCTATATGCCCCAACTTTTGATGTGAATCAAGGTGATTTTATGTGCCCTGAGTGATCCTATGCATTCCCTGGCCCCTGAGTAAGTATAAACAAAATTTCAATAGGTGATGCAATCCCGGGCTAAAACATCCCTGACTCATTCGCACTAACGCTATGGGGCATGGGTCAGTAATTGGATAACCAAGGTAATCTTAAGTACCCCGAGTGGTCTCTGGTCCCTGAGTAAGCATAAGCAAAAGTTTCTATAGGTGACACAATCCCGGGCCAAATCATCTCTAACTCAATCACATTAACGAAATGGTCCATGGGCCCCAAATTCTATAATCAAAAGTGAAATAGGGTCTCACCAACGTCAAACACACTCATGAGCTCAAACCAAATACCTCTAATTTATTAGCACCAGTAAGGGACGTGGTGGCTCAGTGGTAGAGCGTTCACCTATGCTGTATAGGGTCCCTGGTTCAAATCCGCGAAAGTAGTTTTGTGGTGGGCAACATTAAGCTCGGGATACTCCAATTTTCTCCCACACTTTCATTCCACCAATTCATTCATTTCTCATCGTCGCCGTCTCTTTTAACCGAACTGGCATAACCGTGGGACTTAAAGCTAAAGATTTCATTTGCACCAGTGTTACTCCAATTATATACCATCTCATCAAAGAGATAACAATCTCCAAATTTTATGCCATAAAAGGGAACGAAAATAAAAGGTATTCATAAACCTGTACTAATTCATAACGTAATAAATCATAAAGAATATATTTTTAATAATTTTTTATCCATAAAAGAACCATCATGACCTCTAATCCAAAAATCGTAATTCAATGACGTCATAGCCGGGCCAAGGTACCTCTGACTCATTCGTAACAGCGTGCATGGCCCCTGAGTAAGCATAAGCAAAATTTCAATAGGTGACGAAATCCCTGGCCAAAGCATTCCTAATTCATTCACATTAACGCTATGGTCCATGGGGCCCCAAATTGGATAATCAAAAGTTCGATAGGGTCAGGCCATTACTACTGATATGCGTATGCTATTAATTATTTTCAGAAAG